>NC_136429.1:487983032-488453032 GCF_052849685.1 Lactuca virosa
GACGACCTTCAAGTCAACACACAGCCAGTACAACCCTAAACAGAGTCAGTCCAAGTCTAGTCAAAGTCAACTTCAAGTTGACCCGACTCGCCGATTTGGGCCGTCAACTCGCCGAGTCCCTCACCCTTTACTCGTCCTTATCCACGACTCGACTCGTCGAGTTGGGCCGTCAACTCGACGAGTTCCTCCCTCACATGAACATCGCATGAAACTCATCCGACTCGCCGAGTTGATGAACAACTCGTCGAGTTCACCTTCATCTGATGAACAAGTTCTGTCCTCGACTCGCCGAGTTGATGAACAACTCGTCGAGTTCATCTTCATCCTTAAGAAGATTGCCTTGGACTCACCGAGTCTGTTCTAGCACTCGTCGAGTCCCATGAACTCCAGGTCTAAAATCACGTCCAATACATTGGGTAACTCTTCCTGTCCGATTACAACCCTTCTAACACTCAACTGGGTTCCTTTGACTCTCAACAGATATGAGGCTCAAAGCCTCGGACTCGTCGAGTCCAAGAACGGACTCGCCAAGTCAGTCATGTCCACACTCTAAATCCTTGAATTCTGATGTACAACCTTTGATCAAAAGATAGATCCAAGCTTCTATAATCGATCTAGCACGTAAACTTACAAACTTTACGTGCTTGCATGGGACTTTGAGCTCAAAAAGACATAAAACAAGCTCTTAAGATGCATGGGGCCTTTCATGGGTGCAAAAGCAGTCCCCAACTGCCTTGTGACTCCTTTAATGACGTGATTCCGAAGCTCTAACCCCCAACCATGTTTGCAATCATGGTTGGCCATCAAAAGTGGCTTATAAAAGCCCTAAATCTCCCCAAAAGGGATCTAACAAATGAAAGAGCAAGGTTACATCTTTTTACCTTCAATGAACTGTAGAAGGTGCACAAACTCGGGTTCCCTTGGTCTTTACTTGCTTCCTCAAGCCTTTCTCCTTCCTTCTTAAGACCACAAGCACCAAAATCCACCAACAAGGCTTAGATTGCTTCAATAACGGCTAGGGTTTCAATGAGAGGTGTTCTGGGAGCATAAGGGACGTTGTGGCCGACATAACATTGTTTAAATAGGGTGCAAACCCTCAGATTAGGGTTTTTGTCCAGTCAGAGTCTACTCGTCGAGTCCGGGACCCGACTCGACGAGTCCATCACTTAAATCCCGTGCCTCATCCCGCTTTTACTCGGCGAGTTGGTCCTTCAACTCGCCGAGTCCAAGGCCAAAAATGCAAAAATACTTAAATAAATATACACACCAAGAACCAGGTGCTACAGTTCAAACTCTAGTCTAGCATACATGTTGCCAAGAGCCACCTCCTAGTCTTTCATACAAATGCCAAGGGCACCCCATGGTCTTCCTATAATACATAAACCAAAATGAGTCGATATTGGTGTCATCGACCCATAGTACAATGAGGAGACTCACCTCGACATATGAACCCACAAATAAATCTCTGACTGCTGATCTGCTAGAATCCACGCGCTATCAAACAAATAACACCCAATTAACAATTGGGTTCCAAACCAAATCCAACAATCCAAATATGGGGTAAAAAGACCATTTACCCCTCACCTAGTTTGGTCCAAGACTAAGGCCCGAACTCCCAATCATAAAGGCCCACAAACCAATAATCATCCAAAGCCCACTTATGGCCCAATTTTCCAAATTAGGCCCAAACCCTTACATGGGACTTACCCTAAATCCCATTAACTTTTCCCTAATCCAAAACACTTGTTCTCAGATGGCCGAACAAAGCCCCAAGCAACCCAAGCCCAGAAGATAGCCCAAACATGTAAGGCCCAACAGACCGAGTACGTGGGTTGTACTTAGCACGTACGCGCAACGTACTCGCTTGGAGGCTTATACGCTAAGCATACCTGCTTGTAAGCCCATTGTACTCACCCTATTCAGCCTAAAACTTGATTTTTCACTTAACCCATTAAGACAAAGCTCCAAAACATAGATCTGACTTCATTGAGCTGGATTATCACGTAAAGTTTCCAAATTTACGTTCATCCATGGCTAAATGAAGCTCTTAAACTTAAAAAGGGACTTAATAGATGACTTAATGCATGCGTGACACCAAAATTCACATAAATCTTGCACCTTTATGCTCAAGGATAACAAAACAAACTCATATCTGAAAGAACAAGCCCTTAAATGACCTAACTGGTCCATAGACCCAAAAAGGAGACCAAAACCATAACAAGTAAACTATGAAGAGATCTAGACATATACAAGCCAAGATGCAAACTTGATACCTCAGAAAGCTTCCCCACAAGATGATGATTTTGGATCCAAAGCCTTTCCACCAATAAAAACAACTTCAAGCTTCTCTTCTTTTCTTCCCAAGGGAAAAATATGCACCAAAACCTTCTAATAACTCAAGACCACCACCAAGAGGCTAAGAGGGTCAATTTAGGGTTTTTAGGGTTTGGAGGCTGTCTTAGAAATGAGCAAGAGAGGCTAACATAAATCTTATATAGGGTACATCACGAAAAATTAGGGTTTCTAACTCACCCTTGTACGCCCAGCGTACTCCTCGTACACCCAGCGTACGAGGTCTCGCACCCCGATCCACTCCTCACAGTACGTTCAACGTACACTCCTTTAGGCATGGCGTAAAACTCTTCGCATCAGTACGCCCTGCGTACTTCTTGGTATGCCCCGCGTACTAGGGTTTCCCCTCAAACCCTAACATATTCCGAAGGCCATAACTTCTTTGATACAACTCCGACTCCGACCATCCTTATATCAATGAAAAGGTAACGAGAAGCTCTACACTTTAATCAACTCATACTTGCCATAAAATTTCCCAAACACAAAAATCCCTTTCCATAAAAGTCCGCTGCCATATTACCAAAATACCCCTTAGCTCCAAAACCAAATCTGAACGCCCGAATCATCTACATTACATCACCCACACCCAAATGTGTAACATCCCAAAATTCAAGACCAAAAATTTCATTTTTATGTAATAGAAAAACACTTTACAACTTTGTTTCGAACATTGAAAACGTTTCATTTAAAATAAATATCAGAGTCTAATCCTAATGATCACATAATGCGGAATAATATGGGTGAATGCGATGCGATCGTCCCGAGCTCCTTTTCTGAAAACTGAAGGTACCTGAAACCAAAACTGTAAACCGTAAGCACGAAGCATAGTGAGTTCCCCAATTACCACATACCATACATATCAACTGGGCTATACATGCCATACATACTGTGAGCCATACATATCAATCATATATCAAATAAGGTGCTATGTTCCGCACATAGTCTTGCCGTTATGCCACGGGCCGCCACGTAGTCTTTCTGTCCAAGCGGGGGGCCACCCCCTAGGTCTTACAAACAAGTTCCAAGAGCCGGCTCCTGGTCTTCCATGCAAGTATCACAAAGAAAACTAGCATACATACTACTCTACTTAGCTAATGAGCATACAGTGTGCCACGAGCCACCTCCTGGTCTTTCATGCATATTGCCTAGGGCTAACCCCCGGGTCTTCCTGTCATACATAATAGTATACTGTGTGCCAGGAGCCACCCCCTGGTCTTTCATACATAGTGCCTAGGGCTAACCCCCGGGTCTTCCTATCATACATAAACTAAATGGGTCGGCATTGTGGCCGTAGACTCATACACACAGTGAGGAGACTCACCTCGCACTGCTGAAGACTTGCAGATAATCCTCTGGCTGCTAACAGGCAATTCCCGAATTGATAATTCTTCGACTCCCCGAGCTATCAATACCAAATAACACTTAGTCCAAAACCAATAATCCTTCTTAGGGTAAAATGACCATTTTACCCCTGCTTCTAATTTGGATCATATCCAAGACCCAATTCCATGTAATCTTTCTAAATCCACTAATGTCCCACTAAAGGCCCACTAATGGCCCAATTTGCTAAATTGGGCCCAATCCCTCTAATGGACCTTACCCTAAGCCCAAACATATTCTTGGCCCAAATAATCTGGCCCAAACATATTCTACGGCCCAAAGACCCAAAGTCCAAAGCATAGCCCAACCCGAGGCCCAAAGCATGCCAAGCTAATATCTGTTGAGTACGTGGGGCGTACTCCTCTGTACGCTAAGCGTACTGGCTGAATGGTGTGTACGCTGCGCGTACATGCATTTACGCCCAGCATACTCCACTGTTAACTCACTTTTCCCATTAAGTTCTTAATACTCTATTCCATAAGCTACAATCACAGATCCTAGTCCTTTTCAACGTCTTAATCCATAAAGTCGATTACTTGGTGGCTTGCAACCCACCAAATGAGCCCAAACTTGAAATGTGATAACAAACTTCCATGGAAATGGCTAGATCTCATGCATGGTCACAAATGGACCTTCAAGATTGAAACTTTACTGCTTATGAGACTCATATGGCACTAAAGGTGGCAACCCTAGACCTAGAAAACGATTTGAGTCATAAAGGTCCATTCTTGGGACCTAAAAGGTCCAAAAACTCCATTAACATAGATCTAAGCATACTTGAGGAGAGTTTCAGGCTTTATACCTCAAGGTGATCTGAAATGGAACCACAATCTTGGATCTACTGCTTCTCCTTTGACCCCCCCACCTTGCTATGCTCGTCACTTGCTTGGAAAATGGCTTCACAACTCCAGAATGCTCTCTAATGGCCTCCAAAGCTCCAAGGACACTCAAAGGAGGTTTAGGGTTTCGTGGTGGCTATCTAAAGATGAGAGGGAGGCTGATATCTAGGGCATAATGTTCTTTATATTGTGACATGCCCTAAAAACTAGGGTTTAGTGACTCTGAGCGTACGCTGGGCGTACACCTCTCCGCACCCGCGACCAAACGAACTTATATGCTGGGCGTACCTAGCCGGACACGTGCATGCATCCCTTGCATGCTTGGGACTTACTTGCCAAACATTTCCATTAGGGGCCAATATTGTCAATAACTTTAAAGTGCTATAACTTCTTCGTTCTTAGTCCGTTTCCGACAAACTTTATATCCACGAAAAGGTGAAGAGTAGCCCTACGCTCCTAGCTACACCCTCAAGCCTAAAACCTTCCGAATAGAACCCGAGACCCATAAAAGACTGAATCATCAGATTACGCTTATGCCCTTGTCCTCTGAAGCCACAACCAGAAATTTTCAAAATCGGGTGTTACAACTCTCCCCCACTTAAATTTGATTTCATCCTCGAAATCGCTCCTTACTAGCACCCGTATCGAACGCTGGATCTGAGGAACGCCACCGAAGATTCCACGCGTAAGACCATCTTCTCGAAACAACCGAAAACCAACCGAACTTCCATCCCGAAAAAAAAAAATGAACTTCAAGCTTCCGCAACTTACTTCTGCCTTTACAAAGTCTAAATCCATACTAATCTGTCTCCCTGGCAGACCGCCCCTGCATAACCATCTGTAGGACAATTATACTTGACAGAAGGCTAAGATAATCCTTCGAGTAGAAGATTCATCCCTGAAACGGTTAGACTCAGACGAGAGCTGCGCAACAGGGTCAAATCAATTACTCTATGATTGTTTAACCCCGTTGCAAGTGTCTTAGATTTTTCGATCCACAAGCTACCTCCCTACACACAAGAACCTTCGCATCACTACTGCCAAAACATCCTGCTGCTTCTTATCCACTTTCCGAATTGGTCGAGACCTCCTAGGTCCCAACCTATCTGTCGACTATCCGGAATATTGGATTCCCACATGGTTGCTGAACCAATGAACACCCTCTCAGTCGCTCCCAGCGACTTCCGAAGAACCTTCGGCTACCGAAAACTACTTTATCCACATTGCCACTCATGGCTCCATAATTCCTGTCGATCCTCCCGATCATACCATCCGACTATTCGTTGCCACAGAATCTACTACAAAAGGTGAATGCTACCAGAACCGTTGTAGTCTTACATCACTCTTGGTCTCCAATGACCTACCGATTTCCAATCCAATCATACTGTGGCCTACTCACATCCGTGCGGGCTGTCCTGCCCTGGTCTAGACTATCTGAAGAGACCCACAAGCGAGTCGCGCATCTGATACATTCTCACTGTCGAATAAAGACCGACGAATGCTACGGGCCACCCCGCAGTCTGACGTTCCCATACTATCTGAACACTAATGCATGCTACGGGCCACCCTGCAGTCTTACCATACCAATATGCTAACGACTAACTAACAAGTGCTACAGGGCACCCTGCAGTATTACTATACCAATATACGAATACTACGATCCACCTCGTAGTCTTACAATGTTCCTACTCCATCTGCCAACTAGTGAACGCTACGGTCCACCCCATAGTCTTACAACACTTCTATACTGCTTGCTAACTAATGCTACGGGCCACCCCGCAGTCTTGCCACATTTCTCATGCTATCTGGCCACTGGTGAAGGCTACGACTATCCCGCAGTCTTACAACACTTCCCCGATGTCTGGCTACTAGTGAATGCTACGGCTATCCCGCAGTCTTACAACACTTTCCATGCTCACTGGCTATTAGCGAATGCTACAGCTACACCCACAGACTCACAACACTCTAACACTATCTATCAACCTTGTGAATGCTATGGCTACACCCACAGGATTACAACACTCTAACACTGTCTGCCAAACTTGTGAATGCTACGGCTACACCCGCAGACTTACAACACTCTAACACTATCTGTCAACCTTGTGAATGCTACGACTACACCCGCAGACTTACAACACTTTCCATACTGGGTCGAACATGCGCTTGACCTAACACTCAACTGAACTCATGTCCTGACTGGAATCCCCAACCTGATTTCTTAAGGCCTTCCATCACCCATCTCGATAATGCGATCTCGTTGTTGGAAAATTTTACGAACTTCCAACTTACACTACCCCCAATCCATACATTCGCTTTGCCTGCCTTCCCTCCTGGCAAGGATGTGAAACCCATCCTAGTTTCAAAACCGCTCCTGCTTCTGTATACATGACTGTTTCTCCCCCACTTAGATTCGACTAAGTCTTCACGGTATGCGAGAGTTGGAGGATTCCCATTCCTTCCTTCCTTACACGATAAACACACTACTACCAACGCCTAACCTTGCTTGTGATCCTTTACTAGCCTACTCCAAAGATCGCACAATCACTGAAGACTAGATGATTGCTTTCTGAAATCCTAATACTGATGGCCCCAAATTCTTAGTCTGATGTCCCTCTCAACCTTAAAGTCTAATTAGCCGATGCTTAGAGCAACCTCTTTAGTGATAGACTGCTTCTCTTGATGCTTCCACAAACTATCCCTAGCACAAAGACTGTACTTCACCGAATCCTGACGATGGTGGATAACCACCCTGCTAAATCTTGACCGCGGACCGTCACGTAATGCCCCTGAACCGATCTCGACCATAACCAAAATAATGCTAAACATCTCCGAACTAGAAAAGGGAAATGACCTTACACTAGCTACTAATAATTCTTGGTATGCAATTGGCATATGACATTCTTCACAAATACAATCTGAATACAAGCAGGGAGATAACTCATACATACTCTTACCCGAGACCAAGGCAAGAACAACCATAATACAAATAGAATCGAAAGAGCAAATGATACATACCTGCAATATTTCCTGATGTAATCCGGATCTCTCCTGCATGTCACTGTAATGTCCGACTCCTCTCTGCTGGGGCTCCTGTCCTTCCCTCTCGTCCATCAGTGATCTGCAAAGTTTCCGGAGCAAACGTGCTTACTACCCTTCCCCTCATCGTCGGACAGTCGGCCTTCTTGTGGCCCACCTGATCGCAGTGAAAACATAATGGGCTTTCCCCCTGTGGGCAGTCCCTACAGACGTGACCATCCCTGCCACACTTATAGCAGCCTGAACCCCTGGAACGACAAACTCCGTCGTATAATTTCCCACACGTGCTGCACTGACTTCGCCCCTGCCGGCCTACCAATTGTTGATCTGATGTCTTGCGCCTCTTCCCGGGACCCTCCAAAGTATACACCTGATATGACATCCTCTTCTCAATGTGCTCCAAATCAATCTCCCGCTCTCGGGCTCTAGAGATCATATCGTTTAGGGTCTCGCACCTTGAAATACTCACGAACTTCCTAATGTCATCCCGCAGCATGTTGTGATACCTCACTTTCTTCATCTCCTCATCTGCCACATACTGCGGTACCAATAAAGCCCTCTCCCGAAACTTAGCAGTGATCTCTGCCACAGTCTCAGTGGTTTGGCGGAGATCCATAAATTCTCGCGCCAACTGCTGCACCTCAATCGTTGGTGCAAACTCAGCTCAGAATTTGGTCGAGAAGTCATCCCATGACATGACATCGACTGCATCATGACCCAACTCACTACCGATCTCTTCCCACCAATCGCGTGGCCGATCCTTCAACAGGCAAGAAGCATATCTAACCTTCGCCTCCTCGGGGCAGAAACTCGTCCTGAATGTGTTAGCCATATCCGCTAACCACCTCCTACTGATAATGGGATCCCTCTCCCCATGAAACGCAGGAGCTCCACAAGCACGAAACTCTCGGAAAGTCAGTGTGTGAGCTCCAATAATAGCCATAACCTCCGTGCGAAATGCACTCAAGCGCTCATCCACTATCTCGGAAACACAGCGAGAGATCTCTGATGAAATGAACTCTCGCAACTGCTTGCTAATTGGCTCTGCACCTACACCTGAGCCAGAACCCGAACCCGGACCATCTCCCTGGGAGCTCATTTCCAACTGAAACATGACATACCAAAAGTCAAACATAACTAATGGTTCTTTCCCCATAAGCTTCTTCGATTCTCCAAGACTCTCACCAATTCGAGTATGAATCTTGTGCTTTCAGTAGTATGGGCCCAATACTACCTTCCACACCTATCCATACTTTCCTCAGCAATCATCCTGAATCCTTTAAGTCACTTTCTCAACACGAACACCAAAACTCACTATACCGCACCGCTAGGCTCACTGAAACATATCCTAGGCTTTCCTAGGTTCCCGAAACCACCCAGTCCTCAGCTGCTGAAAGACTTTTCGTAATTCCAATTAACCACTTACATGAATACCATCACATGTGATGAGGCCCGGATAATCCTTTGAGTAAAGGACTCATCCCTACAACGGTTAGACTCAGACGAAAGCTGCGCAATAGGGTCAAATCCAGCACTCTGAGAATATTCAACCCTGGTCACATGTGGCTTAACATATTCATCTAATGGCTAATTCCCATCACTCAAAGTCTCACAAGGCACAGAGCAAGCATCATTCAAACAAATGGAAAATCTAACCAAACAATCCATTATATCCTCTTATCAGGAATCTATACTAGCATGAAATTCAAAGGCTCATACAATCAGGCATAACCTAAACAGGCTATCCTACCACTGGCTGATCAGTTCTAGCATACAATTCTACAAGCTCATACAAACATACAAGGCATCTTTCCTAGATCCTTAGCTCTAATCTAACATGTGAATCACATAATCATATCATATCACATAACAAACATGTATTGGTATTTTGGGACTCACTTACTTGAGCTCGGCCGATTGCACGCATCACACCCCTTTCTTTTCAAAGTTCTTTTCTCTTTTTAATTTCCTTTCAGAATTCTTTTTATATAAAAAATGATTTTTCTTTTTGAAAATTTCCATACCATGTCACACCCCTAAACCGGAACGGCGGAAATGTTCGGGGGTGGAGGACGTCATGTACAGTATCACAACAATTGAATAATAGTAATCAAAGAAACAACAACCATTGTATTGATATAAAAATGTTTACATTGTATTCGAATCATATATGATTCGAATACAATGTAAACATTTTTATATCAATACAATGGTTGTTGTTTCTTTGATTAGTATTATTCAATTGTTGTGATACTGTACATGACGTCCTCCACCCCCGAATGTTTCTGCCGTTCCGGTTTGGGGGTGTGACAGATTGGTATCAGAGCATTTTTTATAGTGAACTCAGTATATCAACCCATAAAAGATATACAACTATAAATGCAATGGGGCCGAAGTGCTCTGAATAAAAGTATATTTTTAAAATATAAGTATTTTATGAAAAGTATGTTGGGTTTTGAGCATTCTAACACTCCTATGGTGTACATGCAACCCTAAATACCTTGGATCTATGTTTTCTCTAATATACATGCAAATGCTAATATTCCAAGGTATTACCCTATCTAGCATACAATCATAGATACTTGGGTAATAATATAGATAGAATACATACCTTTTGTAGTGTAGCTGGACTCCATGGGGCTTGAGTGCCTAGTGCCTCAAATGTGACACCTCAAATGGCTCACACAACATCAAATGCTCTTGGAATAACTTAGAGATAAATCCACACTTCAAGAAATCAGCTAGCCCTTCTTTTACACACATAGTGGCAATTTTGGTGAATAATATGATACTTTTATAGTATGTTACAATTAGGGTTACACCATGTAAACCCTAATTGTCATGACCTTTCATTTCCATGACCCATGGGTTAAGTAACCTCCATGGATCATCCATGGAGTATCCAATGGGTTTAACCCAACTTGATTATCCATGGAGCTTTGGCCCACTATATAAGTTATGGATGATTTACACAATCAACCCATATATTTAATTAGTCTTCTTTTGATCACATAATTAATTCTAAATTAATTCTTGATCAATACTAATTAAATATTATTATTCTTATTATTAATATATTAGAACCTATAATATATTAATAACCATAAGTGTCTTATTTCTCTCATTTAGTCTATCCAAGTGCATGATGCCATGCAACCCAAATGGACCATGCCTGGTCGGGTCAAGTACATACCAAATATAGTTATGGACTTAGACACTAATCCAACAAAGTATACGAACAAGCATACATACTCAAAACAAGTATCACAAGAAGAACAAAACAAAAGTATTTAGATGTTGCGCACTATAGTCAAACCTGGACAATTATGTACTAATATCTGGGATAAATATAGCCTGATGAACTATATTTATTTGAGATACGACCAACATGTGTTTGGGAGTAATGGTGGTGTTGTAACACCCCAACTCTAAGGTATAAACTTTTAGCCTTATAATTCCAATTCTAAAAGTCGACTCGACGAGTTGGATGCCCCGACACGTCGAGTAGGCACGGTTCTGGTTGCGGGTTTTAAGTGACCAACTCGACGAGTCGGAGGACGGACTCGACGAGTTGCAGCTGGAATGAGAAACCCTAATCCCCGGGGTTTTGCACCCTATTTAAAGGATCCTTTTCCCCCTTAGCCTCCCCTTACATCCCCATGTGATTCCAGAAACCCTAAATCTCTGTTTTTCTCTCTTGTTGTGTGATATTAAGCCTTGTGGTGAATTGTGGAAGGAAGATCTTGAAGTATTCAAGCTTGGAACAAGAGGAAGGCTGTAGATCCGAGTTCTTTTTCATCTTAGCATCGTTTTTGAGGTAACAAGTTGTTACCTTGACCTTCTTCTATCTAGATCTATGCATGTATGAGATTAGGGCCATTTTGGCAATTTTGATATGCTATTTTGGGTATTAAGCATGATCTGAAGTTGCAACTTCAGATCTAGGCTTGTCTTGGTCTGTAAGATTATAAAGTTTCAGCCTTTAGTGAGTTAATAACTTCTTCATCCCTTAGAACCTTTCTTTAGCTTGATTTGGGCCATTATCACCTTGCATGTACGTAAAGTTTGCAACTTTACATAAGAAGTATGCCTTAAGAGCTTAGATCTGCATTATGGAGCTTTAAAATGGCTTAAAATCGTTTGGATGGAGAAAGGATTGAAGGGACTCGATGAGTTGCATGGCCAACTCGGCGAGTCCGATGAAGATTGTCGTGCAAGGATTTCCGCATGGACTCGGCGAGTTAGTAGAGTGACTCGGCGAGTCAGCTAGGGTTTTCCCGACATTTGTACATGCATGAACTCGACGAGTTGCAGGGAAACTCGACGGGTCAACCGAGGATTTCATGACTTCTCGAGTTCAGAAAGGACTCGATGAGTCGGTGACCTGCACTCGACGAGTCGGGTCAACATGGACTGTTGACCTTGACCGTTGACCTTGACCTTGACCAAGGATTGACTAGTTGACTTCTGGGGTATTTTGGTAAATTAGAAATTTATGGAAATGATTTTATGATAAATATAGGTGGTGGAGTTCGTGGCCGTGGTTCGAGAGTTTGAGTTTATCACTTCGATTCGAGCTGCTTGAGAGGTGAGTTCTCCTCACTATATCAACAGGGTCTACGGCACCAAGGCCGACCCTTTATGATTTACATCCTGGTTTAGGATGGTTGCTATGTAATTGATATGTTAGATTTCATCCTGGTTTTAGGATGGTTGCTATGCTAGTAATCTGTTAGATTGATATCCTGGTTGTAAGATGGTTGCTATGTTAGATATCGGTTTGATCGGTATCCTGGTTATAGGATGCTTTCCATGTTAGTGATCTGTTAGATCGGTACGGCTATCTGTTATTGCATGCTAGCGTATGATATTTAAGTGCACATGGTTATTGGTTTGGGGAAAGGGTTGAGGCAGGTCCTGCTGTGTGCAGTAGGCCAAGACACCTTGGGCGGACCGGCTAGACTGCAGGCCCGGGCCGAGCAAATCTAGTCAGGCCGAAGGCCCAGCGAGCGGTCCGGATAGGCTGAAGGCCCCGAGGAGGGTGGTCTAGACGTGTCGAGGGCTCGGAGAGCATTCCAGATAGACTGAGGACCAGGATTCGGTCCAATCAGACTGATGGCTCATTATGCATGCTGCTTGCTTATATGTTTATATGATATGGTTATATCTGTATGGCGTTGGTATTTTGGGGGTAACTCACTAAGCCTTCGAGCTTACATTTATCGATTATTGTTTCAGGTACTTCTGATGATCGCGGGAAGGCGTATGCGTGATCGTACTGCTCCTCACACTTTATGATAAGTCTGAAACTATTATTTCGTAGGAGTTCAAGAACCAACTGGCAATCGTAGCTCTCAAAAGCCGCTGTCGAACTCTGACCTTGTAACTGAACTCTGACCTTGTCAATGTCTTGTCTATTAGATAAGGGATCATATATTCCTCCATTCTAGATATCATATGGACTGAGACATGGATTATAATCATTCTCTCTGTCCATTTGTTGTTTCCTGATTTCAGATTCATGATGACTGACTGATTGAACAAATCAAATCAGTCCTGGCTTGGCCAAGCACTCACATGTGTCATCACTAAATCATCGAGGGGCCCACAGATATCGCTTTTATCCCAAAGGTAAAAGGAATGGATAAACTTCGACTCATATGGCTTGTTCTACTACTTGTTGAATCATACACAAAGGCACGTTTTATAACATCGAGTTACCAATGCGTTTTCGTGCAATCAATGTACTATCAACTCATAGTAACAACTCATATCTCTAGGTTTGAAGAATATACGATATTATCGTCTCATGATTACTCGTGATAAAATCCATGAAGTGATTCAAATGAGCGGGGATTGAATCCAATACTCAGAACTTATGAGCACTCATGAGTGTTGTAGCACCGCTTTGTCCAACATCTTAGACCTCTACAAGCCAACCCATGACAATCTTGATTCATATCTACTTCCAACATATGACCGACTGTGGATAGTTTGAATAACTTAGTCATTCAGGAAGAATGACCTAGTTTATTCTGGAAGTCAAAACATGCAAAATGAAACACAAGAATAAATTAATCAAATATGGTATCAAACCCTATGAATATAAATAGACCACTTTTATTTATCACCATATTGATTACTCATTATTTCATTGTTTCGGTTTTATCAACTTTATACCTGTATTAAAAAACACTAGTTGTCCCATGCTCCAAGCATGTACACTATGTTTTTCTAAATAATAGCTTTGCCATACACCCAGTATGCACTCTATGTTTGTCTATGATCCTTAATTTGTGAAATAAACCAATTGAACATAATTTCAATGATTCTAATTTCACACTCCCAAATCCTTATCGAAAAATGTGAGAATTTCAAATTCCTATCATTTATCGAAATCTGTTTAGATTTTAAACTTATATGCACTGACCCTCCTGTAATGAATATGTACAAAGCCACAAAGACTTGTCAACAATCATTATAAGGTATTCCAATGGAGATCAACTCCATGGAAACTAAGTCTCATATTCAAAGTACATTGCTTTGGACATGCTTCTTGCATTAAGTTTTCTAATCTTACACAGATAACTTCCACCTATGGAGACAACTCCATATTCTCATTTTGACTATCACTTCTGAACAAGAGATGCATCTTTTCAGAATATGTCAATATGGTCCTTCCAAAATTAGCACTATACTTCCAACTGTCCCTGAGCAACCAATCTTTGGTAAACCTCAGATTGTCCTCGACAATTGCTTAATCCTTTTAGTCATATCCAATTCTAGACCTTTTCCCTTCTTAATGCCTCTGGGCATTTGGAAAAATTTAGAAATGACAAATATTATAGCACATGCAATCGATCCTGTACCCAAAGCAAATGGTACACGATTCATGATGTCTTACATAAATACATGATTCTAGACCAGTCTTTTGCTACAATATTTTTATTTGCCATGTTTTCAAAATTTGACTATGAAGAGGGATGCCGTAATCATAATCGAATTTTGAGAACGCAATATATAGAATTTCCTTAAGTTGAACCAATCCAACATGAAATTCATATATATATATATATATATATTCTTGACTAAAGATGATTAAGGTCTCAATCTAAGCCTTTAGAACTGAAATGAAGTATATCCTCTCCCTTAATTATAGCAAAACAACTTTTCCAACCCCTGCAGCCTCACGAATTGAAACTTTTGTTTTCTATAATTAACATTGCTAACTTGCAACACTAACAATAATTATCATGCTCCCACTAACATTATGATTATTAGCATAACACTTATGCTCCCACTAGCTTTGACATGTACTCAGAAATCAGCTGGACTTCTAGAAGTCAATACTTTACTGACTTTCGTACCAAAGTTCAGATTTCTGATACGAGATTGCTTTGATAAGACTTTATCAAACTCATACACTTTATCTTAGATAGCTTACATATGCGTCTAAACAATCTCAGAACTATGAAAAGGGATGCCGTAATCATAGTCTCAATTGTTTAGACCTTTTGCCATCTGCTTCAAATCTACTTGGTGGAAGTGTTTCCTCACCATCATTTTCATGAATCGGAGAGAAACCATATGACCTTTATGGTGTATGTGTTCTTATCCATGTGAATCGTCAAAACCATAGTCACAAGACAAGGATAATGACAAATCCAAACTCATATGGACTGAACTTATGCAATCTTAACTTCTTGCCACCTGGCAGTACAGGGCCTGCCATTGCTTCCAAGCTGTTATGCAACCAATTGAGAACTTTCAGAACTCCTATGCAAAGCCAACTTTAACTGGAATGGGCACAGAATATGTCAACACGATAGGTTATAAACCTCACGTCGTGTGCTAGTGTTAAACTACAGGTTATTATTCTTGATTAGACCTTGAAGCTTTCAGAATCTCTAAGACTCCCACTGTCCTCTTGACATATAAGACTATCTTGCCAAATATTCAAGAGATAGTGCAGCTTCTTTATCAAGACAAACACTTCACACATTTGGTCTAAGTTGGTCTTTGTTTAACCCAAAACATCACAACTTACCAATTTCAAATATACAAGAGTAGGACACTTTTACTCTTACATTTGACAAGTGTTTTGAACCTTTCTTTAAGCTATGTCACTCAACTTACAGTCTTGGAGTATGACTCTAAGACTTGTTTTGAAACGAAGTATGACTCATCTTCTTGATTTAACCATTTCAACAATTCATGAATCCCCTTCTTAGTCATAAGAATGCACTAAGATGTCCTTAGAAGACCAATTGTGATGTGGTTCTTTAATCATTAAGATGATCACAAAACATGATACTAAAGTACTCTCCCATCTTTTCAGATTTGAGAAACTTTAATCTTTCTGCCTAATTTGATTCTTCTCATTGGTTCTGCAATACATCGAGACTATTCCAATGCTTCAGAATTATACTTAAACTTATAAGTATAACCATATTTACTAAACTTTAGTAAATCATGACGAATAGTCTTATCGATCTTTGTGGTGGACTTGACTAGTGCACAAGAATGTGTACTCGATCCTTTTAGTCCTTTACTTGACTCACACATCCATGTGAACAAGTCTTAATTTTCCAATGCTTGAAAGTTCTCATTCATCATAATATTCAACTTGCATGATTCCAAGTTTCTATCCAACTGAAGCCTTGGGAATGAGAATCTTTCCTTATTTGGTAAATTATGACACTACCACAAACGAAAGAATCAAGTCCATTTTTCCAATATTGCTATCAATGGAATCATATAACCAACCATTTTTCACAAATGCCACTTGTAAGGATATTTAAAATAAATATAAAATTAAAACCTTTTATTTTATTTCAAAACTTTGCGAAAAAAAACTTATCCTTACAGTGCAAATGCATATGAAAAACTTTTTGTTATCTATTCATAAGCAATTTATCATAACTCCTTAGTAACAGCTTCAAAAAAATTCTGACCACCAAACCATGTGATCGAAATCCATCTTCGTGATCAGAATCAGCATGTACTTCCTTTAAGTTTCTTCACTTTTCTTTGATTCTTAAAACATCAATATGTGACCCAGTCACATCATGTAATGAGAATCGCATAATAGAAACTTAACAGAGTTAGATAGTGGACTTTTACCTGAAGAAGAGTCAAACTTCTTGACTTGATCACCCTTATGATCTTTCAGGTAAATAGGCAGCTTCGCAATCAATGCCCCTTCCTTTGGCAAGATAAACATATGGACTCTTTGGTAATGAGACTATCTCAGACTTAGCCTTTCTCTTTACCATTTGGTCAACCTAGTTGACTATGGTCAAACCCTTTCTTTGGGATGATAAGGCTTTTCTAGATATCCGATGTTACCATTGTCAATGTCCATTGGGAAGTTGATCTCCTAATCAATTTGCTTTACTAGTCCTCCAAATCATTGTTGATTTAGCAGCACCAAGCAACTAGATAAGATCATTAAGGGTCATGTCATAGTCTGTTTCATAGTAGTCTCAAAGGGACTCACTATGTGACTTAGAAAGTGATTGAACGTCCAACTTTCTCAAGACTTTGATACCCAACTCTCCCAGCTTGTCAATATGTGACTTCATCTCCAAGATGTGATAACACATAGACCTTTGCTTGCCAATAGGGCTTGAGTGACCTTGAACTTGTGGGTTAGGGAGAATAATTTGAGGAGGTGGTGGAAGTAAAGTTCCAAGAGATTTGGGAAGATCATAGATGTCTGAGCTAGACATCTTTTGGGAGATATTCAAGATAGTTGATTTAAAGTCCTTAATATGACACCCAATATGAAATATTAAGTCTAGGACCCAACAAACTATTTTATAACTTAGAAGAGGGATGCCGTAATCCAAGCTATAAAATATTTGAAGGTAGGTGAATGACGATTCACCAATTTCCACCAAGATAAACGAAATGTATTATTAGGTTTTAATTGGATTTGAAACTCCTAGATCTTTTGAGATTCATTGAACTTTTCAATGGCATGTTTCAATCTTGAGTGTGCCCTTCAGGTTTTGTGACTGGGATGCCGAGGATCACAAAACAAGGTGTGAAGTAACCATGCAAATTACTTGGTACCCTTAAGTGTTTACCCCTCAATCGATGTGCCGGTTAACCACACAAGCTCCATCGATACTATGATAAACATTAAGTTACCCTTTGCCTACCTTGTTAAGTCCAGGTTAGTGTGCCAGTTAACCACAACGCTCCACTAACGGCTTAAACAAAGTGCAAAGTGTAATTTCATGGATTAGCACCTTATTCACATTTTCCTAAGTAACTAAGATTGGGATTAGTAAGTGTTTAGTTACTTAGTATTTATCATTAATACTTTTAATGAAGGGAGAATTATAGTCCTTGTCCTACCTGTTCGGCTAACGACCCTCCACCAGTCAAGGAAGCGGTGGGTGAGAGTGGACACCCATTAAGCTGCCAATTTATAGGCAACAACCTTATACCCCCCTTATAGACCAGCTTCGTGAATGAGGCCTACTAATGGTAAGACTGACTTGCTCTTATACATATATATATATATATATATATATATATTATTAACTTATAATATTATAAAGTATAAGGGTTGAATTTTAACTTTTAAAACTCTAAGGGCTTAACTTGGAATTAAAGTATTCATAAGTGAAAACTTTTCAAATTCCAAAACTTGAGGGCAAGTTTTGAAACTATTCAAAACTAATTAATTCCATAACTTATGTGTTTAAAGTAGTTTTAATTAAAAGACTCTTCAAGTTCCATAACTTGAGGACAAGTTATGGAAAACTTTAAACTAATAAAAGAATGTAACTTTTCTTTATTTTGTAACTTATGGAATTAATTAAGGTTACATATTTTATTACTTAATGAAGTGACTCTTGAACCTCCATAACTTGAGGACAAGTTATGGAGTCATAAAACCATTCAATGAAGACAAGATTCTTCATTTTGTAACCTTTGCCAACTTTTATGAGTTTTAAGAAACTTTAATGTGACTTTTCATGTAACTTGAGGACAAGTTATGGAAAACTTTAAACTAATAAAAGAATGTAACTTTTCTTTATTTTGTAACTTATGGAATTAATTAAGGTTACATATTTTATTACTTAATGAAGTGACTCTTGAACCTCCATAACTTGAGGACAAGTTATGGAGTCATAAAACCATTCAATGAAGACAAGATTCTTCATTTTGTAACCTTTGCCAACTTTTATGAGTTTTAAGAAACTTTAATGTGACTTTTCATGTAACTTGAGGACAAGTTACACAAACACATTTTAGAATCCACTCTTAGATTAAAATGGATCAACAACACATAATCAATCAAACTTTTCTATTAATCTAAGCAACTCATATGAACAAGATAATTGGAATCAAACTTTTTCATGTAATTAGAATAACACTTAAACTAATACAAAACATGAATCTATTGACAATTATCTTTGAAATTGGATTAGTATGAACATTACCACATCAAAAATAGGTTTACAAGTCCAAAAACAGCTTTTGGTAATGTTCCTAGTCCAATTCCAGCCAAAAAGCACGAAGATATGCATTCTGGGACACAAACTCGTCGAGTTCTTCATGGAACTCGTCGAGTTCATGCTCTAATACATGAACTCGTCGAGTTTTCCTCCAGAACTCGTCGAGTTTCAGGTCCTGACAAATTCTTGGCTTCGAAAAATCAGTTTGCATCAAGTATAATCGAAAACAACCCTAGGCTCTGATACCACTGTTGGGTTTTGAGCATTCTAACACTCCTATGGTGTACATGCAACCCTAAATACCTTGGATCTATGTTTTCTCTAATATACATGCAAATGCTAATATTCCAAGGTATTACCCTATCTAGCATACAATCATAGATACTTGGGTAATAATATAGATAAAATACATACCTTTTGTAGTGTAGCTGGACTCCATGGGGCTTGAGTGCCTAGTGCCTCAAATGTGACACCTCAAATGGCTCACACAACATCAAATGCTCTTGGAATAACTTAGAGATAAATCCACACTTCAAGAAATCAGCTAGCCCTTCTTTTACACACATAGTGGCAATTTTGGTGAATAATATGATACTTTTATAGTATGTTACAATTAGGGTTACACCATGTAAACCCTAATTGTCATGACCTTTCATTTCCATGACCCATGGGTTAAGTAACCTCCATGGATCATCCATGGAGTATCCAATGGGTTTAACCCAACTTGATTATCCATGGAGCTTTGGCCCACTATATAAGTTATGGATGATTTACACAATCAACCCATATATTTAATTAGTCTTCTTTTGATCACATAATTAATTCTAAATTAATTCTTGATCAATACTAATTAAATATTATTATTCTTATTATTAATATATTAGAACCTATAATATATTAATAACCATAAGTGTCTTATTTCTCTCATTTAGTCTATCCAAGTGCATGATGCCATGCAACCCAAATGGACCATGCCTGGTCGGGTCAAGTACATACCAAATATAGTTATGGACTTAGACACTAATCCAACAAAGTATACGAACAAGCATACATACTCAAAACAAGTATCACAAGAAGAACAAAACAAAAGTATTTAGATGTTGCGCACTATAGTCAAACCTGGACAATTATGTACTAATATCTGGGATAAATATAGCCTGATGAACTATATTTATTTGAGATACGACCAACATGTGTTTGGGAGTAATGGTGGTGTTGTAACACCCCAACTCTAAGGTATAAACTTTTAGCCTTATAATTCCAATTCTAAAAGTCGACTCGACGAGTTGGATGCCCCGACACGTCGAGTAGGCACGGTTCTGGTTGCGGGTTTTAAGTGACCAACTCGACGAGTCGGAGGACGGACTCGACGAGTTGCAGCTGGAATGAGAAACCCTAATCCCCGGGGTTTTGCACCCTATTTAAAGGATCCTTTTCCCCCTTAGCCTCCCCTTACATCCCCTTGTGATTCCAGAAACCCTAAATCTCTGTTTTTCTCTCTTGTTGTGTGATATTAAGCCTTGTGGTGAATTGTGGAAGGAAGATATTGAAGTATTCAAGCTTGGAACAAGAGGAAGGCTGTAGATCTGAGTTCTTTTTCATCTTAGCATCGTTTTTGTGGTAACAAGTTGTTACCTTGACCTTCTTCTATCTAGATCTATGCATGTATGAGATTAGGGCCATTTTGGCAATTTTGATATGCTATTTTGGGTATTAAGCATGATCTGAAGTTGCAACTTCAGATCTAGGCTTGTCTTGGTCTGTAAGATTATAAAGTTTCAGCCTTTAGTGAGTTAATAACTTCTTCATCCCTTAGAACCTTTCTTTAGCTTGATTTGGGCCATTATCACCTTGCATGTACGTAAAGTTTGCAACTTTACGTAAGAAGTATGCCTTAAGAGCTTAGATCTGCATTATGGAGCTTTAAAGTGGCTTAAAATCGTTTGGATGGAGAAAGGACTGAAGGGACTCGATGAGTTGCATGGCCAACTCGGCGAGTCCGATGAAGATTGTCGTGCAAGGATTTCCGCATAGACTCGGCGAGTCAGCTAGGGTTTTCCCGACATTTGTACATGCATGAACTCGGCGAGTTGCAGGGAAACTCGACGGGTCAACCGAGGATTTCACGACTTCTCGAGTTCAGAAAGGACTCGACGAGTCGGTGAACTACACTCGACGAGTCGGGTCAACATGGACTGTTGACCTTGACCGTTGACCTTGACCTTGACCAAGGATTGACTAGTTGACTTCTGGGGTATTTTGGTAAATTAGAAATTTATGGAAATGATTTTACGATAAATATAGGTGGTGGAATTCGTGGTCGTGGTTCGAGAGTTTGAGTTTATCACTTCGATTCGAGCTACTTGAGAGGTGAGTTCTCCTCACTATATCAACAGGGTCTACGGCACCAAGGCCGGCCCTTTATGATTTACATCCTGGTTTAGGATGGTTGCTATGTAATTGATCTGTTAGATTTCATCCTGGTTTTAGGATGGTTGCTATCCTAGTAATCTGTTAGATTGATATCCTGGTTGTAAGATGGTTGCTATGTTAGATATCGGTTTGATCGGTATCCTGGTTATAGGATGCTTTCCATGTTAGTGATCTGTTAGATCGGTACGGCTATCTGTTATTGCATGCTAGCGTATGATATTTAAGTGCACATAGTTATTGGTTTGGGGAAAGGGTTGAGGCAGGTCCTGCTGTGTGCAGTAGGCCAAGACACCTTGGGCGGACCGGCTAGACTGCAGGCCCGAGCCGGGCAAATCTAGTCAGGCCGAAGGCCCAGCGAGCGGTCCGGATAGGCTGAAGGCCCCGAGGAGGGTGGTCCAGACGTGCCGAGGGCTCGGAGAGCGGTCCAGATAGACTGAGGACCGGGATTCGGTCCAATCAGACTGATGGCTCATTATGCATGCTGCTTGCTTATATGTTTATATGATATGGTTATATCTGTATGGCGTTGGTATTTTGGGGGTAACTCACTAAGCCTTCGAGCTTACATTTATCGATTATTGTTTCAGGTACTTCTGATGATCGCGGTAAGGCGTAGGTGTGATCGTACTGCTCCTCACACTTTATGATTTTATGTTTTGATTCTGGGATACTCTGACAATATACTATTTTGAAAACAAGTTTTGTAATAACCATGGGTTTTGAAATGTTTTAAAAAGTTTAAATTTGTTATGATTTTTATGGATGTTACAGGTGTTGCAACAGGCTTAAAACTTACCTAACTCTATATACAAAGGATCTCTAGAACAAAACATAAAAGTTAAAATACTATAGGAGTATTTTATGGTACTATAAGATAACAACAAGTCTGAAAACTTACCGAGTCCCTATACCAAGAAAACTTTAGAATCAACCATACAATTAAAATACTATAGGAATATTTTAGGCACTATAACTAACTTATGGAAAACTAAAAGACCCTTGCTGGCAGGTCTATAATTGCGAAGTGTATGCTTCCAGGGTTATATATAATTGGGATCTTATAGACTTAGAATTTGTGATCTTCTCTTTACTACCTGTTCCTTGTTTGGTTGTGGTCTTAGAGTAGGATCACTAATTCGAAGGTCTATTTGATCTTGGTTATATACAACTTGCATACACTGCGTGATTATAGGAGTACCCGGTAAGGATCATCATAAAAATTTCGATAGAAATGTTTTTACTTAATCGCATAGGTCCTTTAGACATTCCCATTCTCGCACAAACAACATAGGTAGATATAGCCACTCCACCACAGCAGCCAACAGAGTAGGCAATGAAGAACAAGAAGGGATTCACGGGGAGGATTCTGAGAAGGAACCATACAAAAAGTCAGACTTTCCATCATGAAGTGATGGAGATCAGTGATAAAACTCGAAGCATGACATAGCAGGGATTCAACACACTTACGGAGAACAAGAACACCATAGGAAAGTCCAGCGACAACAAATTCCCATAGCTGAAACCAGGGCAATCATAACTAGGATAGAGAACAGAGGAAATCACTCACGAGGCGTGTGAGGTGGTAGAGCACCTTATGCGTCACACTAAATATTAACCAATTAACATAACTTAGTGAGTCAGTGATTACACTACTCACATTATATGTTAGGCTTATCGCCACTTCAGTAACAACTAGTAACAGTAAACCAGATCACGGGATTTCACTTAAAAGGTGAATACTACTAAAAATTCATAAGTCTATTATACATAGACCTCTGTTATGAATTGCTTTCAAAAGTCAGAACATGATACACTCAGAACTAAGATAACTTAGATTCAAATAACACTCGACTAGTAACCACTACTAAAGACTTACCCTCGTTTCATCTTTTAAACCTTATGGCAGAAAGATGCCAACGAAGAAGTCGAACAGAAACAAAAACAACGCACCACCTCCACAGTATGATCCGGTTGTCTTTCAGGCGGCAGTAACAGCCGCAGTGACAGCTGTCATGACTCAAATCCACTCAAGTGGTACCAGTGGAGCAGGTAGTGGTGCTAACCACTCTAACTATGGGGAAAGCCGCAGACACACAAAGGAGTGTTCGTACAAAGACTTCATAAATTGCAAACCCAAATCCTTTAATGGGAGTGGAGGAGTCATCGCCCTGATGCGATGGTTCGAGAAAACGGAGTCGATTTTTGAGATATACGCGTGCCCAAAAGGGAGCAAAGTGAAGTTTGCTGCCTGCACCCTCTCTGATAGAGCCCTTACATGGTGGAATAGCCATGTCAAGTCACTGACCCTACCAGTGGCAAACGCGATGGGCTGGGAGAAACTAAAGGAGTTGATGATGGAAGAGTACTGCCCGAGAGGCGAGATACAAAAGCTAGAGCAAGAATTGTGGAACCTTACCATGGCAGGCTCGGACATAGTAGCCTATACCGATAGATTCAGCGATTTAGCCGCACTATGCCCTGGGATGGTTACCCCGAAGAGCAGGAAGGTAGAGAGATACATTTGGGGACTACCTCCTCCAATCCAAGGAAATGTGATAGCAGCGAAACCCCTTACGTTCGACAGTGCCAAGCGTCTGGCTCGAACACTGGTGGACCATGGAGTCCGCCAATGCATAATGACCCCCGTTCCTGAGTCAACCAAAGGGTGTAACGACAAACAAAAATCTGGGAGCAAGAAGAAAAGACAGTCAACACAAGAGCCCTCAAATGGACAACAGATGATTGTGGTTCATGTTGCCACGAGACCAGCCACTTCAGCACCCGGCAGTCGATATGCTGGAACCCTCCCGAAATGTAATAAGTGCAACCTATCCGTTTCTGCAGGGCACCGACACGACCAATCTCCCAGGTCCCATACGACGAAGTAATCCAGGCCTGATACAAGTGTGGCGAAACGGGACACTACAAGAGAGATTGTCCAATGGCAAGGAACTCAGGAGAAGATGGAAGAGTGCTGATGATTACCGCATGAGAGACTATCCCGGAAACTACCTAATAACAACGGTACACTTTCCGAATGAATATATGTTTCAAACATTAAATTTTTATGAAAACCGTTACCAACTAAATCTTAACCGTAAACTGCTTCCTCGTCCAAACAAAGCACATCATTCATATAAAATTAAGTATCCTTACATGTGAGCTATAATGGCTTAGTTTAAACATAAGGGTCATATATAACTAAGAACCTATAGACTTAGAGTGTGTGATTCTGCCTTATTTCCTGTTCCTTGTCTGGTTGTGGATTTAGGGCAGAGTCACTCAGTCTACCATCTTCTCAGCCTTAATTATATATGACTTGTAGACAACAAGTGATTATACATGGACCTGGTGGGGATCATAATATTAAGTATCAATACCATCCATCGGGATATTTCTACTGTTAGTACTTGCTTAATGTAGTACAAAATGCTTGCAGTAGTAATAACAGGGATAGAACTGAAAACACTAGAAACGTACACCTAAGATGCACTATAACTTTGACCAACACTCTTCCGAATCAACTTAACACGTGTGTCAATAAGAAGTTCCGACAACCTCATCCAACCTAGATTGGCTTGGTCCTCACCATACCAACCATGCGTACTTAGACCTGTCAATAGGGTGGGTTTGGAGCGAATCACCCTTGATCCAAACCCGTTTAAAAATATAAAAACATGACCCGCCCCGCTCCAATAACCCTCAGGGTCTTGAATAGTCGAATCCATACCCGTATCCACCGAATCAACGAATACCCGACCCTTTTATAATATTAAATTTTCATAATTTTTATGTGTTCCACAAAGTAATATTTCTCAAAAAGATAAAATGTCTACTTAAACAAGATGTACATTAATTAATACTCTAAGTCCAATACAATAAAAATCATATTTTACTTAAACAAGACATCGAGTTGTATATTTTGTTGTCATATATATATATATATATATATATATATATATATATATAATGGGGCGGGTTATAAGTGGAGCGGATTGACAATGATCCATACCCGACCCATTTATTAAAAGGGTAAACGGTTATGGATCGTAAACGGGTAAACGAATCGAAAATTACAATCCAAACCCGTAAAATTATTATGGGTTTGGAGCGAATCAAGGTCAAAACCCGCCCCATTGACAGGTAAACGAATCGACAATGATCCATACCCGACCCTTCGCTCTAATTGACCGGCCAACGAAACCCTCATCACTCTTAACGACAAACTCGACACCGACCTCAGAATCGTCTGTCGTTTCAAACCCCCGAAGTACTCATGCGGGGAGTATTATATTCTTCTGTAACCTTCCCGCAGTATTCCCAGCAGACCTTTTGGGAATACCACATACGCAGCAAGTCAAGTTCAAGCACAGAGGCTAGGGACAAATACGGTTAACCTATCATTGTTAGGTGTATACGCGAGGGTGGTATATAATTAAGATTCTACGGACTTAGGATGTGTGTTTCCGCCCTATCTCCTGTTTCTTGTTTGATTGTGGACTTGGGGCAGAGTCACCCATCCGACCGCCTTGTCAATCTTAATTAAATACGACTTATATACACAAGGCGGTGATAGATTACCAGGTATGAGTCCTACCATGAACTTCAGGACAAAAGCTGCCCAGAACTACGAGTGGACATCCTACCAGTTGGATAAACATAGACAAGTAAACCGAACCCATACACTCCCTACCAATTGAAACAACAGGCGCAATAGTGAAGATCCGCTGGAACGCCAAGCGAGGATCAGAATTCACTTGGGAACAAGAAAATCATATGGAACAGAAGTACCTACCTCTCTCCCTAGTTCATGAGTAACCACTCAAATTTTGAATTTTGGGATGAAATTCCCTCTAACGGGGGGATGATGTCACAACTCGAAATTTTTAGATCAAGTAAAGCCTAAACCCTAACCAAGTACAAGTGAAATTGCATTGCAATTCTTGTTGCATTTTATCATCAATAGCCTTGGGGCTTGATTAAAGAATTAACAAAGAGGTATGGATTGAAACCTAAGCTAAATTAGAGGATTATAAATGAACATAATATAAAAGACTAAGGGTCTAAATCATAAACATAGGCATTAAATATAGCCATTAAATGAGTTTTCACCCAAATTAATTAAGGGGAAAAGAGTTCACGGCCAAACAATCTAGAACCTAGTGTGTTCACGGCCTAGAAAAGGAAAGTACAATGTGTTCATGGCCAAGAAGGATTCAAGGAAGCTGTTCACGGCCTAGAAATCAAAGAACAAGGTGTTCACGGCCATGTTATGATTGTGAACATCAATCAAGGCCCATTTAGGGGTGAAAACCTAAAGTGTTAAGCCGTAAACAACAAATCCCAAGTCCATTATGAGCTGTAAACACCCCTATATATATGTATTCAGCCGTGAACAAATTCACTTCTCACATTTTCCAGCCGTGAACACTCCCATTTTTCTCTCAACTATCATCCAAGAACACCCCTTTTTCCTCTCAATCTTCAAATATTTTGCCCAGATCTTCAAGTTCTCACCAAGAACACCAAGATCAATTATTCAAATCTTCAAATCTTCAAACATCCACCAAGAACACACCATGAACCCATTTTCCAACCGTAAACTCCCTTTTTCAACCGTGAACCCATTATCAACACTTCCATTTAATTCCAAATAAATATTGTAAGTATTCCTTAACTAATTAAATCATTATTTAATTTATTATTTAAATTAATATCTTATTAATCTAAATACGACGTCGGGAATAATTATTTTTAGGGTACGACTACTGTCACGTATTCTAATTCGAGGATTACCGTTAGCACTTCGCAACTCAACCGAGCACACACATTCGAGGTGAGTTCATACCCCCATATTTTCCAAGCTTTTTCCAATGTTTTTAGGGGGGGGGGGGGAATACAAGTAAAACACAAGTAATCTTGTGTTTAAAAATATAATTTTGCTTATTATATTTTCTTACCGTTAAATGCAATTTAACGTGAAACATATTAAATACGACAAACATTGTGACAACTAGACTTACAAGCAATTTACAGAACATGTTAAGACACAACTATTTTACAAGCACAAATTTTAACACGGAAAAAACAAACTTATAAACTATAATAAGTATAGTTTATGGAACGAACGAATTACTCTTACAAAGATACATGTTATTTACAAAAAGGTTTTTCATGGTATTATTCGTCAATTGTTGAGGGATCAAATTTGTGAGACACGTATTCGAGTACTTACCTAAGTACCAAGGGAAGTCTAGCCTTATGAACCAGAGTCTCCTGGAGGGAGAGCGTGAGTTTGTGTATAGATCTATATGAGACTGACAATACATCACCCTGACTATTAGCTACAGTCATTTTGGGTGACAAACGTCATTAACGATAGCAACGTCCGAAGAACGTCGTGGGGTTTAACGTCCATCGGTATGGTTATAAGAACTCACATGGATATAACATGGCCTCGTTCACGTAATAATATACTTAACAAACAGTCATCAGGGTTAGTAACTATATGATTACTTAGTATATACATCAGGGCGATATGAAATTAACATCCGACATGCAGTGGGATGTGTGACTTCCGCCTCATTCCCTGTTCCTTGTTTGGTTGTGGGCTTAGGGCAGAATCACCCAATCGACTGTCTGTTCGATCTAGATTTCTATAACTCGTATGTACTAAGTGATCACATGAGGTTATTAACATCACTTCCAGTTTACAGAACAAACACGTTTTCGACTAGTTTTTTTAATAATAAAGCTACACTTTAACAACTTAAGTATGGGAAAATACTTGTACTTTTCAGTTTTGGAACATTTAAGACAACAACTCACTTTTATGGAAAATATAGGATTTTCCAGGACAAACATTGTTATCTTACAAGCAAATTGTTACCATTTAACTTAAGAACAAGCATTATTAATTCCATGATTTCCTTAGTTTATGCAATCAATTTTATGTATGAAGAATATCTGATAGACAGTTGAATGTGTGGTTTCTGCCTCATTTCTTGTTCCTTGTTTGGTTGTGGGCTTAGGGCAGATCCACACAATCAACTGTCCATTTGATATTGGTTTATATATAGCTAGTATAAACTAAGTGGTCATAGAAGGAACTGGTATTATCATATTCTTACTAAGAAAATATAGGATTTTCTTAAGGAACACTTTCATCATTTCTCAAATGACTATTACAGTTAACTTTGTAAGTACCTAGTGAATACGTAAGGGTTATATACAATGCGGATCCGACAAACAATGGGATGTGTGATTTCCGCCTCATTTCCTATTCCTTGTTTGGTTGTGGGCTTAGGGCAGAACCACACAATCGATTGTCTGTTCGATCTGGATTGTATATAACTTGTATACACTAAGTACTCATAGAAGGAACTAGTAAGAGTCATTTTACTTATCATTCATCACATCAGAAAATATAGGATTTTCTGGAGAAACATGTGACAACCCGAAAATTTTTGCCTTGTAACGCCAGTACAATCAACCTTAAGTCAGACTCACTCCTGCTATCATTCAGCACTGTTTAGAGTCTGTTTGGGTGTTTTAAGCCTAGTTCATTCAAGGAAGGAGTGTTAGCATATAGCTGCTGAAGTTCAAACCATCAAACAAAGCCATAAACTCCATCATGTGGAGTTTACGGCCGTAAACATGGAGTTTACGTCTGTAAACTCAACCATGGCCGTAAACCCCTCCTATATATATGAGAGCACTTCATTCTTCTCATTCTTTTCCTTCCTTGGCTGAAATCTCCCCATTCTCTCTCTCAAGTATCATCGAGACTTCACTCCCGATCTTCATCAAAGGGCCTCCAAAGTGTGAGTACTCTTCCTCTAACTAAGTTGTATGCTAGAAACACTTGATCTACACTTTGAAATCATCCAATTCTCAAGAACAAAAGGAGTTTACTGCCAAGAGCATCTCCCTTGGCCGTAAACCCCAATAAAGGTGCCATTTGAGCCTTAAACTCTTCCTAAGGCTTGGATTTGAGGATAGAACACTCCCTTGTGCTTTGTAAGACCTTGAATCACCACCAAACTCATCATCAAATAGAGTTTACGGCCAGGAGTTTACACCTTGGCTGTAAACCCTTGTAGTTGTCATGATTTGGACCTTAAACACATCTAGACCTTTACTAACGATTGGAACACTTGAGCCTTTGAAACTCCTTGCCTTTAAGACCCAATAAGACACCATTTGGTGAGTTTACGGCCATAGGGTTTATGGTGTGGCCGTAAACACCTCAACACCCTCCATTAAGTTGGTCTTTCTCATCCTTGTGTAGAGCAATGGTCCCTCAAGATTCCCTAGCCTTCAAACACCCACTTATGCATGTTTGACCATGAGTTTATGGCCGTAAACTCCCTTGGCCGTAAACACATGGCCGTAAACACCAAACCATGGCCTTAAACACCTTTTAGATGAATCACATGTGATTCCAACACTTGGTCAAAGTGTTTCCTAGTCCCGGAAGGTGTTTCCTTTCATTTGGTTGCTTCTAGACACTATATTTATGTCAATATATGCCATTATATGTCATTTAGGACTCGTTAAGTCTCGGGACTTCATTCGTGGAACTTCTCATCATTACGCGCATATTCGTTGAATCACCCACATCAAGTGAGTTCATACCCCTACGTTTTTCCGAGTGTTTTTTTTTTGTTTTCAGGGGGAATACAAGCAAAAGTACAAGGAAACTTGTGCTCAAAATATATATAATTTTGTTTAAGATAATTATATTTCTAGTATGCTTTTAACATGGAAAACAGTTTTTACCAAACGAATAAGAAATCAACTCGTAGAAACAGTTTTCAAAACTAGGGTAACGAACTTGTGAATCATGTCGTAAAATGTATCATTTTATAAAGGATTCCTGCAAATCATAAAAAGGATTTTCCATATTATTACTTGTAAATTTGTTAGTCTAGTTGGAGACACGTCCTTGGTAACACTCACCACAAGAAACAGAGTGTAGGACTAGTACTTGTGACCAGAATCTCTTGTAGGGATAGCGTGACTGTTGTGTATAGATCTATAGGGGACTGACTATCCCGCACCTCGCTGCTAGCTATAGTGGGACCGGCATGTCTACGGGTGACAAAGTCATAAAGGATATTGGCTTCAGTACTTGCCATATCAAGTTAATGTATGGTCATGACCCTCACAACGTAGATAGCAGAGATTTACTTTTGTAATAATGAATCAAGTGAACTAACCTCAAAGTAATAACCGATTTAATTACTGGAGGGTATTGATAATAATATCTTCAGGACTTAGTTCATCACGGTTTTCTTTTATTTAGTTTTTAAAGCTAATGTACCTCTCTGCGTGTAACCAGGGTTTTTAAAAGAAAACTGCTTTTATTAATACGAGTATGGTAGATACTTGCATACCTCATTTTAAAACGAATAATCAACCATCAACCTTTAGGGAAAATATAGGATTTTCCCGGGATAAACCGACTATTCAAAACGGATTTGTTTATCATGTAATCAACGGATATTCATATTCATTCCACGACACCTTGGATTGTACGTATCTTGGTACGAATCTGGAAGTCATGGAAGGAATGGGTTTTCAAACAGGCTTTTATTAAGAAAATATAGGATTTTCTTGAGGAACACTTTTCAAAAGGATCAAAGAACATTTTCCACCAAAAAACTAAGCGATTATGAACTCACCAGCTTTATGTTGATATTGTTTCAAAACTGCTTGTATTCTCAGGGAATTAGTAGACAGGTACTTCCAGGCTTTTGGAGAAGTCGGCGCGTTAGAGTCACGTCTTTCGATTTTACTTTTGTTATGAATAAAACCTTGTATTAAAACAATGTAAACCTTTTTCATATATGTATTCAATGTTTGGTTGTGTTTACTATGCTTGCTATGATACAACTGTTGTGATACTACGCATGACGTCAACCACCCCCGAACGTTTCCGTCGTTCCGGTTTGGGGGTGTGACAGATTGGTATCAGAGCTATTGTTTATAGTGAACTAAGTATACCGAACCTTACATGGTATAAAACTATAAACATTAAGGGGCCTAAGTGCTCTAAACTAAAAGTATACTTTCGAAAAAAAAATATTTATATAAGTATTTTTATAACAAAGTATATAAGAATACCCGAGTACCAGAATTCGTGTCATAGGTAGAACAAACCAAAAGTATTTGGATGTTGGACATCGCGGTTAAACCTGGGCAGTTATGTAATCATGTCTAGGGTCAATATAGCCTGATCAACTATATTCATTCGAGACATGACCAACATGTGCTTGGGAGCGACTGTAGTGTTGCAGCAAGCCGAAAACTTACCTAGATACCAGAGGAGTTCTAGAACCAAACATAAGATTAAAATACTATAGGAGTATTTTAGGATGCTATAACGACTAAGCCAGAAACTTACCCAAAAATCCATTCTTCAAGAATCAATCATGTAACTATAATACATTGGAGGTATTATAGATTCGAAGCCTATTAACTATCCCTTTACCATCACCACGCGTAGATAGCATGGCTGGATTCCATCTTCCTGGCGACCCGTACTTTCCCAACCAAGGAGATGATGGATGGATCGAGCCAGAGCCAGAAGGGAACCATGAAATTCCTTTGGACGATGATTTTGCCGAACCATTTCCTAAAGAGACTGACTCGGAACCCGAAGTCGAGAACCTACCTCAAGTGACCCCAATACCAAATCCTAACCCTCAAGTTGGATTCCAAGGTCCAACGCCTATGTGGGTCAAGAGTCTGAATAGGTGGAGCCACGAGCAAGACCAACCCCTCCCATACGACGGAAACCGCAACTTCTACAATCTGAACGAAGGAGGCCCCACGGACAGGGCCCTTTCAATCCTGATACGTCGAGTGACTCGCAATGAGGAACTGGGTATGGCAACCCTTCAGCGAACTATGGAGCTCGAAGCGGATTCGAACGCCAACACGGACCGCATTCGTCGCCTCGATATTTCTCATGCGAGAGCTGTAAGGAACAATGAAGCTCTGCAACGGGATTTAGCTACAACCCGAGCCGAAGTCATAGAGCTCCGAGCACGTCAGTTAGAGTACGAGAGATGCCTGCTTGGTGTGGAGCGTCAACTGGCCGAATTAAGGTTTCACTTGAGGAGTACCCGTCGCCGATAGGGGGATACTCTACTCATCCTTCCTTTTTGGTCTAAGGAATAACTTTCATATCTATGATTTTGAGTAGTTCTTTTCCGTAAACATCCCTATCCTTCATGTTGTCAAGATTCTTTCTCTGTTAGAATGACTTAGACCTATTTTTAGGTCAAGGGTTCTGAAAAATGTGTAATCTCAGTTTCAGTTATGATGGCAACAATCATATTTCAGTTAAAGATTATCATTGTCAAAAGTATACCATAGATCGGTAGCATGCAAATTAACCAACTTTATCAAAGCCCTATCACCGTTTTGTCTTAAAAGCATGTGTCATAGGAAGTACTCTTACCTTAAGAACGATCATTCCTTTTCCTTATTGATTTCATATCAGTCTCCGTAAAAAGCTACGAGATCATAATCGGCATGAGATGGTTGAGCCCCAAATCGTGCTGATGTCCCTTGCTTCGAAAGGGCGATTCGTCTCAATCTTTCCCTCTGACGAAGTCCTCACTGGTTATAGTGATAAGATTTGTTCGAACCTTCGTATCATTTCCTGTGCCAAAGCCCAGAAGTATCTGCGAAAGGGATGTCATGCATTCCTGGCTCATGTTGTCGATGAGATGCAAAAAGTTAAAGGCCTCGAGAGCATCTCCGAAGTCTGCAACTTTCCTGATGTCTTCCCCAAAGATATTCCAGGGATTTCTTCCGAGTGTCAAAGTTGAATCCCGTATCGACTTGATCCCCGGAACTACCCTTATAGCTAAATCTCCATATCGTCTAGAGCCGACGAAAATGTGAGAGTTATCCAGCCAGCGCAATGAGCTGAACAACAAGGAGTTCGTAAGTTTATTGTATGTGAACTTTATTGCGTTCAAATCTTTTTCTATTCTTGCTAGGACCACATCATGGGGATGTGGGTCGAATCAATGAGAGTCAGATAGCAAAACGGGAAACCTTAATGCATAGATAAACATTTAGGATACATCCAGAGGCAACCATTGTTGCTCACAAGCTTCTTTTCTTGACATGTAGCAGATCATGCCTCCGAAGAAACGTAACCAACCCACCGGTAAGACACCAATCCTCCAGATGGACTCATCTACGTTCCAAGCTACTGTCACAACAGCTGTAGCAGCCGCCCTAGCTGTTCTTAACGCTAACAACACAAATGTGGGTGGAAGTGTTAATGGCAATCCAAATCTTGTTGTTAACCAATCTCAACAACAAGTGCCTACTAGAAAGGACACACCTGATCTCCAACCTAACATCCTAAAACGAAAGTTCAAAGGGAGTTGTTCGACCCAAAGACCTATTGAGAGGCAAAAAATTAGGATAGTCAGTACCCCAGTCATCCCTGCTATTCCAACACCAACCATACCCTACTGTGGAAACCTCCCGCACTGCAACAAATGTAACTACCATCATCATGGAGTCTGTCGAGTGTTGCATTGCACCAGATGCAACAGGAAGGGGCACACCTCCAGTAGTTGTAGGACCCTAGTCAAGTTCATCACTCCGACTACCAATGTTGGGACAAGTCCAACCTGTTACCTCTGTGGTAGTGTAGGACATTTCAAAAGAAATTGTCCTAAGGCTAAGGATAGCAAGGAAGCTCGCTTCGCAAGGACCCCGACCCAACACATCACTTCCACTACCGATGTTAGCTTAGTTCAAGTGTGCGGTACATGCGGAGAAATGGGACATTTCAAAAGAGACTGCCCAACAGAGAAGAACAATGAGGAAACGGGAGGATTCTGACCTCAGGGAATGAGGAAGCATCAAAGAACCCTGCTATGTTTTGGTATGTTTTCGCAAACCCCAATAATTGCTCATAATCGTGATTAACTCCCTCGTCCAAATTGAATCACGATGTTCTTATAAGATTTAAAGACCTAATGAGTAAATTATGATAGCTTAGTGAATACGTCAGGTTAAGTTGTAGTTATACCTGGCTTGTGTACACCAAACAATCATAGAGAGATCTAGTAAGAACCATTTCATGAAAGTCCATAGCTTCAAAACATCAGAACCCTCGTGTTAGTAGTACATGTTAACTTCGAGTCAAACACAGAAAACACCAGAGACATTCACCCAGGGGCATCAATGTACTAACAAAGCGATCCTTCCAAACCAACTTAACGCGCGATTCTACGACGTCATCCTGTTTAGTCCGACTGAGTCTATGTTATACCAAACCATGTTGTCTTAAATCGTTTGATCGCAAAACTCTCGTAGCTCGTAACAGCAAACTAGATGAGAACTTCGAAAATTCATCTCTCTTTGAAAACCGAAGGTATCCATGCGAAGAGTATGAATCAGAACCAGCGGGTACAATAGTGAAGATCCGCTGAAACATTTGGCGAGAGCCCGAATACAAGAAGGAGAGACTCACCTGTGTCTACCTTCGAGAATTAATCCGTTTTCATGGTATACCTGTGATCATTACCTCCGACCGGGTTAGCTAGTTCACTTAGAGAACTTAGCAACATACATCCTGTCTTTCACGTGTCGAACCTAGATAAGTGCCTGTCCGATGAGACACTTGTGATTCCCCTCAACAATATCGATTTAAACGAGAGTCTACACTTCGTGTAGGAATCATTTGAACTCATGGGCCAGAAACTACAAGCGCACGAACCGAACGTCGTATCCGGATAGTGAAGGTTCACTGGGATACCAAACGAGAACTTGAATTCAATTGGGAGCACGAGAATCCAAGGAAATAGAAGTACCCCCATCTCTTTTAGGTCCACGAGTCGTATCATTATTCTTGAATTTCGGGACGAAATTCCATCTAACGGGGGGATGATGTGACAACCCGAAAATTTTTGCCTTGTAACGCCAGTACAATCAACCTTAAGTCAGACTCACTCCTGCTATCATTCAACACTGTTTAGAGTCTGTTTGGGTGTTTTAAGCCTAGTTCATTCAAGGAAGGAGTGTTAGGATATAACTGCTGAAGTTCAAACCATCAAACAAAGCCATAAACTCCATCATGTGGAGTTTACGGCCGTAAACATGGAGTTTACGGCCGTAAACTCAACCATGGCCGTAAACCCCTCCTATATATATGAGAGCACTTCATTCTTCTCATTCTTTTCCTTCCTTGGCTGAAATCTCCCCATTCTCTCTCTCAAGTATCATCGAGACTTCACTCCCGATCTTCATCAAAGGGCCTCCAAAGTGTGAGTACTCTTCCTCTAACTAAGTTGTATGCTAGAAACACTTGATCTACACTTTGAAATCATCCAATTCTCAAGAACAAAAGGAGTTTACGGCCAAGAGCATCTCCCTTGGCCGTAAACCCCAATAAAGGTGCCATTTGAGCCTTAAACTCTTCCTAAGGCTTGGATTTAAGGCTAGAACACTCCCTTGTGCTTTGTAAGACCTTGAATCACCACCAAACTCATCATTAAATAGAGTTTACGGCCAGGAGTTTACACCTTGGCTGTAAACCCTTGTAGTTGTCATGATTTGCACCTTAAACACATCTAGACCTTTACTAACGATTGGAACACTTGAGCCTTTGAAACTCCTTGCCTTTAAGACCCAATAAGACACCATTTGGTGAGTTTACGGCCATAGGGTTTATGGTGTGGCCGTAAACACCTCAACACCCTCCATTAAGTTGGTCTTTCTCATTCTTGTGTAGAGCAATGGTCCCTCAAGATTCCCTAGCCTTCAAACACCCACTTATGGATGTTTGACCATGAGTTTACGGTCGTAAACTCCCTTGGCTGTAAACACATGGCCATAAACACCAAACCATGGCCTTAAACACCTTTTAGATGAATCACATGTGATTCCAACACTTGGTCAAAGTGTTTCCTAGTCCCGGAAGGTGTTTCCTTTCATTTGGTTGCTTCTAGACACTATATTTATGTCAATATATGCCATTATATGTCATTTAGGACTCGTTAAGTCTCGGGACTTCATTCGTGGAACTTCTCATCCTTACGCGCATATTCGTTGAATCACCCACATCAAGTGAGTTCATACCCCTACGTTTTTCCGAGTTTTTTTTTGTTTTCAGGGGGAATACAAGCAAAAGTACAAGGAAACTTGTGCTTAAAATATATATAATTTTGTTTAAGATAATTATATTTCTAGTATGCTTTTAACATGGAAAACAGTTTTTACCAAACGAATAAGAAATCAACTCGTAGAAACAGTTTTCAAAACTAGGGTAACGAACTTGTGAATCATGTCGTAAAATGTATCATTTTATAAAGGATTCCTGCAAATCATAAAAAGGATTTTCCATATTATTACTTGTAAATTTGTTAGTCTAGTTGGAGACACGTCCTTGGTAACACTCACCACAAGAAACAGAGTGTGGGACTAGTACTTGTGACCAGAATCTCTTGTAGGGATAGCGTGACTGTTGTGTATAGATCTATACAGGACTGACTATCCCGCACCTCGCTGCTAGCTACAGTGGGACCGGCATGTCTACGGGTGACAAAGTCATAAAGGATATTGGCTTCAGTACTTGCCATATCAAGTTAATGTATGGTCATGACCCTCACAACATAGATAACAGAGATTTACTTTTGTAATAATGAATCAAGTGAACTAACCTCAAAGTAATAACCGATTTAATTACTGGAGGGTATTAATAATAATATCTTCAGGACTTAGTTCATCACGGTTTTCTTTTATTTAGTTTTTAAAGCTAATGTACCTCTCTGCGTGTAACCAGGGTTTTTAAAAGAAAACTGCTTTTATTAATACGAGTATGGTAGATACTTGCATACCTCATTTTAAAACGAATAATCAACCATCAACCTTTAGGGAAAATATAGGATTTTCCCGGGATAAACCGACTATTCAAAACGGATATGTTTATCATGTAATCAACGGATATTCATATTCATTCCACGACACCTTGGATTGTACGTATCTTGGTACGAATCTGGAAGTCATGGAAGGAATGGGTTTTCAAACAGGCTTTTATTAAGAAAATATAGGATTTTCTTGAGGAACACTTTTCAAAAGGATCAAAGAACATTTTCCACCAAAAAACTAAGCGCTTATGAACTCACCAGCTTTATGCTGATATTGTTTCAAAACTGCTTGTATTCTCAGGGAATTAGTAGACAGGTACTTCCAGGCTTTTGGAGAAGTCGGCGCGTTAGAGTCACGTCTTTCGATTTTACTTTTGTTATGAATAAAACCTTGTATTAAAACAATGTAAACCTTTTTCATATATGTATTCAATGTTTGGTTGTGTTTACTATGCTTGCTATGATACAACTGTTGTGATACTACGCATGACGTCAACCACCCCCGAACGTTTCCGTCGTTCCGGTTTGGGGGTGTGACAAAACACATCATGTTTTACAAAGAACAAAGAACCTGTTTTTCTAAAACCAAACGCTTATGAACTCACCAACTTTAATGTTGACACGCTTTCAAAAACTACTTGTATTCTCAGGACACTAGTAGACAGGTACACGCCCCAGGTTTCTAGAAGACGGAGCATAGTAGCTTCAAGTGTTTGCTTTACTATTTACTTTTGGAGTAAATCATATATGATTCGAATACAATGCAAACATTTTAATATCAATACAATGGTTGTTGTTGCGTTTATTACTATTATTCAATTGCTGTGATATTGTACATGACGTCCTCCACCCTCGAACGTTTCCGTTGTTCCGGTTTGGGGGTGTGACAAACCAAGTCCTCATTTTGAGTCCAGACACACCCGAGAGTGTGCCCGGATCCCTCAAACCAAGGCTCTGATACCAACTTGTAACATCCCAAAATTCAAGACCAAAAATTTCATTTTTATATAATAGAAAAACACTTAACAACTTTGTTCCGAACATTGAAAACGTTTCATTTAAAATAAATATCAGAGTCTAATCCCAAAGATCACATAATGCGGAATAATATGGGTGAATGCGATGCGATCGTCCCGAGCTCCTTTTCTGAAAACTGAAGGTACCTGAAACCAAAACTGTATACCGAAAGCACGAAGCTCAGTGAGCTCCCCAATTACCACACACCATACATATCAACTGGGCTATACATGCATACATACTGTGAGCCATACATATCAATCATATATCAAATAAGGTGCTATGTGCCGCACATAATCTTGTCGTTATGCCACGAGCCGCCACGTGGTATTTCTTGCCAAGCCGGGGGCCACCCCCTAGGTCTTACAGACAAGTGCCAATAGCCGCCTCCTGGTCTTCCGTGCAAGTATCACAAAGACAACTAGCATACATACTACTCTACTTAGCTAATGAGCATACAGTATGCCAGGAGCCACCTCCTGGTCTTTCATGCATATTGCCTAGGGCTAACACCCGGGTCTCCCTATCATACATAATAGCATACTGTGTGCTAGGAGCCACCCCCTGGTCTTTCATACATAATGCCTACGGCTAACCCCCGGGTCTTCCTATCATACATAAACTAAATGGGCCGGCATTGTGGCCGTAGACCCATACACATAGTGAGGAGACTCACCTCGCACTGCTGAAGACTTGCAGATAATCCTCAGGCTGCTAACTGGCAATTCTCGAACTGCTAATTCTTTGGCTCCCCGAGCTATTAATACCAAATAACACTTAGTCCAAAACCAATAATCCTTCTTAGGGTAAAATGACCATTTTAACCCTTCTTCTAATTTGGACCATATCCAAGACCCAATTCGATCTAATCTTTCTAAATCCACTAATGGCCCACTAAAGGCCCACTAATGGGCCTTACCCTAAGCCCAAACATATTCTTGGCCCAAATTATCTGACTTCTGATGGCCCACTACGGCCCAAAGACCCAAAGTCCAAAGCATAGCCCAACCCGAGGCCCAAAACACGCCAAGCCCATATATGTTGAGTATGTGGGGCGTGCTCCTCTGTACGCTAAGTGTACTGGCTGAATGGTGTGTATACTGCGCGTATATGCATTTACGCACAGCGTACTTCACTGTTAAGTAACTTTTCCCGTTAAGTGCTTAATACTCTAGTCCAGAAGCTACAATCACAGATCCTAGTCCTTTTCAACGTCTTAATCCATAAATTCGATTACTTGGTGGCTTGCAACCCACCAAATGAGCCCAAACTTGAAATGTGACAACAAACTTCCATGGAAATGGCTAGATCTCATGCATGGTCACAAATGGACCTTCAAGATTGAAACTTTACTATTTATGGGACTCATATGGCACTAAAGGTGGCAAACCTAGACCTAGAAAACGAGTTGATTCATAAAGATCCATTCTTAGGACCTAAAAGGTCCAAAAACTCCATTAACATAGATCTAAGCATACTTGAGGAAAGTTTCAGGCTTTATATCTCAAGGTGATCTGAAATTGAACCACAATCTTGGATCTACTGCTTCTCCTTTGATCCCCCACCTTGTTATGCTCTTCATTTGCTTGGAAAATGGCTTCACAACTCCAAAATGCTTTCTAATGGCCTCCAAAGCTCCAAGGACACTCAAAGGAGGTTTAGGGTTTCGTGGTGGCTGTCTAAAGATGAGAGGGAGGCTGATATCTAGGGCATAATGTTCTTTATATAGTGACATGCCCTAAAAATTAGGGTTTAGTGACTCTGAGCGTACGTTGGGCATACGCCTCTCCGCACCCGCGACCAAACGACCTTATACGTTGGGCGTATCCAGCCGGACACGTGCATGCATCCCTTGCATGCATGGTACTTACTTGCCAAACATTTCCATTAGGGGTCAATATTGTCAATAACTTCAAAGTGATATAACTTCTTCGTTCTTAGTCCGTTTCCGATGAACTTTATATCCACGAAAAGGTGACGAGTAGCCCTACGCTCCTAGCTACACCCTCAAGCCTAAAACCTTCCAAATAGAACCCGATACCCATAAAAGACAGAATCATCAGATTACGTTTATGCCCTTGTCCTCCGAAGCCACAACCGGACATTTTCAAAACCAGGTGTTACAAAATGGGTAATGATTCGGAACAGGGCGTTACAACTCTCCCCCACTTAAATTAGATTTTTTCCTCGAAATCACCATTTATCATTCCAGCACACCATAGAGCTTGAACAACACAATCACAACCCCTATATATAGCATAACCTTCCCAAAAGCAACCAAACCCAACCCTAGCAGAACTCTTCAGCCCGAAGAAGAACAAATCCTTAAACCCATGCAGAAAGCCACTTCTATCTTTCTAAAACCTGAAATCTCAAATTGGTTTGACTCCCCGATAGACCGCCCACACTGAACCACTACCATGCCAATTCCACATTGAACACCAGACTAAACGAAGCACTTCCAACCGTGATTATCTTGATGCTTCCATTGGGAACAAAATCACTAACCATATACAATTGTAGAACACTTATACTTGACAGAAGGCTCAGATAATCCTTCGAGTAGAAGATTCATCCCTACAACGGTTAGACTCAAACGAGAGTTGCATAACAGGGCCAAATCGATTACTCTTAGATTATTTAATCCCAACTGCAAGTGACTTAGTATTTTCCCGAATAACAAACGACTCCACACACGAATCCCAAATCACTAATATTGCCCGAATCATCGTGTTGTTCCCTAGCTGCTTTCCAAAAGCAGTCGAGACCTCCCTGGTCCCAACTTGTCTGCCAATTATCTGAAACACCATATTCCTGCCCCGGTTGCTGAGTCAAAAGACACACACATAGTCGCCCCACGCGACTTTTGAAAGAAAACCTCCACTGGAAATAATTTCCCAAACCATCTCACCACTAATTCCAGTGCCAAAAGTGAATGCTACACGACCAACTGTAGTCTTATATCATTCCCGGCCTCTAACAACCTACCCTTTCCTGATTCCAAGCATGTTGTGGCCCTCTTACAGCCTTACGAACTGAACCACCTTGGTCTAATCCTTTTGAAGAAACCCATGACCCTACCCCTCGTGGCATCTAACTACCCTCTCAGTAGATTACTTAAAAGCACATCTAGGTATCTCTCCTAGATTACTCCACTACTCAAAGCTCTCTCTAAAAGATTCCTGCTAGATACTCTTACTCAGCACATACTCAAGGCACATAACTGATAGCAAGAACTCCTAGGCTAAGGCATCACAAATCAGACAACTCTAGCTCTATAATATGAAATACCTAGCCTATCCTCTAGCATGCATCACTAATATCTCAATAATAAATCATAACACAAATAAGTAAGGTTATTTTGGGAAATCACCGTTCGGGCTCTGGCTGATTGTACACACTGCTCCAACTCGTTTTCTCTTAAAGCTCTTTCTCATTTTAGAAAAATCATTTCTTTTGAAATTTTTTTTTCGAATCCCCAGTTTGAGTCCAAACACACCCGAAGGTACATCCGAATCCCTCAAACCAAGGCGCTGATACCAACTTGTAACACCGTAAATTTTCAAATAGATTTTTCATTTTGAAAACACATAATTCTCATTATCACATTCCAAAACCACAAGTGTCAAATTGTCAAAACACAATTATCACAAATCGTCTGATAAAAATCCAGGATCCACAAAACATAAACTCCATCTCAAGTGTGTGTACAATCAAGTCGGCGCCTTCCCGCGATCCTGAGAAGTACCTGAAACACATATCACATAACACGGTAAGCACGAAGCTTAGTGAGTTCCCCAAAATACCACACATATCTCATTAGCCTCTCATGGCTATACTCAGATAAGACCCTCCGGTCAATGTGTCTCAGTGGGACCCTCCGGTCCCACAACTCGGGTGGACCCTCCGGTCCTAACTCAGCAAGCTCAGAATAATACACATCATAAATCACATAGACATAATGCAGGATATCACAATACTCAATATAAGCACATAAGACCCTCTGGTCACATAAAGGTTACCACTCTAGTTAATTATAGTGGGAAGACTCACCTCGGATGAACATCTCCTATAGATGCTGCTGCTGCACACCGGCCTCTAACACTAAACCAAAACCCACAATTAACCCAATTAAGATCTAAGACCAAACCTCACTCATTAGGTCTAAAGATAGTCCACTACCCGGCCCACAAATAATTCAAGCTCATTAGGCCCACCAAGGCCCAATACTAAATGGGCTCTCCCAAGGCCCAAATCTTAAACTTAGGTCCAAATGGCAAGCCCAACACAAGGGCCTAATACAATTACATATATTTCTCTGATCAAAAACCCTAGCACAACAAGCCCAAATCCAGGCCCAACACTTAAGGCCCAAAATGGGATTTAGCCCAAAAGTCCACAAATGGATTACGCGGGGCGTACCTCCCATGGTACGCTCAACGTACACACGAATCCAGATTGGGCCATCAGGGACATTTGTTCAGTATGCGGGGCGTACTAGAATTACGTCAGGTGTACGTCCAGTCTTGCTTTTCCCACTCTCTTGGTCATAACCCGTTAAGACCATAGCTATACTCTCATATCTGGACTCCCTAAAGGCTAATACTCCATAAAGTTCGTGACTTTAAGCCTTTGCATGGCTGATAAAGTCCCAAACCCAATTACTCTTACTCTTTCCTCCCAAAAATGCTTATATCTCATGCATGGGGTGTTTTAACGTCCAAGACCTCATTTATATGAATCCTCTCCACTAGAAATTTTAAAAGGACATATATGATGGGTTTTGAGCATTCTAACACTTCCTAAGTGTACATGCAACCCTAATAACCTTGGATCTATGTTTTTCTAATTATCATGTGAAGTTGAATTTCAAGGTTATATTCCTATCTAGCATACATGGGGAACAAATTTTAACTTGCATGAAAGATAGAATAACTTACCTTGTTGTTGCTTATGATCCTTGAAACCTTGTGAGCCTAGCACCCCAAGTGTGATGCCTCAAATGCTTCACACAACACCAAATGCTTTTGGAATGACTTTAGAGAGAATACACACTTCTAAAATCGGCCTAGCCCTCTTGTTTCTTATGTGTCGCCGATTTTGGTGGAGAACATGTTGCTTATATAGTGTGTCACATCTAGGGTTACACCATGTAAACCCTAATGTGGCATGACTCTTCATTTCCATGACCCATGGGTTTGTAACTCCCATGGAGCCTCCATGGAGCATCCTATGGGTGGAACCCAACTTGATAATCCATGGAGCCTCTTAGCCCACTATATAAGATATGGAAGATTTACATAATCTACCCATATATTTAATTAGTTATCTTTTGATCACTTAATTAATTCTAAATTAATTCTTGATCAAACTAATTAAATAATATTATTAATATATTAGAACTTATAATATATTAATAAACCATAAGTGTTATTTCTCTCATTTTAGTTTATCCAATTGCATGGTGCCATGCAACCCAAATGGACCATGCCGGGTCGGGTCAAGTACATACCAGAAATAGTTATGGACTTAGACACCTTATCCAACAGTCTCCCACTTGGATAAGTCTAATAACTATAACTGCAATACTTCAGGAACCGATCGGCAATCGTAGATCTTTCAAGGTCTCTCGGAACTGAGAAGATGATGATACGCCATTTAAGATAAGTGATCATATAATCCTCTGTTCTAGATATCAGCCGGACAAATACATGGAACAATGTCTTACTTATTGTCCAGCAGTTTGTTTCCCGATTTCCGATTTGTTTGACAAAGAACTTAATTGAACACATCAACTTAGTTCTGACCGGGCCCGGTACATAGGTCAAAACAAAATCATCGCGGGGCCCAGATATCAGCTTCTAATCCAAGAAGGAACAGATAAACTTCGACTCATATGTTTGTTCTACCACTCATTGAATTATACACAAAAGCGCGTTTTATAACATCGAGTTACCAATGCGTTAACGTACAATCAATGCATAACCAACTCATAAGTAACAAATCATATCTCTAGGTTTGAAGACTTATATGATATTACCGTCTCACGATCACTCGAGATAAATTCCATGAAGTGATTCCAGTGAGCGTGGGTTGAGTCCAATGCTCAGAACTTATGAGCACTCATGAGTGTTGTAGCCATGTCCAACAACTTAGACCTCTGCAACCAATCATGACAGTCTTGATTCATACCTACTTCCGACATATGACCGACTGTGGAGGTTCGAATAATATGATATACCAAACATAATTATTCTGGAAGTCAAAACATGCAAAAGAAATATAGTAAACGATCGACAAGAGATAGCAACACTTTACTCATAAATAAAACACCTTTTATTCATCATCTAATGTCAATTACACTTTACAAATTTCAAGGTTATCTAACTACTAAATCTAATATCATCCTTCAGCCCTATGCTCCGAGCATGTTGGAGATGCTTAACCCGAGTCAGTCCCTTCGTGAGGGGATCTGCTGGATTCTCATCCGATGATACCCTCTTTGCCACGAGGAGTCCTTCTTCTATTCGATGTCTGATGAAATGGTATTTTCTGTCGATGTGTCTGGATCTCCCGTGATCCCTTGGTTCCTTGGCTAAGGCAACTGCACTTTCACTATCACAGAAAATTTCCATTGGCTCTTTAATAGCTGGTACAACTCCAAGGTCTCCAATAAAGTTCTTCAGCCATATCGCCTCCTTTGCTGCCTCGCTAGCTGCTATATACTCTGATTCGCAAGTTGAATCAGCCACTGTCTCTTGCTTGGAACTCTTCCAAGAAATTGCTCCTCCATTTAAGGTAAAGACCCAGCCTGACTGAGAGCGGAAATTATCCCTATCAGTCTGAAAGCTAGCATCACTATACCCTACAACTCTCAAGTCTTCACTCCCACCGAGGGTAAGGACCCAGTCCTTAGTCCTCCGTAGGTACTTGAGGATATTCTTTACCACAGTCCAGTGTGCCTTGCCAGGGTTCCCCTGATACCTGCTAACCATGCTCAAAGCAAAGGCTACATCAGGTCGAGTACACGTCATAGCATACATGATCGATCCTACAGCCGAAGCATAAGGTATTCGACTCATTTCTGCTATCTCAGCCTCAGTACTAGGGCTTTGTGTCTTACTCAATCTGGCATTACTCTAGATGGGTAACTCTCCTTTCTTGGAGTCCTGCATGCCGAATCTCTTCAACACCTTATCCAAGTAAGTACTCTGACTAAGTCCAATAAGTCTTTTACTCCGGTCTCTTAAGATCCTTATCCCTAGAATATAGGCAGCTTCTCCTAGGTCCTTCATAGAGAAACACTTCCCAAGCTAAGACTTAACTTCCTGCAGAGTTGGGATGTCATTTCCAATGAGTAGTATGTCATCCACATACAATACCAAAAAGCTAACTATACTCCCACTAGCCTTGACATATACACAAGATTCATCTTCACTCCTAGAAAAGCCAAATTCCTTGACTTTCTCATCAAAGCAAAGATTCCATCTGCGAGGTGCTTGCTTTAACCCATAAATGGATTTCTCAAGCTTACACACTCTATTAGGGTACTTTGTGTTGACAAAACCCTCTGGCTGACTCATGTAAACATCCTCAGCCAACTTTCCATTAAGGAAAGCGGTTTTGAAATCCATTTGCCATATTTCATAGTCATGAAATGCGGCTATGGCTAACAGAACCCTAATAGACTTAATCTTGGCCACTGGAGAAAAGGTCTCATCATAATCAACTCCCGGAGTTTGTGAGAAACCCTTTGCAACCAGTCGTGCCTTATAAGTGTGTACATTACCATCCATGTCGGTCTTCTTCTTGAAGATCCATTTGCACCCTAGAGTCTTACGACCTTGTACATTCTCAACCAAGTTCCAAACTTGATTGTCATACATGGACTGTATCTCGCTGTCCATTGCCTCTTTCCACTTGGCTGACTCATGGCCTGCCATGGCTTCCGCATAACTGTTAGGTTCATCCAGACCTATCAGTGTCTCATCACTGATAAGTGTATCACCTTCCGCAGTAATATGGAATCCATAGTAATGCTCAGGTGCATTCCTAACCCTTGTGGAACGCCTCAGAGGTACAGACTTGTCAATTGGCTCAACAGAAGTTTCCTCCTCAAGTTGAGTGCTAGGGTTTGAAGTTCCTTCACCACTTGACTCTTGAATTTCTTCAAGGTCAACTTGCCTCCCACTGTCTCCTTGGCTTATGAACTCTCTCTCTCTCTCGAAAGAAAGCCCTCCTAGCTACAAAGACCACATTCTCACTAGGTCTGTAGAAGAGGTAACCGAAGGATTTCTGTGGGTAGCCGATGAAAATACACCTCTCACTTCGAGGTTCGAGCTTATCATGAGTCTCGCGTCTCACGAAAGCCTCGCAACCCCAAATCTTAATGTGGTCTAGTTTGGGTACTTTACCAGTCCACATCTCATGAGGAGTTTTGGCAACTTTCTTTGTGGGAACTAGATTAAGGATATGGGCGGCAGTCTCTAAGGCATACCCCCAAAATGAGATTGGTAGCGAAGCTCGACTCATCATGGAACGAACCATATCCAACAAGGTTCGATTACACCTCTCAGCTACACCATTCAACTGCGGTGTCCTGGGAGGTGTCAATTGTGAGACAATCCCACATTCCCTAAGATAGTCGAGGAACTCTGAACTAAGATACTCACCACCTCGATCGGATCGAAGCATCTTAATGTTCCTACCCAATTGATTCTCGACTTCCTGTTTAAACTCTTTAAACCTCTCAAAAGTCTCTGACTTATGCTTGATTTAGTAGACATATCCATATCTACTGTAATCATCAGTAAAAGTCAAATAATAACGATTAGCATCCCTTGTGGCATGTTTGAAGGGCCCACACACATCCGTGTGTATAAGATCCAACAAACCTTCACCTCTCTCACAAGAACCTGTGAAGGGTGACTTTGTCATTTTTCCAAGTAAGCATGATTCGCAACTATCATCTGACTTTAGGTCAAATGACTCCAATACTCCATCCTTTTGGAGTTGGCCTATGCGTTTCTTGCTTATATGTCCAAGACGACAATGCCATAATGATGCTTTATCTAAGTTATTATCATTAACAGAATCAATACACAATACATTATTTCCTAAGTTATCAACCACATATACAGTTTCATACACACCATCACAAGGTAATGCTTTAAAATAAAGAACATTATTAAAGAAAGCATTAATCGAACCAACTTCATTATCAAATGAAAATGTGAAACCTTGTTTATACAATGCATGAAAGGAAATAATATTTCTTGCCATTTCTGGCGAATAACAACATTTATTCAAATCTAAACTAAACCCACTACTTAGCGATAAAGTATAAACTCCAATCTTGGTGACAGGTAAAGCTTTCCTATTCCCTATGATTAAGTTTATTCTTCCATGCTCCACATTCTCACTTCTTCTTAGTCCCTGCAAATCAGAACAGATATGAATACCACAACCGGTATCAAGGACCCAAGAGTTAGAATGGGGTGAGTTATTAGATAAGATAGTGTAAATACCTACATGGTTCGGTTTAACTTTCCCATCCTTCACATCTTGCTGGTACTTTGGGCAGTTCCGCTTCCAATGTGACTTTTCATGGCAATAGAAGCATTCAGCCTCTTTAGGGTCAGAAGAAGGAGTGACAAAACCTTTCTTGGTTCCACTTGAAGAAGAGCCATCAAGGGTCCTAGCCTTGGTACCCTTCGAAGAGCTCTTCCTCTTCTTCCCTCTACCTTTCCCGATTGCCAAAACCGGGGCGGAGTTTGGAGTAGGAGTGTTAACAACCGACTTACCCTTAAGACCTGTTTCTGCGGTCTTGAGGAGTCCCTGAAGTTTTCTGAGTGTGACCTCTTCCTTATTCATGTGATATGTCATGCGGAATTGATCATAGCACGATGGTAAGGAGTGAAAAATGATATCTATTGCAAGCTCCTCAGGGAAGTTCACATTAAGCTTCAGCAACCGATCCACATACCTTTGCATTTTCTGCATGTGGCTCGTGACGGATTCCCCGTCCTTCATCATGGTTGTTATGATAGAGCATATGATTTCATACCTCTCTTGTCGTGCACTTTGATGGTATCTTTCCATCAGATCTTGGTGCATTTCAAAATGGTAGAAGTCCTCATAGGACTTTTGGAGTTCCCCTGTCATGGTGGCCAACATGATGCATGCCACTTTTGTAGCATCCCTTTCATGTGCCCGGAAGTCAGCGATCTCCTGGGGAGTTGCAGTGGTCTCATCAATCTCCTTAAGCTCCTTGTCAAGGACATATTCTTTGTCCTCGTAGCGGGTAATCATCCTGATGTTTCTGATCCATTCATTGAAGTTGGATCCATCAAAAGTGACTTTCCCACACAAGTTCATAAGGGTAAAGGAGCCATTAGGATTAGAGCCAGAAGCAGCATTGTTTGAAGACATCTGAAAGAAGAGAACAAGATTAGTTTAGATATTAAGAGAGTCCTTAATAAAACACCCAAATGTAATATTAAGGCTAGAATCCAATCACAATATATTATAACTTAGAAGAGGTATGCCGTAATCCAAGCTATAACATATTTGAAAGGTAGGTGAATGACGATTCACCAATTTCCACCATGAAAAACGAAATATAAATATTAGGTTTTTAATTGGTTCTTAGAAATTCCTAGATTCTTTTGAGATTCAATGAACTTTTCAAAGGCATGTTTCAATCTCGAGTGTGCCCTCCAAGTTTTGTGACTGGGATACCGAGGATCACAAAACGAGGTGTGAAGTAACCATGCAAATCACTTGGTACCCTCAAGGTTTATCACTCAATCGATGTGCCGGTAAACCACACGCTCCACCGATGCTATGGTAAACCTTAAGTCACCCTTTACCTACCTTGTTATGTCCAAGTTAGTGTGCTGGTTAACCACACACGCTCCACCAACGACTTAAACAAAGTGTAAAGTGTAATTTCATGGATTAGCACCTTATTCACATTTTCCTAAAGTAACTAAGATTGGGAATTTAATAAAAGCATTTAGTTACTTTATAATATTCATCATACTTTTAATGAGAAATTATAAGTCCTTGCCTTACCCGTTCGGCTAACGACCCTCCACCGATCAAGGAAGCGGTGGGTGAGAGTGGACACCCATTAAGTTGCCATTTTATAGGCAACAACCTTATACCCCCCTTATAGACTGGCTTCGTGAATGAGGCGTACTAGCGGTAAGACGACTTGTCGTTATACATATATATATTAGTAACTTATAATATTATAAAGTATAAGGGTTGAATTTTAACTTTTAAAATTCTAAGGGTTGGAACTAAAGTTTTAATCAAGACTTTACATGTTCCAAAACTTGAGGGCAAGTTTTGTAAACTTTCAAAACTTTTCATTTCTTATAACTTATGAATTAATTGAGTAATAAAAATGAAGACTCTTCATTTTTATAACTCTTGTGTTCTTTTAATGGCTTTAATAAAAGTGAGACTTTTGGTTTTTCATAACTTGAGGACAAGTTATGGAATCCATTAAAACACATTATGATCATGAATTAAACTACCATGAAGGTTACAAACAATTCCTATGATCATCTAATCTTCATAAGTTCAAGAACATGAATATGAACACTTTCAAGAATCAAAAATTACACTTAAAAAAAAACTTGTAATTTTAATAATTGCCATTGTAAATGGATTAGCATAAACATTACACCATCTAAAACAAGCTTTAAAACATCAAAACAGTTTAGGGTAATGTTTCTAGTCCATTTCCAGCAACAAATGTGCAAACTTTTATACAAGCAGAAAACAGAAAAACGATTTTTTTTTCAAGCTGTTTGCACACACAAAAAAAAACAACAACAAACGAACCATTCTCTGATACCACTGATGGGTTTTGAGCATTCTAACACTTCCTAAGTGTACATGCAACCCTAATAACCTTGGATCTATGTTTGTCTAATTATCATGCAAAGTTGAATTCCAAGGTTATAGCATACATGGGGAACAAATTTTAACTTGCATGAAAGATAGAATAACTTACCTTGTTGTTGCTTATGATCCTTGAAACCTTGTGAGCCTAGCACCCCAAGTGTGATGCCTCAAATGCTTCACACAACACCAAATGCTTTTGGAATGACTTTAGAGAGAATACACACTTCTAAAATCGGCCTAGCCCTCTTGTTTCTTATGTGTCGCCGATTTTGGTGGAGAACATGTTGCTTATATAGTGTGTCACATCTAGGGTTACACCATGTAAACCCTAATGTGGCATGACTCTTCATTTCCATGACCCATGGGATTGTAACTCCCATGGAGCCTCCATGGAGCATCCTATGGGTGGAACCCAACTTGATAATTCATGGAGCCTCTTAGCCCACTATATAAGATATGGAAGATTTACATAATCTACCCATATATTTAATTAGTTATCTTTTGATCACTTAATTAACTCTTGATCAAACTAATTAAATAATATTATTAATATATTAGAACTTATAATATATTAATAAACCATAAGTGTTATTTCTCTCATTTTAGTTTATCCAATTGCATGGTGCCATGCAACCCAAATGGACCATGCCGGGTCGGGTCAAGTACATACCAGAAATAGTTATGGACTTAGACACCTTATCCAACAAGATATTAGGCTCTGGAGTTCAACAACTCATAAAGATTCAATCTTTGGGACCAAAAACCCTAAAATGTACCATAATATGCTCAAATCAAAAAGGATCAGAAAGCTCTAAGCTTTATACCTTTAAATGATGCTCCAACCACAGAAAAGCTCATATCCAAAGCCTGGACTCCAACTCCTTTCTCTTCAATGCTCCTTCTTCACTCCAAGGATACCACAAGAACACTTAGAAGCTCACAAATGGACACTCAAGCTCAAGGGATGGAGATTAGGGTTTTGAGAGGGTTGAAGGCTGGAAATGGTGGCCAGAAATGAGGCCATCATGTTCTTTAAATAAGGACACATCCCTCATTTAGGGTTTCCACTCTGTTCCTAGTACGCCCAGCGTACTAGGTGGCTCCGCTTCAAAATCACGCACATGAGTACGCTAAGCGTACACACACGTACGCCCCACGTACTCAACTGCCACCTTTTCTCAATAAAGGACTAAACTTTCCAAAACTTCAAACTATCACAGCTCCTTCACTATAAGTTTGTTTCCAGTGAACCTCATACTCACAGAAAGGTAGAAAGAAGCCCTACGCTTCTAATAACTCGTCGCAGCCTCAAGGCTTCCTCATGCCCGAGTTGTAGCCCACAAACCCTAAATCACAGACGATCCGAAACAGGATGTTACAATTCTCCCCGACTTGAGTTAGATTTCACCCTCGAAATCGCTCCTTATCATTACTCAGATCCCATCAATTAGCCCGAGAAGCACGACCGATTATTCGAAACATAATCGATCTCGCCAAGACAACCGAAACCACACCGAACCCTCAAACTCGAAGAAGAACGAACCCTTCGCTGCTGCAGAACCACTCTACCTCTCCAAAACTTGGAATCTGTAGTGGTATGTCTCCCTGACTGACCGCCCATTCGGTATATTCCCATGTCATTCGCTCATCGAATAACAGACTCGATAAAACATCTCCAACTGACTACTCATCGCGATTGATGGAACAAGTAGTTAACCATAATTAGCTGCTGCACACTCCTGCCCAGCACATCAGTCGACTCCGATCTAAACCCAAAGAAACGGGGTCATCTCACATCAATGACCAACCTCCGATAATGCTATCAGAACCCATCTGAACAGTGAACCTGAATACTCGGTCCTCAACACTAAATGAAAACCTGCCAATCCACATGGGAATCGAAACTCCACTCTAGGTTCGAAACTCTACTCTAGGTCCGACCTCCCGTCAGACAGAACATTTCACTGTCGACCCCAGGATGATTCAGCTCCGGCCCCACACTCAACGTCCATGCCTGGCCGAACTATCCACTGATAGCCAAAAACATAACTCCAGCTACCTCTCAATGCTAGATACCAAATCATATTGAGTAAGGCTACGGCTCCCCGCAGTTATACAACACTCTCTCACTGACTAATAAGTGATACTGCTCCCTATAGTCCTATGACACTCTCTCATTGCCTCGCGAATGCTACGACTCCCCGCAGTCTTACGATGCTCTCTCTCTCTCTGAATCACGTATGTTACGGCTCCCCGTAATCATACGATACTCTCTCTCTGACCCATGTATGTTACGGCTCCCCGAAATCATACGATACTCCCTCTCTGACTCATGTATGTTACGGCTCCCCGTAATCATACGAATCTCTCTCTGACTTATGTATGTTACGGCTCCCCGTAATCATACGATACTCTCACTCTGACTCATGTATGTTACGGCTCCCCGTAATCATACGATACTCTCTCTTACTCTCCATACGCTCTCTCCATGGTCTCCCCTGACAGTCCTAGGTGATTACTCGCACTCAGATTTGTTCACTCTCTTATCACCTCACATTCTCATCCTCAGGTCGTCACCACACTGAGTCCACTAGCTCATGCTCCGTGGTCCAACCATAGATAGGTACACACACCCACCCAGATTAAGCATCTCTACTCCTGATGACAATTGCCGCAACAAGACACTTTCTCCTGCTACAATTCACATTTGGATAGTCCCGTCCGATGACAATTAGTTGAAGGGTCCCCACTGGAACAATAGCCACTCGGTACTCCACTTGTCATCTCACAAACTCAAGTCTCAAAATAATCCCAAAAGTTTAGGGCGTCATACTCAGATACCCCGGTACACCATCACAGAACCTCACGATGTCTTGTCTCATCCACTGATCTTCCACTCACGGCATCATACTCGAATACCACAATACACCCTCTTAGAATCTCATAATGTCTTACCTCGACCACTGATCTTGCACCCGCACAACTCGCAACCTCGAAATACTCCAACTCACAACTTGAAACACGGAGGAATCGTCAATGACCAAGAACACGTTGATGACAATCCGAAACCCCATCCTCTTCTGCTCAAAACCCATGCGAGAATACTCATACCGATTCTGGATTTGGTTTCCAAACAACTACTGCCCTTCCTGGAGTGCATATAACAGCCCCTACATCGAACTAGAAATTCTCAATAGTCGAAACTGGTCCTCAACGAGCCAACCGCCTCGAACTCAACCACTACAAACTCGAAGGGTTCCTAATCACAATAAGGTCTCTGACCAATGGCTACTCGCTATGGATACACTCATCCTTTCCTGAACACGCATAGCATGCATCATCTCGCTCTGCACCTTGCCTCATCCACCAATAGCGCAAGTCTCATGTGTCCGCACTGTAGATCTCCATAACCAGTTCTCTAACCGCTCTTGAACAGATCGCTGATCCTCTCAATAGAATACCCAGTTCTTCCCCACTTAAGGTTCAAACCATCACCAATTGGCATACCAACAGTCTACTCCATGGACTGTTTCACCAGGTACATCACACTTGACTCTTGGAATCGTATAACGTAGCACTAGATGATCTTCCCGATAGAGACCCAGCAACTCCAAATATCCTGAATCTCAGATGTAATCCTCAGAACCCTCCCAACATGACTGCCTCTAGTCATCCCTAAAATCTCATACCGACACACCGTCGGATACCCCAACTGTACTGAACTAGTCACGAATCTTAATCTGGAAGTAATGCACTATCACACACCGTGTCTCCGACCCCTCGACCAACACTCCATCGCATGGATCATCATAAAAACAGATACCTCACTCTCACAGTCGATATACATTGTGGACAAAGAGGGTCGTCGCCCCAGTATACTCCTCATGATCACCTGAAACTGCTGCTAAAAAGTATGCTTGACTCGACTAAGGCATCTCCTTGTCCTTGTCCATCTCAGTCCCCACTAATAACTCTTTCACGGTATAAGAAATACCTCGCAGCAAACATACCACAATTACTCTGGTGAAAATATCGCAACTATATGTGCTACCCCTCGGGTTACCTCCAAAATCTGGAACTGGAAATTCGTTATCTCATTCGCTCCACACGAGAAGCGGAAATAACGTAATTCTCGTCATAGGATGCGACATCTTCAACCTTCGGTCGATCACTCAACCCAGACCACAATCCTCCTCCGTGTATCACCTCCACTTTTCCTCCAGTCCCGCGACTCCAACTGGGAGCCCATCAGTCAATTCCTCGGGATCTAAACTCAATTCCCTCACAAGGTACACTCTATCGAAGCTCAATCGACATGGCCCTCTGGCCCCATAATTTTCCATATCATTTCTCAATCTGAACACCCATCGTCAGATAACTAGTAAAGATGAAAATACACTCTACTACGAATCATGGTACTCGAACCATGTTAGCTCCCCCTTAACCTGCTATTTAGAACCTCTAGGATTCTCCCTGCTTCGAGTATGGGTCCTCTGCTTTCAGTAGTACGGGCCCATACTACCTGCCCATACTTTCCACACGGATCGTCCCAGATTTCCACACGGATAGTCCCATATTGATCACCAATCCCGTTACACATGGTCGCTCTCCAGTGAATACTCTCCTCTATCAGCGTACTCATCTGACTAAGGTATCTCCCTAGGCTCTTCCTAGGTTCTCACACTTCTCTGCCATCAGCTGCTGAAGAACTCCTTATGATGCCAGCCATCTACGTCCTGAATGTCGTCACATTCACTCAGTAGCCGACTCCCATCATCAAGAGTTCCACAAAGCACGAAGAAAGCAACATTCGAGTATCGAATAACCTCCACCAGCATGTAAAACCACTCTGGCATATAACTCCTCTCGCTCTATCCACAACTCAAAAGGCATCGCCGACCCAGGCAACCCTACCCCTCGTGACATCTAACTACCCTCTCAGTAGATTCCTTAAAAGCACATCTAGGTATCTCTCCTAGATTACTCCACTACTCAAAGCTCTCTCTAAAAGATTCCTGCTAGATACTCTTACTCAGCACATACTCAAGGCACATAACTGATAGCAAGAACTCCTAGGCTAAGGCATCACAAATCAGACAACTCTAGCTCTATAATATGAAATACCTAGCCTATCCTCTAGCATGCATAACTAATATCTCAATAATAAATCATAACACAAATAAGTAAGGTTATTTTGGGAAATCACCGTTCGGGCTCTGGCTGATTGTACACACTGCTCCAACTCGTTTTCTCTTAAAGCTCTTTCTCATTTTAGAAAAATTATTTCTTTTGAAATTTTTTTTCGAATCCCCAGTTTGAGTCCAGACACACCCGAAGGTACATCCGAATCCCTCAAACCAAGACTCTGATACCAACTTGTAACACCGTAAATTTTCAAATAGATTTTTCATTTTGAAAACACATAATTCTCATTATCACATTCCAAAACCACAAGTGTCAAATTGTCAAAACATAATTATCACAAATCGTCTGATAAAAATCCAAGATCCACAAAACATAAACTCCATCTCAAGTGTGTGTACAATCAAGTCGGCACCTTCCCGCGATCTTGAGAAGTACCTGAAACACATATCACATAACACGGTAAGCACGAAGCTTAGTGAGTTCCCCACGAACCCTAAATCACAGACGATCCGAAACAGGATGTTATACCAATCATGGAGTTGCCACACCCTCACCGTTGCACAGGGATCGAGGAATGCTACGAGCCACCCTGCAGTTTTACAACACTCCCACGGTAACTGCCAACTAGTGTATGCTACGGGCCACCCCACAGTCTTACAGCACTCCCAAACTAACTGCTAACTAGTGAATTCTATGGGCCACCCTTCGGTCTTACAACACTTCTATTTTGCCATAGCCACCGCCCATGGTCTTACCGTTCATCTATCAATCCATCCCTACTCAACCAGAGTCGAACATGCACCCGACCAAGCGCCCAAGCTGGATTCGAGTCATGCTTGGAACCCCAACTTGGGTCCATTTAAAAGCCTGCTATCCATTACCGAGAAGGAGCTAAACAAGTGTTGGGAAGTTTCCTGAACTCCCGACTCACACAATCCTCAATCCAGACGGTCACTCGGGCCGCCCTTCCCCCCTACGGGGATGTGAAACTCATCCTAGTTTCACACCTGATTTCGCTCCTTGAAATCTGAACAATTCTCCCCTACTTTGATACGACTAAGCTCTATCAGCACACAAGGTTTGAAGGATTCCCAAACCATCTTACCCCCTTATTATTGAACCACTGATAACCTGCACTTACTAATGCTAGTTTTCCATTACTAACCAATCCAAATACTGCACAACCCTGAAGACCATATGAACACTCCCCGACGTCCCAACAAGACTGATAACCCTAGACGCTTTTAATGATACAACACCCAAATCTTGAAGCCCTCTGAACTCATGCCCAGACCAAAACCTCAGCAATAGACCACTTCCCTTGACACCCCCCAAAGGGCCAACCAAACTCAATTGCTAAAACTACTGAACTCGGATGATAGTGGAGAACTAACCCTCTGAATCCTGACCATAGATCCTCCACACAATACCCCTTGAACCGATCTCGATAAGGAACCAAAATAACAGCCGAACACATTGAAACCCACCCAACATGATGCAACCCCTTCTGACCCACTAATGATTCATGGCATGCAAATGGCATATAACAATTCTTAATGAGACAACTTAATTAATAATAGAGAACTAAACCAAAGATAACGCTTACCCAAATTGATGCAAGATTCCAAACAACATAATTACCGATAACAATCGAAAAGAAAAGAAAAGAGCACATACTTGAAACATCACCCGCTGGAGTCCCGGCCTCCCCTGTCTGACACTGTAATGCCCGACTCCTCTCTGTTGGGGCTCCTGTCCTCCCCTCATGACCATCAGTAATCCTCAAAGTAACCGGAGCAGGTGCACTCACTGCCCCTCCCCTCAACATCGGACAGTCGGCCTTCTTGTGGCCCACTTGGTTGTAGTGAAAACATAACGGACTTGCCCCCTGAGGATAATCCCTACTGACATGACCAACCCTGCCACACTTGTAGCAGCCCCAACCCCTGGAACAACAAACCCCATCGTGCAGTTTGTCGCACGTGCTACACTGACCCCGGCCCTGCTGGCCTCTCAATTGCTGATCTGAAGTCTTGGGTCTCTTCCCAAAAACCACCACTAACTGCACCTGATCTGCCCCCTCTTCCCCAGGTGCTCCAACTCAATATCCCGCTCTCAGGCTCTAGAAATCATATCATTCAGGGTCTTGCACCCTGAAATGCTCACAAATTCCCTGATGTCATCCCACAGCATATCATGATACCTTACCTTCTTCATCTCCTCATCCGCTGCATACTGCGGTACCAATAAGGCCCTCTCCCGGAACTTGGCAGTGATCTCTGCCACAGTCACAGTAGTCTGGCGGAGATCCTGAAACTCTCGCGCCAACTGCTTCACCTCAATCATCGGTGCAAACTCAGCTCGGAACTTGGTCGAAAAATCATCCCATGACATAGCATCAACAACATCATCATCGACCTTACGTCCTACCTCCTCCCACCAATCTCGTGCCCTGTCCTTCAAAAGGCAGGAAGCAAATCTAACCTTCACCTCCTCGGGGCAGAAACTCATCCTGAACACGTTAGACATTTTCGCTAACCATCCCCTACTGGCAATGGGGTCCCTCTCTCCATTGAACGCAGGGGCTCCACACGCATGAAACTCACGGAAAGAAAGAGTGTGAGCTCCAACGATAGCCATAATCTCAGCACAGAACGCGCCCAAGAGCTCATCAAAGATCTCTAAAATCCCCTCCTTGACTGAATCAAAGATCACAGGAGTCTTCTCCAAAATACTGCGAGTAATCTCCGACGAGATGAACTCCCGCATCTGCTCGCTAATCGGCTCAGTACCTGAACCTGAGCCGAAACCAGAACCTGAACCTCCTCCCTGAGTGCTCATCACCAAATTGAAATACAACATGCCAATGATCAGAACATACCCAAGAATCCTCCTCCCATAAGCTTCTTAGATTCTGCAAGACTCTCCCTGATTCAAGTATGGATCATGTGCTTTCAGTAGTACTGGCCAAATACTACCTTCCACACCTATCCATACTTTCCTCAGGAATCATCCCGAATCCTCTAAGTCACCTTCTCAAACTGATGCACCAAAAACTCACTAAACAGCGCCGCTAAACCCACTGAAGCATATCCTAGGCTCTCCTAGGTTCCTGACCTCAACCTACCCTCAGCTACTGAAAGGCTCCCACCAATGTCAACCAACTACCTCATGAACACAGTCACATGCAACATAGATCAAGTAATCCTTCGAGTAAAAGACTCAACCCTAGAGCGGTTGGACTTAAACAAGAGTTGTGCAATAGGGTCAGATCCACCTGAAAGAACCTCTTTCTAAACTTTTGTATTTCTGAAAGACCCAAACTTTCATACTTCACAATATTGTTACTCCAAAACATGCTACATGCATATTTATAAATAATATTTTACATTGATAGTGTGATTACAAAATACTGGATACAAACCGACTAAGTTTTAGTATATTACATAACTACCCAGAATATTAAAATTTTTATACAACATAAACCCAAGTACAAAAGTAATAGTATAAACTATTCTAAATCTTCCAACAGTATATGACTATACTGGATTCTCATTACCTGCAATTGTTAAACACTGAGAGGGGTAAGCGGTGACGCTTAGTGAGTTCAATAATAGATACAATATAACGTTATGCCATATATATACTTTAATATGGCAGAAGCAAAGGGGTACAAGGAACAACAAAGGCATATGTGACATGTGACAAGCTTTCCATATCAATTGATGATTTGATTCAAGGATATACAATCAATGAGATACAATAATTTCAACTTGATAGACATCAATAAGACTTCAGCCCAAGTGGCATAGAAGACATACAATTTCTGATTTAAACATTTTGGTAGATTTCAGGCTTTTAGCCCTATCTAACCTTCTGCCAATGCCATAGGGGTAGAAGTCATTCTCTTGCGAGACATGCTCTACACGGCCAGATGCTACATACCAATACCACTGTGAATCTAAGTCCTTTCACTGATCACATGGCCAAAGGTACAACTTTGCTATCAAAATAACAGAAATAATAACACAAGATGATAACACGAAAAAGCACATAGCACATATAACACTTAACATACAATTGTTCCTATATATTGAACTCACCGTGAAATAATCGGGGGTTAAAATAGTAATTTGGGAAGCACTTCGTTCTAATAAATAGCTTTCTTTGATGAAAACTGGGAGCTTTATTGAAAACCGGGCCTTACGAGGGTTGAGCTTCAAAACCGAAAAAGATAAATTGTTCGGGGTCTTCGGGCACTTCGGAACGTATTTCAGATGTTTGGTATGATCCCGGGGCTTCGGGGAAAGTTGAAATGAAAGAAATATTGATTTAGGGGTGAAAATGGGAAATTTTCTAAAATATATCCGGGAGGGTTCGCACCCTCCTTTATATAGGGTGCGAGTCTGAAGATCGACGGCCGAGAAGGAGACACGCGACAGCAGATGCGAGGCCTGGCGTCGGATGCGAGGCGAGGGCAGGTGGCGGTCTCGGATTGGACCGCACCTTCGGGTGCGAGGTTCGGCGACACGCGTCGGCAGCTGCTTCGGATGACTCATCGGCATCGGACACGGGGCAGGCTCGCATGCGAGGTGACGTGGCCGAACTTTGACCATGTGATTTTTCTCGGATTTCGCATTTTTCTCGATTTTTGTGTCCCTAACTTCTAAAATCCATAACTTTCGCATACGAGCTCCATTTTTAACGTTCTTTATATGCACGCGTACGCGAGAATATACTCTACAACTTTTGTTTAGACTTCGTCGGCTAATTTTGACTTTATTTTTAATATTATTATTTTTAACAGACCGGGACAGGAAAATCCGTTAAAAATTCATAACTTCTTCATCTGATGTCCGTTTTCGTCTGTCTTTTTACCGTTGTACTACTATTGACGAGACCTTCGATTCTCGTTTAGGTTGTGTCGGCTAAAAATCACTCGATCTTTATTTCGAGTTTTTAGCTGTCTACTACTATTCCGAAACTTAGAAAAATCATAACTTCCTCATACGAAGTCAGATTTGGACGTTCTTTTTATGAAAATTCTCGGTTTAACGAATACTACGACTTTCGTTTAGATCACTAAAGCTAAAAAGTAGTTTATCGAAAACTCACTTTTTACGCGAAATAGTGTTTGCCGTTTTGTTGCGGATCTGCGATTGGTCATAACTTCTTCGTTATAACTCGGATTTCGATGAGGTTTTCGCCTAAATGTTTCTAACGAGATTCTTTACAACTTTAAATAATATAATTTTACTTTTTTCAAATTTTATATTTTCGTTAAATTTCACTATGTGACTTTTGATTGGAATCTCATAAGACTTCCAATATTTTCCGAGCGATTCTAAACATAGTTTTACTTCATTTCTAGTAAAAACTATCTGTTAGAACTCAACGCTCAAATTACATAATATTTCATTATATTATTCACTTTTAAAATTACATAACACGATAACTAAACGTGTATGTTACACCACCACTCTGAGATTATTTAACCTGTGCGACATGTGACTCACCATATTCACTCAGTAGTTAATCCACATTGCTAAGAGCCCCACAAAGCACAAAGCAAGCAACATTCATGCAACATAAAATCTAACCAACATACACTAATCAAGCCATTCTATCCACTTATCTGAAATCCAAACTAGCATGCAATTCTAAAACTCATACAATCAGGCATATAAAGGCATCTCTCCTATCATAGAATCCTGAGCAGATCCTTAGCCCTAATCTAGCATGCAATTCTTATAATCATATCATATATCGTAATAAGCATGTATTGGTATTTTGGGAACCACTTACTTGAGCTCGGTTGATTGCACGCATCACACCCCTTTCTTTGATTAAAACCTTTTTAATAAAAAATTTATTTTATGGAAAATTTTCACCACACCCTCAGTTTGAGTCTAGGCATACCCAAGAGTATGCCCGAATCCTTCAAACTAAGGCTTTGATACCAACTTCTAACATCCAAAAAACTAGGGTGAAAGTTTCATTTTTAATATAATCAAAACACTCATTTATCCTTTATTCAAACATTTAGAAGTATTTCAAAATACAAACAATTATCAGAGTTCATTCCCAAAATTACGAGTTGCTGAAAACACGGGTGTATGCGCTGCAATCAAGCCGGACCCTTCCATTTCGATCCGGAAGTACCTGAAACCATGAATCACAAACTGTAAGCACAAAGCTTAGTGAGTTCCCCAAATATAACATACCATACATAACATACAAGCCATACACATCAAGCATACAATAGGAGGTGCTATGTGCCAACCATAGTCTTGCCATTATGCCACGAGCCGTATCATGGTCTTTCCTTGCCAGGACGGGGGCCAAAACCGTGGGTCTTAGACTGCCCCCATAGGGGCCATTTGGACGAGCCGCTTGTCATTTTTCAATTAAAAGAAAATAGAAACTAAAACATTTTTGGTGACCTGGGCCGGAGACACAGCCCAAGTTCACCAAAGCTCGACAATTTTTAATCCCAAACAAACCCACGTGTCCAATAATTATTAGTGGAGCCAAATAAACTTTTCTAAATAAATTTAATTTTGTTAATAACTCTATTTTATTTTGAGTAAAAATCTAAATAAAATATACCAAAATACATGATTGATTTTTCTCTACAAAATGATACCAATATTGATATTTTTTTTTAAATGTTTTTTTAATATAAATTGGATTGGGTTGGATTGCTAATGGGAGTAGAAGATTAGGTTTAGTTGAATTATGAATATAGAAAAGAGAGAAATTTGTTTTTAAATAGATTATTAGGTTGGATTGGGTTGTGAATGAGGATAGTCTTATAGACAAGTGTTAGGAGCCGCCTCCTGGCCTTCCATGCAAACTCAAAAAGACAACTAGCATAAAATCTACAATTACTTATCTAATTAACTGCCAGAGTTCAGACTCTGGTCTAGCATGCAGGTTGCCAAGAGCCACCTCCTGGTCTTTCATACAAATGCCAAGGGGTTACCCCCTGGTCTTTCTATAATACATAAACCAAAATGGGCCGGCATTGATGCCTTCGACCCATAGTACAGTGAGGAGACTCACCTCGACAGCTGAACCCACGAATAAATCTCTGACTGCTGATCTGCTAGAATCCCCGCGATATCAAACAAATAACACCCAATTAACAATTGGGTTCCAAACCAAATCCAAATATCCAAATATGGGGTAAAAATACCATTTACCCCTCACCTAGTTTGGTCCAAGACTAAGGCCCAAACTCCCAATCATAAAGGCCCACAAACCAATAACCATCCAAAGCCCACTTATGGCCCAATTTTCCAAATTGGGCCCAAACCCTTACATGGGCCTTACCCTAAAGCCCATTAACTCTTCCCTAATCCAAAACACTTGTTCTCAGATGGCCCGACAAAGCCCCAAGCAACCCAAGCCCAAAAGATAGCCCAAACCGAAGCCCTAAAATGAAAGGCCCAACAGACCGAGTACGTGGGGCGTACTCAGCATGTACGCGCAGCGTACTCGCTTGGAGGCTTGTACGCTAAGCGTACCTGCTTATACGGCCAACGTACTCACCCTATACCTCAAAAGTCACCAAAAGGTGGAACTAAATCTTGACATACAATGATAAAGGTTGGGACTTTATACCTCAAAGGTCACCAAAAGGTGGAACTAAATCTGGATCTCTAAGCTTCCGTCCAGTGAATGAGTCCACCAAATTCTTCTTCTTTCACTTCAAGGAGCATAAGCCACCAAAATCAAGACTAAGGCTCAAGAACACACAAAGAGGCTATTAGGGTTTGAGATTAGGGTTTTAGGGTAATGTAGGCTGGTAAAGAGGATAGCCCTAGGGGCTTAAGGGCCTTATATAGGGTGCAACACCCCAAAAATAAGGTTTTCATTAACCCCTCGTACGCCCAGCGTACGAGGCCTCGCATCCGCGATCATCTCTCCCCTTAGCACGCTAAGCGTACCATGTGGTACGCCCCGCGTATTAGCTTCTCAGCTAGTACGCTAAGTGTACCCAATAGTACGCCCCACATACTACTCCAAGGACCAAAATGCAAAATCAATTACAAAGGGGGTTCAAAAGGAACATTCTCAAATTCAAGTGTTATAGGTTGTTAGGCTGCAAAAAATCAGATTATTAGTTTAACATGAAAAAACATTGGAATTTGTAACTATATATAATTATAATATAAAAAAAGCATACCACAGACACATTGATTATTCGAAAACATTGAACCCAAGATAATGATCTTTTTCTTCTCCACGACCTCATTCGTGGCAGTTCTGTCGGCATGTGAACATAATACTGTGTTGCCTCTGGGAACGTCTCCAAAATGCATATCTATGGGAAAAAGGGAAGTATGATGCTATTATAGTATAAAAATGAAGTACAACGGTATTATATAGTACAAACGGAAGTACAATGCTATTATGGTATAAAAACGAAAGTATGATAACTATTTAAATACATTAGAAACTAACCTCAAACGGAAGCATAAAACCGACAACGGTATACTTGTGTATTTTCTTCGATTCGGGATTGGCCTGCTTAAATATTTTAAAATTTTCTATTTTCTCAAACATTCCATGCATCAACCCCGAAGTATAGGTCCAAAAATATGTACGCCATGCAAACCTGAAATTTTCAATTTGTTTATTATAATTATTATTGTATTTATACACAACTTTTAATTGTAATACATGTTCCAATCATATATATTATCAGTAAGCTTGTATATTGCCGCAGGAATGCACGTTTTAACGTCTTGTCCGTGGAGACCTTTCAACATAAAAACAAGTTGGATAAGCATTACCGCATCTTCATCCTGAAGTGCCAAATAATTCGGAGACATAATGTACACTTCTAAATCTTTGAGCCGCAAACGTGCATCTGTTATGTCTGGGAACAACCGAGCCCAAAGATTTGAATTTGACCGACCACTTTCGTCATGGAGTAATTCCATATAAGGACTAACTCTTAACCCACTAATCAAAATATACACCGTTTCACCAAAATCCAACTGCACCCCCTGTATCTCAAACATAAACCTCTCCAATTCAAACACTTCTTGAGATCGTACTTCATGCAACATCATCAAATGCACAAGTAAGGGGTCACTGTTAGGGACATGCATTCCTAAGAATCTTCCAAATGGTGAAGCTTCAAATAATGCTCGTTGTGATTGACTTAGCCTCGGAAAATAGTCTTTAATTATCGTACCGACCATCCATTTTAAAGTTAAATCAACTTTTTGTTAGAGATCATCGTGCTACAAAACATATACATTTAATTTAATATAAAACGTTAGTAACTGAAAATAAAAAACAAGGTTTTAAAATTACATTGTAAATTCAGTTAAGGAAATAAATAGCAACGTACTTTCAATTTACATTATAAAATTAAAAAAATACCATATTATACCATTCACATCATATTACAATAAAAATTAAACAGCAACGTACTTTCAAATTAATTGCTATAAAAGGTTCATTTTGAAATTAATTGATATAAAATGGCAGAAAAAAGGGGAAAATTGGAATTTTAGGTCATTCCACGGAGGGTATAGGTAACTCCGCGGAGACCCCTATGCGGAGTGACCTATCCCCTCCGCGGAATGAATCTTCACCATTTCAAATCCATTTCAGTTCCATTTGCGCCTATTTGCAGGTTATGAATTGCATATTCATACCATTTTCATCCAAATCTAAACAATACGAAAAAGGGGAAACATTAATCTAAAGAATGTGAAAACGGATTACCCGGGAGCCGTATCCATCAGCAAAAATGTTGGGGAAATGCCGATCCATCTGCTGTAGCCGAAAAATATCGTCCGAAGGGCGGTTGCTGTCGATGTCGGAAGAAAGGGATGCTGACGAGGGTTGCTGTCGGAAGAAAGGGATGATTATTTATAAATTATGTAGTTTTCCAAACACATTTTACATGAGTACTCAATCAATATGTTTGGAAAACTACATAATTTATAAATAATCATTAAATATTAAATAAATTCTTACATCTATTATTATTATTATTATTATTATTATTATTATTATTATTATTTTTTGCAACAAAAGCAAATCATACAGACGAAAAAGGTTAACAAAATCACAAAAAAACCCAATAATTAATTTTTGATATATTATAGGGACCAATTATGTAATTTAGTCGACCTGGTGTGGCAGTTGGTCACACAAGATTATCAACCACACACTTGTGTTTTCATAAGGACACTGTCTCATTAAAGTCTATTCAATGAGGTAATATAATTACAAAATTATATATAAGTATATTGTTTAAATATATAATAATAGTCAAGTTTCATAAAAGCCTTTGTATCTTAGTTTTCGTTCTTTTCTTTTTAGCTTTCACTATTTAAATATTTTCTTTCTGTTTAAACGTTACTGTTGCGTACATACAACGTTTTTTTTAGATAAAAAACAAATTCTTAATGATTAAACCGGAAAACTATAAATTCTATAAAAATCAATATAGCTTGAAATCTATTGAATTTTCTTTTTAATAATATTATCATTAAAAGTTTGATAAAAAACCAACTTTAACTTGAAAAAAATATTTTCCATTTGTTTTCTTGCAATTCTTTCCGTAAAAAAAAAAAAAAAAAAAAAAAAAAAAAAAAAAAAAAAAAAAAACTCACAACAGCTTTTGTAAGAAAAGGAAACTGTGATTTGGTTTAAATAAAAGCATAAATAACAAGATATAGTAGTTTTTATGAAATTTATAATTTGAAAATACAAATTTTTTTGTCTCTATATATTGATAGGACAAATTAAACGAATAAAAGGGAAAAGGTATTATAAATCAGCTTTACAAATTCTATAAGGCTGATCCCATTCTGATTCATTTTTGGCTAATTTTTATCTCTACCTATTAAATTATTATTTTTTATTGTATTATGAATGATGAATTGATAAATATGTTTATCTCCAAATGATTATACATAAAAGCTATAAAAATATTATATAAAAGTCTTAGAAAAGTATGTTCAATGGTACTCTTTTATACACACTCGATTATTAAAAACCTTAAAAATAAAGTTTAAAAGTACGTAAATCTAGATATTTTAATAGATATCTAAAATGTTAATTAAATTGAATTGGCATTATAAAAGGCGCGGATATCGGGTTACAAACTTATATGTCGATCTTTACTAACGAAATCAGTTTAAGTGGCAAAGGATAATTGACGGCAGTTAACGGCGAACAAACGGAGTATTTCTTAATCTGGCAGCGGCACGTACTCCCATTCCCATTCAAAGTCGGTTAAAATACATTCTGTCGAAGAAGCTTAAACTCCGGTTCAGCTAAAGATTCCTTCTTCGATTTCTCTACCCGTATCTATCGCTGGAAACTTATCATTAATTCAGGTAATAATTTCATGAACTTTCACTTCTTCAATCGTTCTTGCTGTATTAGGATATGCATTTTGTGATCTAATTGCTAAAATTTTGTTTTGAAGTTCCAAGTAGCCGTAGTTACACGTTTGATTGTTTCTATTTCGCGTTTAGATATACAGTTATCATTACTAGCTCAACATTCCTTTTTGATTCCTCTATCCGTAATCCGTATCTATTGCAGTAGAATAATCGTTGATTCTGGTAATAGTCTCATAAACTTGGATGATATTTAGTAGTTTAATCGTCGTTGTTGTATTCGGGTTAACATTTTATGATCTAATTGATGTACTTTCTTCTCAAGTTCTTACTAGCCTCAGTTCTATATGTATATATTTTTTGGATTAGGTATACAGTTATCATTATTTTATTTAATCTATGGTACTTATGGTTTAGGGTTTAAGTTGATTTGTTATTCAGTTTTGGATTTTATGTTTAGGATTATGCATCTTTACAGATAAAAAAGTATACTTGCTTTAGGATTCAGCTTTACTTTAGATTATTAATTGCTCTTATACTTTCAGTGATTGTATTCGTTTGAGTTGACTACTTGATTATTCCTCTTAATGGACTATGATTGATATTTAGAGACTGATTTTTGATGTTTCATGGAAGTTGACTTTTTAGGGACTATTAAGAACCAGAGAAAGCTGGAGTAACTGCAATTTTCACTTTTTCAGCATTCTGAAGGATGATTCTTTCTGCTCTTTTGACTTCTGTTGGCATAAATTTTGGTTTATGTTTAATATACATCACTCTATACTCCATATTGAGGAAGCAACCAGTGAATGCTGAAGTTTATGCACCACGGATAGTTGCTGAAGGAAAGTATGATCAGAGAAGTGATTTTAACTTGGAAAGGTTACTTCCTTCTACCAGTTGGGTGATGAGGGCATGGCATCCCCCTGAAGAAGAACTCCTCATGCGTGCAGGTTTAGATGGTGTTGTCTTTATGCGCATTTTTATCTTCAGGTTACTATTTTTTATTCACAAACAAAGTAGGGTTGTTATATCTTTTAAGTATAAGCTGTCTAATCTTTTTTCTTCATTACAGTTTGAAAATGTTCTGTTTTGCTGGGGTAGTTGGTCTTTGTGTTCTTCTGCCAATTAATTATATGGGAAGTCAGATATTTATTGATTTTTCAGACTTCACAAACAAGTCCTTGGAATCATTCAGTATTTCAAATGTCAATGATGGATCCAAAAGGTGATTTTTACTACTTTACCTTTTTGATTCTTCAACAGTTAACTGTTACATTTAGTTAACTCTGATCACAGTATTTGGAACTTTTGAAGGTTATGGATTCACTTTGGTGCAGTGTATGCCTTCACTGCATTTGTCTGCTATCTTCTTTATGATGTAAGCATTCTTCTGACCAATAGATAATCATGGTTTGTTTGGTTGTATGGAATGGAATAAACAGGGTAATGGAATAAGTCATTACATTCCATGATCATGTTTGGTTGTTCTGTAGGAATGGAATGATTTTTCATATGATTTTTTTTATACATTGTTTAACTCTACAATATACATTATGTAATTATAACTAATAAATTGTTTATTCCATCTAGCAAAACGATCAAATTTCTTTCATTTCAATGGAATGAACAATTCCATTCCATTCCTGATTCCCGCATACCAAACACTACATCAATTTCCTTTCATCCAATGAATTATTTATTATGATGTGCAGGAGTATAATTATATCTCTTTGAAAAGGCTTGCATTCTACTCCTCATCCGAGCCTAAACCCAATGAATTTACAGTATTGGTTAGAGGTATTCCAAAGTCACCTACAGACACCTTAAGTGAAACTGTTGAGAAATTTTTCTCAGAGTTTTATCCTTCAACATATCTATCACACTATATGGTGTTTCACACTTCGAAGATTTGGAAGTTAATTGTAAGTCAACTTTTAAAGCTTTACATGATGCATTTAATTCATCTGATTCCTATTCATGTTGTAATGTCATTCTAGCATGAAGGTGATAAGCTATATAAAAGGATTGCTTATTTGAAGTCCACAAAGCAGAGTTCTCAAAGGTTTGGGCGTGTTGGCTTTTTTTGGCTTTGTAGGCCCAAGGTTGATCTTGTTGAGTATTATGAGAAGAAGTTAGATGATATAGAAGAAAAAACAAGAACGCAACAATCTTTGCTTCATGGAAAGGTAAGCTTATTATATATGTTCCCTCATGTTAAAAGTTAGTATTTTCCTTCTCCTTTGTGCTAGTATTTGAAACCTGTTTTATTGCTAGTATCTGCTTTCTGCTTTATTGCTAGTATCTGCTTTCTGCTTTATTGTTAGTATCTGCTTTCTACTTTATTGCTAGTATCTGCTTTCTGCTTTATTGTTAGTATCTGCTTTTTGCTTTGCTTTAGAGCATCTCCAATGGTTAAGTTATGTTATGACTTAAAAAAAATTGCCAACTCATCATTCCATTAACTTTAACCTCTAATTAAATGATTTTTCCAATGGTTAACCTTTTCCAGTAGTTTTTTTATTTTTTTGAAATTCAACTAATCTATCCTCATCTATCTAAAATGTTCTAAAAAATCTCTTTATTTAATTAGTCAGTTTTTAAACATATATTATATCTAAAATGTCACAAACAAACAAAAATACGAATACAATCATAGTTATAAAAATAAAAAAAAAGGATTGAAAATGTTATGTACTCGATATAAAATTTATATTTCACAAATGAATTGTCACTAATAGAAATAATTACTTAGTAAAGAATTCACAAATAGTTAAAACTAAAATATAATTAAGAATGTAAAATGAAATATTACTAATGAATAAGGGGTTAGATATACCAATCATAAAAGTATATTGACCACTCAATATATAAGCAAATAAGCTATATGTACTCCAATGGTTTTAAGTCTTCAATAAAAAAAGCAAATAGTAATAAGCTACAAAAAATCTAGTATTTGTATGTTTGGCTAAATTTCTAATTGGTTGATAATTTTTTTTTTTCAATTTGTAGGAACTTCCTGCTGCATTTGTATCTTTCAAATCACGAATTGGTGCTGCAGTAGTTTTACAAATCCAACAAGGACAAAAGCCTACAGAGTGGCTTACTGAGCGGGCCCCAGAGCCCCGTGACACATACTGGCCTTTCTTTTCTGCATCTTTCTTAAGCAGATGGATTGGAAATGTGGTTGTGGTTATCGCCTGTGTTGTTCTTACCATTTTGTTCTTCATTCCTGTTCTCATAGTCCAGGGTCTCACAAATTTGAATCAGTTGGAGACTTGGTTCCCTTTTCTCACAAGCATTTTAAACATGTAAATATAATCTACTCATTTCACTATATTATGAAATTACATATCTAACTTATCTATGGTGTTTAACCTGTTTGCATGCAGAACGTTTGTAAGTCAAGTCATCACAGGGTATCTTCCTAGTTTGATACTCAAGACGTTTTTACAGTATGTGCCACCTGTCATGATAATATTATCCTCTATTCAAGGCTATGTTGCAAGAAGTCAAATAGAGAAAAGTGCATGTAATAAAGTGCTCTGGTTTACCATATGGAATGTATTTTTTGCAAATGCTTTATCAGGATCGGTTTTATATCGGGTTAATATCTTTCTTGAACCTAAGGAAATACCAAATATATTAGCTGTTGCTGTTCCAGTACAGGTAAAAAAAAACAACAACAAAAATGTTTTAGCTATTTATTTATTGAAAGAGGTGATACTAATATTTGAACATGTTTATTACAGGCTACATTCTTCATAACATATGTAGTGACATCTGGGTGGACTAATACATCTTCAGAACTTTTACGGTTGATGCCCCTGATTTACAGTTACACAAGAAGAATATTTTCAACTAAAAGTGGTGAAGAATTTGAAGTGCCTTCACTTTCTTACAGCAGTGTGATCCCAAGTATTCTGTTATTTGGACTTTTTGGCATTACATACTTTGTCCTCTCACCCTTGATTCTGCCTTTTCTACTGGTTTACTTCTGTCAGGGATACATAGTTTATCGTCACCAGGTTAGATGGATTCATATATTTTGTTATTACTATCTTTTAATTGTCAGGAAATGAGTAAATTACATTTTTGGTCTACTTTTAGTGAATTACACTTTTGGTCCCTCTAGTTTTTAATCATTTGCAGTAGATGAGTAAATTGTATTTTTGGTCCATGTAGTTTTTAGTTTGAGTTAATTACACTTTTGGTCTCTGTAGCTTTTAGTTATTTGCAGGAAATGAGTAAATTACATTTTTGGTCACTGTAGTTCTTAATTATATGCAGTAGATGAGTAAATTGTATTTTTGGTCCCTGTAGTTTTTAGTTTAATTTAATTACACTTTTGGTCCCTGTAGCTTTTAATTATTTGCAGGAAATGAGTAAATTCATTTTTGGTCCCTGTAGTTTTTAATTATTTGCAGTAGATGAGTAAATTGTATTTTTGGTCCCTATAGTTTTTAGTTTGATTTAATTACACTTTTGGTCCCTGGAGCTTTTAATTTTTTGCAGGAAATGAGTAAATTACATTTTTGGTCCCTGTAGTTTTTCACCTTTGGTCCATGTAGCTTTTAATTATTTGCAGGAAATGAGTAAATTACATTTTTGGTCCTTGTAGTGGTTAATTATTTGCAATAGATGAGTAAATTGTATTTTTGGTCCCTGTATTTTTTAGTTTGAGTTAATTACGCTTTTGCTCCCTGTAGCTTTTAATTGTTTTGCAGGAAATGAGTAAATTACATTTTTGGTCCCTATAATTTTTAACTATTTGCAAGAAATGAATAAATTACATTTTTAGTTCACGTATTTTTGAATTTGAGTGAATTATGCTTTTGGTCCTTGTAGTTTTTAATTTGCTAGAAATGAGTCAATAACTTTTGGCCCCTGTAGTTGGTGATATCTTGCACTTTAGTCCAAGTTTTAAATTTTTACAAGAAGAGTAAGTTATAGTTTTTATCCTTGTGGTTTCCACTATTTTGAAGTCTGCACTTTACGTCCAAGTTTTAAAATTTTTACAAGCAGACTAAATTACAGTTTTGGTCCCTATGGTTCACCAACAAAGACAAGTAATTTTCTAAGAATAATGAAAAAAGTATGCAACCTTTCATGAATATCACACAGACGATCTTGATTCACAAAAGGTCACGCCACATGTCTACTTGCCATTGGGTGTCTTTTTCATTTTTTTAACCAAACTTTATAAACTATAAATTAGACTTCATTTTTTTTACATGTCTAATTACATTAATGTTGAATATGTTGCAGATCGTTTAGACAAATAATAGACACGATACTGATTCTTTTTTTGTTTTTTTTTTTTTTTTTTTTGATAGTTGCTGAATGTTTATTCACCAAAATTTGAGACTGGTGGGGAGTTTTGGCCAATTGTGCACAATTCTACAATCTTTTCATTAGTATTGATGCAATTGATTGTTGTGGGAATATTCGGTCTCAAAAAGCTTCCATTGGCTTCCAGTTTGACTATTCCACTTCCAATCATCACTCTTCTCTTCAACAGCTACTGCAGAAAGCGGTTTCTACCTGTTTTCAAGGGCTATCCTGCTGAGGTATGTCAAAAAAAAAAAAATGAAAAACAAAAACCTTAATATACCTCCACAATAGCAAAGTCTTTTCGCTAGGATTTTTAAGACTTTTTGTGCCACATCAGCTCCAACCTAATAAATTTAAATGATGACTAAATAATAATATATAGTGGAAAAATATAACAATAATATACAGTAAATATTAATAAATTCATATTTATATAATTAACATGAAATTTGTAAGTTAGAAAATTATATATTTCTAAGTGTTACTGTATTTTTAATTTTACATATTTTCATTTTTATAAAATTTAAACATAATGTTTTATATTTTAATGTTAAGCAGTTTCTAATTTTTATATATCTATTTTACATTAAATTATAAAAAAAAATTACTTGTTCGGTCGTAAATTTATATTTTTTATTTTTAAATGTATAAATTTTATTTTCATATGCGATTACATTTTTTTAAGTAACTAATAAAATACAAAAAAAGAAAAACGAAAAACGAATGAAAAAAGTTGGCAATTTTTATTTTCTTATCAACACATTATACTTTAACAAATCTACCAAATTATGGCAGTGAAATTTGCTTTGTATTTAGATGACATTGTCATAACCGATAGATTTTTCAAAGTATAATGCTGTAATAGAAAGAAATGAAATAATAAAATAATAAAAAAAAAAATCAAAGAAAGCACGTTGCTACTTCTGACATGTAACCCTAGTTACATAATTTCCCTTCACTAAGATTCTATGAACATCAACAACCATCCATCATATATCAAATTCTAAATGTGTAGCTAAAATATTACTCGTGCTACAGTTGATGATAAAGAAAGACAGACGTGACGAAAATGCCCCTGGAAAGTCTGATTTCCATGAGAAACTAATCACTGCATATAAAGATCCAGCATTGCAGCCAATCCAATTTTCTAGAAGAACAGACAGCCACAATGCCCCACTTCTTGCTTCTGAATCATGAGTGTGATGATTGAACAGTGTGTAGATTTTGTGCACCTTAATTCATTTGTTTAATAATAATTTATTTCTTTTTGAAAATTCATTTTCAACAGCTTTTGTGATTGCATGAAAATATATATGATCAAGTGAGTTGTACGTTGTGCAGTGAAAGTTATGCCTTACATTGGACTTGTTTCAGATCTTCAAAAGGTAAGTGAAAATTCTCTCATGGACCTAAATCTTGTATATATAAATCTGTCGTTTCACATTATGAATAATCAAATATAACTAAATGGCAGGTACATTTAGGGAGTCGTGCATATTTTCACAATTGGTCCCTGCTTTATTGTAAAGTTTCTGAAATGATCCTTATGTTTCACGAAATTCCATAAATTGTCCCTGTTCCGATAGAGAATTTTTAGAATTGGTCCCTGCATTTCTACAAAATTACAAGAAATGGTCTCTATGTAAGCAAATTTATAGAATTGGAACTGGTGTTTTACAAAATTACAAAAATGGTTCCTCCTTTATAATAACATTAGATAAATAGTCCCTACGTTTCAAAAAAATTACGTAATAGAGAATTTATAAATGGTACATGTGTTTTTAGAAAATTACATAAATGATCCCCGCTTAGCAAAAATTATAGAAATGGTCCCTATGTTTTACAAAATTACATAAATAGTCCCTGTCTCATTGAGATTTTTCAGAGTTGGTCCCTGTGTAAGCAAATTTATAGAATTGGAACCTGTGTTTTACAAAATTACAAAATGGTCCCTCCTTTATAGCAGTCCCTACATTTCACAAAATTACCGACACAGATGGTCCCTTCATAATAGCAAATTTATAAATGGTCTCTGTGTTTTTACAAAACTAACTACATAAATGGTCCCCACTTAGGCAAAATTATAGAAGTGGTCCCTTTGTTCTACAAAATTACATAAATAGTCCATGTCTAATAGCATTTTTTTACAAACAAATTTAGGAGTGCGTGCAAATTTACAGAAATGGGCCTGCTATTTTTTTTTACAAAATTGGTCTTTTTGTTTCTTAAACTCATAGAAATGGTCCCTGCCTAATAGGGAATTTACATAAATAACCCTTGTCTTTCGTAAAGTTATACAAATGGTCCCTGCCTAATAGCGAATCTACATAAATTGTTGATCTATTTCATAAAGGTACAAACACGGTCTCAAAATTTAAAAAATTTACAAAAATGGCCTTACATAATATCAAAATTACAGAAATGGTCCCATGTTTCACAAAATTACATAAATGATCGCTACCTAATTACGAAATAACATAAATGGTTCCTGTGTTTACAAAATTACAGAATTGCTCCATACCTAATAGCAAATTTAAAGACATGGTCCCATGCTTCACAAAAATTACATAAATTAACCTTATGTAAGTGGCATTACATTAATGGTGTGAAAATATATGATTAATAAACCCGCTGCAAAGCACAACAATCCCACTTTTTTGAAGTAATTTCGTAAATGTTAAATAATGAATATGCAGCTGTGTGTGTAGTATTATTACAAGTATTAACTATAGTTATGCTCCGGATAACCACTGTTCTATTGATAGGATGCCACTTGGAGGGATTAGAATGGCCTTTGACTTGTAATTTTCCCAGTTGTTTTCAAAAAAAAAAAAAACAACAAAACGAAACCCCTTCATAATATTATTATCTTAACCCCAATTTAATTATGCCATTAACTTAACCCGTCATTCCACGTGGCAGTCTCCTCAAAGTATAGTCACATCATTTATAAGTTCCATGGTTAAGTGGTTGGATCAACCAATTGGTTTTTTTATTTCATTTTTTTTGTAACATTTAATTTATATTAAACATGGTTCCAAACTATTATTAAAAATGTTTAATTTTATAACCTATTAGCAAATAATTATAACCCAAATTTACCTATTTCATATGAAATAGAATAGATGGAGTAGTATATAGTATAACATATATTACTTTATATATATTCTATGCCAATATGTAGTATTAAAAGTAATGCGGATGTCATCATTAGTTTATACAAACTTCATATTGTCCCCCGGACTTTAAAAACAATCTTAGATTATTTATCAATGCTGACATATCCTACTCAATAATATTCCAATGTGTGATACACACCTACACATATCTCTGCACAGATTACAAGTTGTAATGCACTTTGACTCTACCCAAATAACTGAGGCATCTTTGATGATAAACAATACTAGTCAAAGAGGAAGAAACGTCCAAAAGTTAACTTTTAGACACAAATATTAGAATAAACAATCAGATGTGACCTCTTCAATCTTGTCTAATCTATATATACACATATCTTGATTTAAGAGATCCATATCACTATATCAGTAATCAGTATATCACCAACCACTAACCAATCAAACATCTTTCGAGTCTCTCAAGAGTACAAATATGGCTAGGAAGAGAAAGCAAGAAATCAATCAAGAACAAACCATGGCTTTTGGTGGGCCACAGAAAGCCCGGAAGAAGTTTGTTGGGGTGAGGCAAAGACCATCGGGTAGATGGGTTGCAGAAATAAAAGACACCATACAAAAAATCAGAGTATGGTTAGGGACCTTTGATACAGCCGAGGAAGCGGCTCGAGCCTATGATGAAGCCGCTTGCTTGTTACGTGGATCCAACACCCGAACCAACTTCTGGCCTTCTTCTCAATCCTTCTCCACCACACCCGCACTCCCATCAAAAATCACAAATCTTCTTCTTCATAGGCTCGAAGCCCGAAACAACCCTCGACCACCATCTACTTTGGTGAATCGACATGATGACGTGAAGCAACCGGAGGTGGAGGCAGAGTTCTTAGATACGTATTTTACCGACTTTTTAAACGATGTAAACGGGTGTCTCCCTGTATACGATATGATGGGTAGTGATGTTGGTAGCAACGTGAGCTTTGAATCGTGTATGCCTGTTGATGTGGATTCTTGTGGAGATACAAATGGTGGAGGCGAAAGGGAGGTGGAAGAAGAAGAAGAAGAAGAAGAAGAAGAAGAAGAAGGGGTGGATTTTAGGTTTATTGATGAAATTGGAACGGGTTGCAATTTTTCTCCATTTGATATGGCTCAAGAAATGGTGGCGGAGCAAAGTTATGATGAGGAAGAAGAGCCGATGACGATAAGTGAAGCGATGAAAAGGATGAAATATGAACGTAAGTTTTCGGCTTCTCTTTATGCTTTCCATGGGATTCCAGAGTGTTTACAAAGAAAGGGTGGGCAGGGAGGAGGTGCAAAGGGTAGAGAAAGGTCGAAAATGCATAGAATGGCTCATCAAGTGAATGAAGAAAGTAAAAATGGTGTAGAAGAAATGTGTTTGGTTTCGTCTTCTGATGACTTTATCGATGGAGATTTGTCTCTGTGGAACTTGTTTGATCTTCCTACCATATGTTATGTTAATTAGATCTCGATCTTAAGCTTTGATATGGGTTTTGATACTTGGTGATCATTGGAAGATAAACTTTATTTTTTTCACGATGTTCATATGTTGTGATTTGTGAAGATTGTACACCTTAGAGTTATTGGGAGCAAATATGCACGATGAACCTTGCTTCCTCGTTCTAAGATGTGGTGTTGTAGAATGTAAGATTTGTTAAGAATGCGACTTTGTGTCATTTTTCAAAGGATCAATGGAGTTTTTTTGCCTATTGAATTCAGATCCTAATCATCCTATATAGAGATGTAAAATGGTGACTTGTTGAATCGATTTTACTAGCATGTGTTTTTTTGTTTTGTTTTATTTTATTTTTTATTTTTTTTAACTAATGTTGAATTTGAATAGATAACAACATTATCATTGTAATAACTTATTTTCTTTCCGTAAAAAGATCGCGGAAGTTACACGATTGCGAAAACTATAGAAGTCTAAAGTGTCATATTATGAAACTTCTGGAAATCGTTGGGAGGCAAGGTCAAGAAATTAAATAGCCTTTATAGAGAACCGGTTAAATTTCATGTGTAGGAGGACAAGTAAGGTGATTTAGACGCGTGATGAGGAAATATAAAAAAAATGGTAAACCGAAATATAGAGAAAGAAGTTGGAGCTTCATACAATGTTCGTTTGCCTTGAGAAGGCATATGATCCTATAAAACATCGTTGAGAAGGCATATGATCCTATAAAACATCGCAAATAGAGGGTCCTAAGATCATCAGGGCTATGTGTGGCAGATAAAGGGGCCGAGGAGATATGACAACGCTATACGTGATAAATATTGGAGATTTAGGACCATGTCTGAACCCATATGTTAGGATCGAGACACTTAACACACGACTCTAAACACACACACAGCTCACGAAAAACAAGAACACAAGGATGAACATGAGGGATTTAACGTGGTTCGGTCCTTCTCTGACCTACGTCCACCGGTAACTAGGAATTTACATTTCTTGATGCTAATCTGCACTCTTTCTGTGTTACACTAGATACAAGTTTTACAAATACAGATGAATCTCTTATATAGAGATGGAAACACACATGGTTCCTGGTTTCCTGCCATTTTTGACCAGTTGTGGCTTCACACATGGTTCCTGGTTTCCTGCCATTTTTGACCAACTTTTCTGTGGATTCACACTCAACAACCTCCGTGGATTCACACTCAACAATCTCCCACTTGAAGCCACGGAACAATCTTCACATGTGCTTCAACTGTGCATCTGTATTTCTGTAAAAACTTTTGATCTTGACTCCTTCCTAGTTACCCTGGCCTTCTCTTCAATTTACCTGAAGGCTAGTTGAAGCTTCCGTTAGCTCCAATACATCAGTCATGGCTAAGTCTGCCACTGAACTGTTCTCTGTCTCCATCGGCTCCCACTGAAATGAACTGCCCGATCCTGGAACATCCTGAGAACAAACGACACTCTCCATGTGAAGCAGATAACCTGGAGAGACTTTTACAGATGGAATACTGGTTCTCTTAACCCACTGTGTTCTGGGTATTCTAGCTGAAGCACAGCCCTTGCTCCCACTGCTATGAATGCCCTTGACTGGTTTTTCTGAACCGTTCCAAACACGTTCAACCTGAATCTGACCTGTGACTCTGGGTTTGCCATCTGCAAAGCAAACCTTCTTCTGTCCACGAGACTCTATGAAACCGGATTTTGTTTTTCTTCTGAACTGGGACGGTTACTCCCTCAGACGGTAAACTGACCATATATAATGAACCCCTCTTATGTCCACGAGCTATCACAAGATTTCCTTTGACAACCTTCCACTGCCCATTCCTGAACTTAACCTCGTGTCCCTGTTCATCCAACTGCCCAACAGAAATCAACTGTTTCTTCAGACTTGGAATTACCCGGACATCCTTCAAAGTCAGTCTAATAAATGCCTTGGCCTTCTTATCCAAAGTCTCCCAGTTTGCTTGTGTGATCGCCTCCGGTTTTTCACCTAAAACTGCGTCCAAGTCTTTCTGCACGAGCAAATCTTCAATTTGCATCTTCCACCAACCAAAATCTTTCACATCAAACTTCTCAATCTGAAGCTTACTGCTTTCTGCCATTTTCTGAAAGATTAGGGGCTAAACTGCAATTTTCTGAAAGTTCAGGGGCTAAACTGCAATTTTCTGAAAGTCCAGGGGCTAAACTGCAATTTTTCAAATCTGCTACAGTGTTGCTACAGTGTCTGCTGACATCACTGCTGACGTCGTGCTACAGTCCTGCTACAGTGTCGTCTTCTCCGGCGGACTGCTACAGTGTCTGGTGCTACAGTGTCGTCTTCTCCGGCGAACTGGTTTTCCCGGTCAATATTCCGGCAAACCTTTGACCGGCGATTTGGACGTCTTCCGGTGGTCAAAAAATTCAGAAAAAAATATTTTCGGAATCTTCAGAACGAGACCTTTCCAACGGTATACACCAAAATCGTTTTTGACGAAAAAAAATTTCGACCAAAAAACAGAAAATCACCCTCTGGAGCTAAACCAAAGCTCTGATACCACTTGTTAGGATCGAGACACTTAACACACGACTCTAAACACACACACAGCTCACGAAAAACAAGAACACAAGGATGAACATGAGGGATTTAACGTGGTTCGGTCCTTCTCTGACCTACGTCCACCGGTAACTAGGAATTTACATTTCTTGATGCTAATCTGCACTCTTTCTGTGTTACACTAGATACAAGTTTTACAAATACGGATGAATCTCTTATATAGAGATGGAAACACACATGGTTCCTGGTTTCCTGCCATTTTTGACCAGTTGTGGCTTCACACATGGTTCCTGGTTTCCTGCCATTTTTGACCAACTTTTCTGTGGATTCACACTCAACAACCTCCGTGGATTCACACTCAACACCATATAGGTGTAGATGACACAAAGCTTTGAACGGTGGAAATTGGACTCAATCAAGGATCAACACTTACCCACGGTGGAAATCGGAGTCAATCAATGATCAACACTTACCTATATATCTAACCCTGATTTAGGATTAACGGAGGGGTGCCAAGGTCTACGGTGTGTTTTTTTTTCTCCGATGACATTGTGTTGGTGGAAGAGACGAAGATAAAACTAAATGCTAGGTTAAATATTTGGAGGATGACGTTAGGGAAAAAGTTTATGGACAAGTACAATTAAGATGAAATATTTTTGGTGCAATTTCAACATGAAGTAAAATGATGCATGGTTACAAGTCTGTCTACGAGAGTAGATACCGCCACCAAAGAGTTCAATCGGAGATACCGAGTAACAAAAGGGTCGCTTTGAAACTGAAAAGGAATCTTTAAAAGGCATGACATGTGACTTTGCATACTTGTTAACAAAGAAGGCACATCGGGCGATGATGGAAAATATGGAAATAGGGATGTTCTGTGTTAGATAGGATACCCCATGTATTCATAAATAAGTTGGGAATTGTGTCAATCAATAGAAGATTAAGGGAAGGAAGGTTGTGGTGGTTTGGACATATTGAAATGAGGTATGGACATGTTGAAAGGAGGGAAACAATGAATACATTTAGAAGGGTAGACATTGTTACGTTTGATAGGTCGATGACGAGAGGTCGACCTAGGAGCAAGTGGAAAGATAACTCGAGGTTAAATATGAAGAGATTAACACTTTTTTAGGATATAACACAATACAAAAGGGAAAAGAGATAATCCCTGCGAAGTGCCCTGTCGTGAAATGCCCACATCAGGTGCTGCACGAGCCTCCTCGGTTGTCGGCTTAAATGCCCGGCTCCGAACCACTAGCGCCTCTGCTTTGCCCTGGCGTCCATATGTGATCCTTTGTGTCGCCGGAGCTGCAGCTGCTATTGGTCCTCTTGATGCTAAACCCGAAAAGTTTGCCTTCTTATGGCCCCTCTGATTGCAATGAAAGCAAATCAGATCTGTCATCTGGGCGGTGGTAGTGGTAGCAGTACAATCCCTCCCGAAATGCCCTGTCCTGCCACACTTATAGCACCCCGAACCACCCATCCTTCAGGCTCCTTCATGAGTCTTGTCTCACTTGCCACAGCGGCCCTGGCCCTGTTGGCCTCTCGATCTATAATCAAATCCCTAGGGTTTCTTAACCGAAAACCCAGTCATCTGACCCTGCTCTGCCTTCCTCTTGCCCAGGTGCCCCAAATTAATCTCCCACACACGGGCCCTAGCTACCATGTCATACAATTTCGGGCAGACAGAAAAACTAACAAACTCCCGAATATCTGATCTCAACATATCGTGGTACTAGGTCTTCCGCATCTCCTCATCTGCAGCATATTAGGGTACCAATAGAGCCCTCTCCCGAAACTTAGCGATGATCTCCGTCACGGTCTCAGTCGTCTGTCTCATGTCCAGAAACTCCCTCGCTAGCTATTGCAACTCAACAGTCGGTGTAAACTCTGCTCTGAATCGAGACACAAAATCGGTCCAAGTCATGGCCTCAATGGATGGGGTCCCAAGGTATAGTCGACCTCCTCCCACAAATCTCGGGCTTGCTGCCTCAGACATCCTGCAGCGAACCTCACCTTCGACCCCTTGGGGGAGAAGCTCATCATCTGGTCACACTCAATGTCTGCTATCCAACACCTGACGGTAATTGGGTCCTTCGCCCCAAAGAAATCTGGTGCCCCACATCCCCTGAAATCCTTGAAGGAGAGAGTGCGGGCCCCAGACTGGCTAGCGGCCAGATAGGCCCTGAAAATCTGAAGGCGATCCTCGATTAGACCCAAACATCACCGAAGTCACATCTAGGATGCCTCTAGTAACCTCATATGCAATGAACTCACACAAACCCTCATCAGTTGGTTCGGTGCCCGTTGCAACATACACGTTTTGAAATCGTGTTTTAAGTAAATAATATTATGAAATATTATGTGATATTGAGTATTGAGTTCTAACAGATAGTTTTTACTAGAAATGAAGTAAAACTATGTTTAGAATCACTCATAAATTATTGGAAGTCTTATTGTAACGCCCCGATTCTCAGGTATTGTTTAAATAATATTTATTGGGTGAAGCTCTACTCAACGAGCTGGTTGACCTACTTGTCGAGTAGCAGCGGGGTGGGATCGCATGTTAAGTGACCTACTCGACGAGTCCATATTGGGACTCGGCGAGTAGGAGCTGGCAGATGAAACCCTAAATCTCGGGGTTTGCACCTCTATTTAAAGGAGCCTCAACCTCCTTTGGCCTCTTTGCAGTCTTTGAGAGCCCCTTAAACCCTAATACGCGTGTGTGTGTGTGTGTGCCCATTGTGTGTTTGAAGCTTGAAAAGAGGATCTTTGGAGGGAGAAGGCTTGGAGTAGAAGGATATTGGAGCAAGTAGAGTGTGAGAATCAACACTTATCTCAGTTATCATCTTCTGGAGGTAACCAAATCGCCTTTTTCCTTGTGAATCTCTTCTATTGGTTGAGTTTTAGGGTTTTTGGTGAGATGTTAAGTTGGAAAGATGAGTTATGGGCTAGATCTGAGGTTGTAACTTCAGATCTGGACCCTCCTTGGATTCTAGAAGCATAAAGTTACAGTGTTGGTCATGATTGAGGTCCCTCTTGAGCATGAAGCTCCATTAAGAACTTAAAATAGGCATTTAGAGCCTTTATAGCCATGCATGCACGTAAAGTTTGCAACTTTACGTGATAAGCATGCCCTAGAAGCTTGGATCTGTGATTTGGAGCCGCTGCATGGCTCAAAACAAGTCTGTATGGAAAAGGGACTAAATGGACTCGGCGAGTCGCAGGGTTGACTCAGCGAGTCACATGAAGATGGCCGTGAACTTGACGAGTTGGATGAACAACTCGACGAGTCCGATGAAGATTACCATAAGACTCGACGAGTTGATGAACAACTCGGCGAGTCGGATGATTTTTCCGTAGGATATGTATGCGTGTGTATCCGTCGAGTTGCAAGGAGGGAACTCGACGGGTGGCCTTAAAGTTTGATCGAGAATCGAAGGAACTCGACGAGTCACCCCGATGACTCGGCGAGTTGGAATGTGCTTCAAGGAACTCGGCGAGTAGCCGAGGGTACTCGGCGAGTTGGGGTCAACATGGACTGTTGACCTTGATTGAGGACTTTGACTTTGACCAGGGGTTGACTGGTGGGTTATGGAGTACTTTATAAGGTTAAGGACTTATGAGTATATTGTACTATGATCATAGGTGGTGGAGCATGTGTCAAGTGATACGAGAGTTGGAGTTTATCTTCCGAGTCGGCATCTGCAAGGTGAGTTGTCCTCACTATATCGATAGGGTCTACGGCACCAAGGCCGACCCTTTAGTTGTTATTGTTATGATATGCGACATGTGGATATGATCTGTTAGATCAGAGTTAGGATAGACAGTATGTTATGCTCTTATGATCCGTAGGGATTGATATGTTAGTGACCTGCTAGGTCAGTGCTCTAGTTATGAGAGATTGCTATGTTTGGTGCTCAGTGAGGTAGATATGTTTGATGTTGTATATGTCAGTATATGTTGGTTAGGTGCACATGGTTATTTTCTTGTTGCTTGGAGTTGAGGCGGTCCTGCTTTGTGCTGAAGGCCAACACACTCTATGAGCGGTCCGGGAAGACTGTAGGCCCACGTGGCGGTCTAGTCATGCCGAAGGCTCAGTATAGATTCAGTTGGACTGTAGGCCCGATAGGGCGGTCCAGTCAGGCCGATGGCCCAGTATGCATGTTGATGGATGGATTGATTGATTGATAATTACGGATATGGTATTTCAGTGTGGTATTGGTATTTTGGGGGTAGCTCACTAAGCCCTTGGGCTTACAGTTTTCAGTTGTTTGTTTCAGGTACTTCAGGAGATCGTGGCAAGGCAAAGGCGTGACCGTACCGCTCCTCATCCTTATGATCTGTTTTGGGACACTCTGATGAATAATGTTTTGAAAACAATTTGTAAACAAATACTTTTTGGGTTTTAATTATGATTGGAAAAGTTTAAATTTGGCATGAAATTTATGGATGTTACACTTATGAGATTCCAATTATTAGCCAAATAGTGAAATTTAGTGAAAATATAAAATTTGATATAAGTAAAATTTTATTATTTAAAGTTGTAGATAATCTCGTTAGAAACATGTAGGCGAAAACCTCGTCGAAATCCGAGTTATAACGAAGAAGTTATGACCAATCGAAGATCCGCGACAAAACCGGCACGGTGCCGAATGACGTAAAAAGTGAGTTTTTGATAAACTACTTTTTAGCCTTATTGATCTAAATGAAAGTCGTAGTATTCGTTAAATCGAGAATTTTGATAAAAAGAACGCCAAAATCTGACTTCGTATGAGGAAGTTATGATTTTTCTAAGTTTCAGCTTAGCAGTAGACAGCTAAAAACTCGAATTTTAGATCGAGTGATTTTTAGCCGACACAACCTAAACGAGAATCGAAGGTCTCGTCATTAGCAGTACAACGATAAAAAGTCTGATGAAAATGGACGTCGGATGAAGAAGTTATGAATTTTTAACGGATTACCAGTCCCGGTCTGTTAAAAATAATAATATAAAAAATAAAGTCAAAATTTTCCGACGAAGTCTAAATGAAAGTTGTAGATCATAATTTTCTCTACGTGTGCATGTAAAGAACGTCAAAAACGGAGCACGTATGAGAAAGTTATGGATTTTACAAGATTTGGCACAATTTTCGAGAAAAATCGCATTAATAGTGCCAGCCACGTCACCCTCGCTCTGGGCTGGCCACGTGTCCGAAGCTGCTGCATGGCATGTCCGAGAAGTGACGCGTGTCGCATAGGTGTCCGAAGTCACGTGATCTCGCATGTGCCCCTCGTGCCCGACCCATGTGTAGTCTCCTGATTCGACCGAGGCAGCTGACCCGATCCGAAGCAAGAAGCCGCGTCATCCGACCAATCCGAAGCGCGCACCTGTCCGTCCGAGCCTCGCCCTGCTGCCACCTGGTCCGAGCCTCGCAGCCACCTGCCCTCTTCCCTTTGCTTCGGATCCGGACCTTCGCACTATAAATAGTGCCTGCGAGACCTCCCGGGTAAAGGTCAGAAACTTGCCCTTTTTCACCCTTTTTCCATATTTTCTTACATTCCGACTTCCCCCGAAGCCCTGGTACTAATTCCAAAGCCCGAAACACGCCCCGAGATTCCTGAGAAGCCCGGAAAATTTATCTTTTCGGTTTCGAAGCCCAACCCTCGCAGGGCCCGGTTTTCAACGAAGAAAGTCATATTTAGAACCGAAGTGCTGCCCAAATTACTATTTTAATCCCCGGTTATTTCACGGTGAGTTTAATATATAGGAACAATTGTATGTTATGTGTTATATGTGCTATGTGCTTTTCCATGTTATCATCTCGTGTTATTATTTCTGCTATTTTTATAGCAAGGCTGTACCTCTAACCATGAAGTGTATGACATAGGCATCACTTGGGTATTGGTATGAACCGTTGACCATGAAGTGTATGACATAGGCATCACTTTGGCTTCGGTAGTATGCTAAGATAAGGCTGAAAGCCTAAATATTCTAGCAAAATGATATTCCTGAGTATTTTCTGTGCCATTTGTGCTGAAACTTTATTGATTGTATATCAAGTATGGAAATTGTCATGTCTCATTGATTGATATGGAAAAGCTTTTCGCATTATGTCTTTGTTGTTCCTTGATCCTCTTTGCCTCTGTCATATTGAAGTGTATATATATATATATATAGATATATATATATATATATATATATATATATATATATATATAGCATAACGTTATATTGTATCTATTATTGAACTCACTAAGCGTCACCGCTTACCCCTCTCAATGTTTAACTAATTTGCAGGAGATAAGCTTCCAATATAGTTATATACTGATAGAAGATTTTTGAATAGTTTGAAACTATTGTTTTGATAGAAGATTTTCGAATTGTTTGAAACTATTGTATTTTGCACTCCCATATGTATAAATCTATAGAATCCTAGGAAGTTATGTAATATATAACACTATGAAATAGTGGGTTTGTATCCAGTAGTTTGTAACAGCTTTATCAATATAAAATATTGTTTTATGAATATGCATGTAGCATGTTTCGGAGTAACAATTGCTATATATGAAAGTGTGGGTCTTTCAATCATGGTATCAGAGCAGTGGTTTAAGTGAACTAAATTTCACGGATTGGTATTTTAGACTTAAACTATTGGAAGTTCAATATATGAACTTAATCATTGTAAGTATAGGGATACAAACCATAGGAAATATTTAAGTAAAAGTATTAGGTAAGGATAAACCCTAATATATTCTAAAATACAACGTTACTCCATATTGCAGAACAATGGCTGAACAGGTTAGTAGCCATACCCCTGAGGTTGGTGAAGGTCCTCAACCTGAGGAAGTGAATACTCCAGTATCTCCTTGTGAGGAGCGACTCTTGGGTAGACTTACCGGTGTTATTCGACAGACTCTCGAAGAACACAAAAAGAATGGTGATAAAGGATAAGATAAAGCCACTGGAGAATCTTCAAAAGGGGAGGTGAAGCGTCCCTCGTTCAAAGATTTTAAGGGTAGTGGTGCTACAGAGTTTTTTGGTGTTCTTAATCCCATTGTTGTTCTTACCTGGATCCAGAACACAGAGAAAGTGTTTCGTATCTCTCATGTGGATAATGAAGAAAAGGCTAACTATGCTTCTGCAATGCTCATCGGAGAAGCATTGGTCTGGTGGGAAGCAACATATGAAGCTCTAAACGGGTTTGACCAAGAGAATTTGGCCTGGGAAATGTTCAAAACTCGTTTGTTAGGGAAGTATTGTCCTCTAGATATGAGGAGGGGATTGGAGAAGGAATTCCTCGAGCTTAAACAAGGAGGAATGACTGTGAATGAGTATGAAACTCAGTTCAATCAAAAAGCACGGTTTGCTGTAAAGTATATTCCAACTGAAGATGAGAAAATTCAGTTATTCTTAGAGGGACTACGACACGAAATTCATGATTTCCTTTCCAATCGGGAAGTACTGTCATTCGATAAAGCCGTTGAGTATGCTCGAAGACGTGAGCATGACTTAGAACTACGTGGTGCCACTCTTACTGTTCCGAAGCATCCACGTACTGAAAGGACTGCTCCTGCTTCCCCTATTCCACCAACTCAATCCGTTCGATCTGAACCTAGCAAGAAAGTACAATCTCAGAGTGCTTTTCGTGGCCGCGGCAGGTCACAATCTTTTTCTCTTCAGTCGCCAGCTTGTCGAAATGTGGAAAGAATCATCAGACTAGAGGAAGGATTTGTGGTCTGTTTTGGATGTGGAGAAATAGGCCACAAGAAGCCCGTATGTCCAATGAAAGGTGTTACATGCTTTGCATGTGGTATTACTGGCCACAGGAAGCGTTTCTGCCCTACTCTTACTAGTCAAAGGGCGGGGAGTCAAGCTTCTGTTCAACAACCGGCGAGAAGTCAATCCCCTGTTCAACAATCAAAGGGTACTCCAACTAAAAAGGAGGAGGTGCCAAAAGCTAAGGGCCGTGCATTCCAGATTACCTCAGACGAGGCACGCGAGGACCCGAATGTTGTGACGGGTACATTTCTTGTTAACTCTAGACCTGCTCACATCTTATTTGATTCTGGTGCCTCAGATTCTTTTGTGTCTTATGAATTTGCGCATTCCTTTCAAATTGCTTGCTATGCACTCGCGCAACCATTTCACGTAGATACTGCGGGAAGTATATCATTACTTGCTGATAAAGTCTATAGGGATTTTATTATAGAAATTGAAAGCTATAACTTTTATGCTAACCTAATCCCTATCTCCTTGCCCAACTTTGACATTATTCTCGGCATGGATTGGTTATCAAAGAACCACGCAGAACTCTTGTGCTATGAAAAGATAGTACGTATTCCCATTGAAGGGGAGAATCCTATTTATGTCTATGGTGAACAAGGAACCTTAAAAATAATATCTTTCCTCAAAGCTCGTAAATTCATATCGAAAGGGTGTTCTATCTATCTGGCCTACACAGTCGATGTCTCAAAAGAGGAGAAGAAAACGGTGAATGATGTTCCCATTGCTAAAGAATATCCAAATGTTTTTCTCGAAGAATTGCCTGGACTTCCTCCGGAAAGGCAAGTAGAATTCCGAATTGACCTTGTGCCTGGTGCTGCCCCGATTTCAAAGACTCCTTATCGTCTTGCGCCAACTGAGATGAAATAAATGATGATCCAACTACAGGAACTACTTGACAAAGGTTTCATTCGACCGAGTACCTCTCCCTGGGGTGCTCCGGTACTGTTTGTCAAGAAGAAAGATGGATCGATGCGGATGTGCATTGATTATCGTGAGCTGAATAAGGTGACTATCAAGAACAAGTACCCACTACCTCGCATCGACGATTTGTTCGATCAACTTCAGGGTGTTAGCTATTTCTCAAAGATTGATCTAAGATCTGGCTATCATCAGTTGAAAGTTCACGAGCAGGATGTACCGAAGACTGCTTTTCGTACTCGATATGGGCATTATGAATTCCTTGTTATGTCGTTTGGTTTAACAAATGCTCCTGCTATATTCATGGATATGATGAATCGGGTATGCCGCCCAATGCTCAATAAATCTGTCATCGTATTCATTGACGATATTCTAATCTATTCCAAGTCTGAAGCTGATCATGCCATTCATATTCGTGCGGTATTGGAACTTCTTCGAAATGAGAAACTATATGCTAAATTCTCGAAATGTGAATTTTGGCTTCGCCAAGTTCAATTTCTCGGCCATGTTATTTCTGGTGACGGTGTATCCGTAGATCCTACTAAAATTGAAGTTATTCAAAATTGGGAAGTGCCCCGTAATGCTTCCAAAATTCGTAGTTTCTTGGGTCTCGAGGGATATTACTGGAGATTCATTAAAGACTTTTCTCGTATAGCCGTACCTCTTACCAGTCTTACACGAAAGGAAGTGAAGTTCGAATGGGGTGAAGCCCAAGAAAACGTTTTCTCGACTTTAAAAGATCTTTTGACTCATGCTCCAATCTTATCACTCCCAGAAGGTGATGATGATTTCTCCGTATATAGCGATGCTTCAAGATTGGGACTCGGTTGTGTGTTGATGCAACGTGGTAAAGTGATAGCCTATGCCTCAAGACAACTGAAAGATTATGAAAAGAATTATCCCACTCATGATCTCGAAATCGCTGCAGTGGTATTTGCCCTAAAACTTTGGAGACATTACCTTTTTGGTACAAAATGTCAATTGTATACCGACCATAAGAGTCTCAAGTACATATTCAGTCAGGAAACTTTGAATATGAGACAACAACGAGATATGGAGCTAATCAAAGACTATGACTGTGAAATCATGTATCATCCTGGGAAGGCTAATGTAGTTGCCGATGCATTTAGCAAAAAGGTTTATCGTAATAGTATGTGTTATGCTATTACTCACACTACAGTAAAGTTCACTATTCTAGATGAACTAGAGAAATGGCAAGTAGAGGCCCTAAAGCCAGAAAATGTGAAGAAAGAAGGGATGGTACATTATACCGATGTTTTGCTTGATGATCCAAGAGGATTGAAGGTATTCAAGAATCGGCTATGGATTCCAAAGATTGGTGGATTAAGAAAGAAGATTTTAGATGAAGCCCATAAGTCTAAACTGTCAATACATCCTGGTACAGGTAAAATGTACTATGATGTAAGAGCTGATTATTGGTGGCCTGGATTAAGAGAGACATTGGAAGATATGTACAGGAATGCTTAGTATGCTTACAAGTCAAAGCAGAACACCAAAAGCCTTACGGAACCCCAGAAAGTCTTAGTGTTCCTGTATGGAAATGGGAAGAACTGTCCATGGATTTTATTACCAAATTGCCAAAAACTGCTAGACAGCATGATAGCATTTGGGTAATCGTCGACCGCCTGACTAAAAGCGCTCATTTTCTTGTCATGCGTGAAACGGCTCCAATGGAGAAATACGCACAAGTATACTTGGATGAAATTGTTGCAAGACATGGTGTGCCACTAAAGATCATTTCTGATCGTGATACTCGCTTCACTTCTCACTTTTGGGCGAGTATGCAACGTGAATTGGGATCCCGAGTTGCTCTCAGCACAGCTTATCATCCCCAGACAGATGGTCAGACGGAGAGAACAATCCAGACAGTAGAAGATATGCTTCGTGCATGTGTCTTGGAGTTCGGTGGTAGATGGGATAAATACTTACCTCTTGTCGAATTCTCGTATAATAACAGCTACCACGCTTCAATCAAAATGCCACCATATGAGGCATTATATGGTCGCAAGTGTCGTACTCCATTATGTTGGCGTGACATAGGACAGAAGATCCTTGGAGGCCCTGAAATGATTCAAGACACCACCGACAAGATTCAAATTGTACGAGAAAGAATGAAAGCCGCCCAGGATCGACAAAAGTCCTATACGGAAAAGAGGAGGCGACCAATAGAATTCCAGGTGGGGGATTTCGTAATGTTGAAGGTATCCCCATGGAAAGGTCTTATGCGATTTGGAAAGAAAGGAAAACTAAGTCCTAGATTTGTTGGTCCTTTCAAAATCCTCTAGAGGATTGGTAAACAAGCATACCGCTTGGAATTGCCTGAAGATTTGGCAGGTATTCATGATGTCTTTCATGTGAGTTATCTGCGCAAATGCTTAAGCATGTATGATGAAGCAGTTCCATTATCAGAGGTGAAACTGGATAATAAGTTAACTTATGTAGAAGAGCCTGAAGAGATCGTAAACGAAAGAACGACTAAGCTACGTAATAAAGAAGTAGAGTTGGTGCTTGTCAAGTGGAAACACCATCGAGGCCCGAACTATACTTGGGAGAATAAGAATGAGATAAGAGCGAAATATCCCCATTTATTTTAAAAGATGTAATTTCGGGGACGAAATTCTCAAAAGGAGGAGGTAATTGTAACATAAACGTTTTGAAATCGTGTTTTAAGTAAATAATATTATGAAATATTATGTGATATTGAGTATTGAGTTCTAACAGATAGTTTTTACTAGAAATGAAGTAAAACTATGTTTAGAATCACTCATAAATTATTGGAAGTCTTATGAGATTCCAATTATTAGCCAAATAGTGAAATTTAGCGAAAATATAAAATTTGAAATAAGTACAATTTTATTATTTAAAGTTGTAGATAATCTCGTTAGAAACATGTAGGCGAAAACCTCGTCGAAATCCGAGTTATAACGAAGAAGTTATGACCAATCGAAGATCCGCGACAAAACCGGCACGGTGCTGAATGACGTAAAAAGTGAGTTTTTGATAAACTACTTTTTAGCCTTATTGATCTAAATGAAAGTCATAGTATTCGTTAAACCGAGAATTTTGATAAAAAGAACGCCAAAATCTGACTTCGTATGAGGAAGTTATGATTTTTCTAAGTTTCAGCTTAGCAGTAGACAGCTAAAAACTTGAATTTTAGATCGAGTGATTTTTAGCCGACACAACCTAAACGAGAATCGAAGGTCTTGTCATTAGCAGTACAACGATAATAAGTCTGACGAAAACGGACGTCGGATGAAGAAGTTATGAATTTTTAACGGATTTACCAGTCCCGGTCTGTTAAAAATAATAATATAAAAATAAAGTCAATTTTTTCCGACGAAGTCTAAACGAAAGTTGTAGAGCATAATATTCTCTACGCGTGCATATAAAGAACGTCAAAAACGGAGCACGTATGAGAAAGTTATGGATTTTACAAGATTGGGCACAATTTTCGAGAAAAATCGCATTAATAGTGCCAGCCACGTCACCCTCGCTCTGGGCTGGCCACATGTCCGAAGCTGCTGCGTGGCATGTCCGAGAAGCGATGCGTGTCGCACAGGTGTCCGAAGTCACGTGATCTCGCATGTGCCCCTCATGCCCGACCCACGTGTAGTCTCCTGATTCGACCGAGGCAGCTGACCCGATTCGAAGCAAGAAGCTGCGTCATCCGACCAATCCGAAGCGCGCACCTGTCCGTCCGAGCCTCGCCCTGCTGCCACCTGGTCCGAGCCTCGCAGCCACCTGCCCTCTTCCCTGTGCTTCGGATCCGGACCTTCGCACTATAAATAGTGCCTGCGAGACCTCCCGGGTAAAGGTTAAAAACTTGCCCTTTTTCACCCTTTTTCCATATTTTCTTACATTCTGACTTCCCCCGAAGCCCCGGTACTAATTCCAAAGCCCGAAACACGCCCCGAGATTCCCGAGAAGCCCGAAAAATTTATCTTTTCGGTTTTAAAGCCCAACCCTCGCAGGGCCCGGTTTTCAAGAAAACTCCCGGTTTTCAACGAAGAAAGTCATATTTAGAACCGAAGTGCTGCCCAAATTACTATTTTAACCCCCGGTTATTTCACGGTGAGTTTAATATATAGCAACAATTGTATGTTATGTGTTATTTCACGGTGAGTTTAATATATAGCAACATATAAGACTCTCTTGCCAAATATTCAAGAGATAGTGCGAATTCTTTATCAAGACAAACACTTCACACAATTGGCCTTAGTTGGTCTTTGTTTTATCCAAAACATCACAACTTACCAATTTCAAATGTACAAGAGTAGGACATTTTTTTACTCTTATATTTGACTAGTGTTAATAAACCTTCTTTAAGATGTGTCACTCAAGTTACAATCTTGGAGTTTGACTCTAAGAATTGTAATGGAACGAAGTATGACTCATCTTCTTGATTTAACCATTTCAACAATTCATGACTCATCTTCTTAGCCATAAAAATGCACTAAGATGTCCTTAGGAGACCAATTGTGATATGGTTCTTTAATCATTAAGATGATCACAAAACATGATACTAAACTACTCTCCCATCTTTTCAGATTTGAGAAACTTTTATCTTTCTGCCTAATTTGATTCTTCTTATTCGTTCTGCCATACATCAAAACTTTTCCAAAGTTTTTGAATTATACTTAAACTTGTAAGTATAATCATATTTACTAAACTTTAGTAAATCGTGACGAATAGTCTTATCGATCTTTTGTGGTGGACTTGATCAGTGCACCAGAATGTGTACTTGATCCCTTAGTCCTTCACTTGACTCACATATACATGTGAACAAGGAATTAGTCTTAATTTTCCAAAGATGAAAATTCTCATTCATCATACTATACAACTTGCATGATTTCCAAGTTTCTATCCAACTGAAACCTTGGGTGATGAGAATTTTTCCTTATTTGGTAAATTATGACATACCACAAACGACAGAATCAATTTCATTTTCCAATGTTGCTATTAATAGAATCATATAAGCAACCATTTTTTCACAAATGCCATTGTAAGGATACTTAGAATAAATAAAATCAAAAATTTTCCTTTAATTTTAAAACTTTGCGGAAAAACTTATCCTTACAGTGTAAAAGCATATGAAAAACTTTGTTGTTATCTATTCCTAAGCAATATATCATAACTCCTAAGCAACAGCTCAAAATTCTGATCACCGAACCATGCGATCGAAATCAGAATCAACATATACTTCCTTTAAGTTTCTTCACTTTTCTTTGATTCTTAAAACATCAACATGTGACCCAGTCACATCATGTAATAAGAATCTCAGAATAGAAACTTAACAGAGTTAGATAGTGGACTTTACCTGAAATAGAGTCAAACTTATTGACTTGATCAACCTTATGATCTTTCAGGTAAATAGGCAGCTTCGCAATCAATGCCCCTTCCTTTGGCAATAGACACATATGGACCCTTTGGTAGGACTATCTCAGACTTAGCCATTCTCTTTACCATTTGGTCAACCGAGTTGACTATGGCCGATTCCTTTCCATTAGGAAGAGAAAACTTTTACTGGGTATCCATTGTTATCATTGTCAATGTCCATTGAAGGTTTGGGAAGTTGATCTTCTAATCAAATTTGCTTTACTAGTCCTCAAATCATTTCTGATTCAGCAGCACTAAGCAAATAGATAATATCATTAAGGGTCTTGTCATAGTCTATCTCATAGTAGTCCCAAAGGAACTCACTATGTGACTTAGAAAGTGATGGAACATCCAACTTTCTTAAGACTTTGACACCCAACTCTCCCGGCTTCTCAATATGTGATTTTATCTCCAAGATGTGATCACACATAGACTTTGCTTGCCAATAGGGCTTGAGTGACCTTAAATTTTTTTCAAGAACTTGTGGGTTAGGGAGAATAATTGGAGGAGGTGGAGGAAGTGAAGTTCCAAGAGATTTGGGAAGATCATAGATGTCTGAACTAGACATCTTTTGGGAGATATTCAAGATAGTTGATCTAAAGTCCTTAATATAACACCCAATATGAAATATTAAGGCTAGGACCCAACACAATATTTTATAACTTGGAAGAGGGATGCCGTAATCCAGGCTACAAAATATTTGAAGGTAGGTGAATGACGATTCACCAATTTCCACCATGAAAACGAAATAATTTAATTAGGTTTTACTTGGATTTGAAATTCCTAGATCTTTTGAGATTCATTGAAATTTTCAATGGCATGTTTCAATATCGAGTGTGCCCTTCAGGTTTTGTGACTGGGATGTCGAGGAACACAAAACAAGGTGTGAAGTAACCATGTAAATTACTTGGTACTCTTAAATGTTTATCACTCAACTGATGTGCCGGTTAACCACACACGCTCCACCGGCCTATGATAAACTTTAAGAAACCCTTTGCCTACCTTGTTAAATCAAGCTAGTATGCCGGTTAACCACACGCGCTCCACTAACCGACTTAAGCAAAGTGCAAAGTGTAATTTCATGGGTTAGCACCTTATTCGCATTTTCCTAAGTAACTAAGATTGGGAATTTATAAGTGTTTAGTTACTTAGTATTTATCATTAATACTTTTAATGAAGGGAGAATTATAGTCCTTGCCCTACCCGTTCGGCTAACGACCCTCCACCAGTCAAGGAAGCGGTGGGTGAGAGTGGACACCTATTAAACTGCCATTTTATAGGCAGTAACCTAATACCCCCCTTATAGACCGACTTCGTGAATGAGGTCTACTAACGGTAAGACTGACTTGCTCTTATACATATATATATATATATATATATATATATATATATATATATATATATATTATTAACTTATAATACTATAAAGTATAAGGGTTGAATTTTAACTTTTAAAATTCTAAGGGCTTAACTTGGAATTAAAGTAGTCATAAGGGAAAACTTTACAAATTCCAAAACTTGAGGGCAAGTTTTGAACTATTCAAAAACTTTTCAATTCCATAACTTATGTGTTTAAAGTAGTTTTAATTCAACAAACTCTTCAAGTTCCATAACTTGAGGACAAGTTATGGAATACTTTAAACCATTAAAGAATGTGACTTTTCTTTATTCATAACCTATGGAAATCTTTATGAGTTTTATGAATCTTAAATGTGACTTTTCACATAACTTGAGGACAAGTTACAAAAACACATTTTAGAATCAACTCTTAGATTAATTTGGATTGAAAATAACAATTTCACATAACATTCCTATTAATCTAAGCAACTCATAAGAACAAGATAATTCAATCAAACTTTTTCATGTAATTAGACTAACCATTAAACTAATACAAAACATGAATCTATTGACAATTATCTTTGAATTTGGATTAGCATGAACATTACCACATCAAAAACAGGTTTATAGGCTCAAAAACAGCTTAGGGTAATGTTCCAAATCCATTTCCAGCCAAAAAACTCAAAGATATGCTGTCAGGGGGTCCAACTCGTCGAGTGCATGAACCAACTCAACGAGTTGGATCGTTTTGAACACTTTTAAGGCATGGACTCGTCTAGTCTCCTAATGGACTCGCCGAGTCAGCTGCCCAGATAGCAAAAAAACTTTGATTTTTAAGCAGATTTTGCAAGTATAACAAGAAAACAAGCCTAGGCTCTAATACCACTGTTGGGTTTTGAGCATTCTAACACTCCTAAGTGTACAAGCAACCCTAAATACCTTGGATCTATGTTTTCTCTATTATACATGCAAATATGAATATTCCAAGGTATTACCCTAACTAGCATACAATCTTTGATACTTGGGTAATAAACTAGATAGAAATACATACCTTGTTGATGTAGCTTGACTCCATGAAGCTCGAGAGCCTAGTGCCCCAAGTGTGACACCTCAAATGGTTCACACAACATCATGAACACTTGGAATAACCATGAGAAGAAGACACTCCAAGCTCAAATTGACTAGCCCTCACATATGTATCACTTGTGTCAATTTCTTGAGCTAAAGGGGTCCTTATATAGTGTGCACATTAGGGTTACACCATGTAACCCATGACTTTACTCATTCCTTATGCTCCATGGGTTTTAACCTCCATGGAGTATCCATGGATCACCACATGGGTTAAACCCAACATAAGGAATCATGGATCATAAGCCCACATATATAAGAATGACTGATTTACATAATCAATCCTCATATATTTAATTAGTCTCTTTTTGATCACTAAATTAAGTCCAAATTAATTCTTGATCAATACTAATTAAATAACATGATTTCATATTAATATATTAGAATTTATAATATATTAATATGTCACAAATGTCTTCTCCTCACAAACGGTCTATCCAAATGTTCTGATGCCATGCAACCCAAATGGACCATGCCGAGTCGGGTCAAGTACATACCAATTATAGTTATGGACTTAGACACTAATCCAACACTTAGGGCTTTAGACTCTTTGAGGAACATAATTGATGACTCTAAATGAGCATTGAGTGAGATTTACTTAGAGTATATGATTTACAATAGTTGAAGGGTTATACATGAATAGAATTTTCTAGCTAAAATGCTAGTTGTGACATATTTCAACCCCTTCGGTCTCTTTCAACTGGTACTGGGTATATTTCAACCCCTTCGGTCTCTTTCAAGCGGTATCGAGTCTATTTCACCCCATAGCACTACCACATAATAACATAGCAAAAGAGCCACAGAGATAACAAGCAAATACAGGCATAACAAACAATTATCACGAAGACAATCATCATACTACAAGCATAAACTAGCGGTCGGAATTGGTGTCGTCGACCCACGGATACATTGAAGGAAACTCACCTCAGACTGAAGATATCAAATCACACTCGGGCTGTTGACTCGCGAAATCCTCTCACTAGATCACAAGTATAAAACCCTAATTAGAAATTAGGTCAATAGCCCACCATGAGGGTCCAAACCCTAAATCCTATCTTTGAGGGAAAAAGCTACTTAATCCTTGCCTTATTGGGCCTTACCAACCAAGGCCCACATACAATTAGTCCCAAGGCCCAAAAGATATGCCATGTCAAAAATGGGTCCAAGTCTAAAAGCCCATCACAAGAAAACTCACGGCCCAACAAAGGCCCAAAGTCCGTAAACCCCAAAACGGCCCGAAATAAATCCCAACCCCCCTCCCCCTATGGTGAGTACGCTCAGCATACTTCCAGTATGCCCGACGTACTCACTGCCTTAGCATCCACGAGACTTCTTGAGCGTACGTGCAACGTACGGTGCAGCTGGCCAAAGTCCACCTCCAAGGTCTTAATCTTTTAAGACCTAACGTCCAATTTTCAATCTAAGCTTATTAGAGTGTCTTAATCCATGAAGTTGCAAACTTTATACTTTTGGATGTCTTAAATAGGTCAAATCTTGAACTAACTTCATGAACCCAAATTCAACCCTTTCATGGTTGAACTTAATCCATCATGAAACCATTTTTATGCTCAAGGGACGTTAGAAACACTAGGATCTAACATTATAACCTTCTGGAGTAGCTCATACTCTCAAGAAATACCTGAAGGACCATTTTATGATGAAATAAACCCTAAACTACAAACTAACACATGAAGTCATCAAGGTAGAAACTTTTTTTACCTCCAATAAGCTAGAAATGATGAGAAACCTCTGGATCTACAAGCTCTTTCTAATCCAATGCTTCTTCACAACTCTTCTTCTTTTTCTTTAAGCACCACACACACCCAAAACACACACACACAAGCTCAAACTTTAGGGAAAATGGATTAGGATTTTGAGATATGACTCAAGAGGCAAAGGAGGCTGATAAGGTGATGAACTTGAATGACTTAATGAGCTTAAATAGGGTGTAAACCCTAAAAATTAAGGTTTGCCTCTGGCTTGAGTATGCCCTGCGTACGCATGGGTACGCCCAACGTTCGTAGGGGCCATCCCCGATGCGCGCATGCAAAGGAGTACGTTGTGCGTACCTTGTGTACGCCCATCGTACTTTGGTCTAGTTCTTGATTAATTGAAATAATGGTTAAAGGTTTATATCTGACGATTCGGGCGTTACAATAATAATAATGATGATGATAATAATAATGATGATGATAATAATAATAATAATAATAATAATAATAATAATAATAATAATAATAAAGACAAAAAGAACAACGAAATGACAAAAAAAAAAAATCGAATCAATGAAGGTGCAATAAATAATAATGGGGTACAATACGTAAAATTAAAAATATATAGTTTTTTTTGACTAAAAGTTAATATGATGTTACCCTAATTGCTTTGACTAATGTTAGATGTACAAATAGGTATGAAAGAGTAGGTATAGTAGCACCATATAAAATAACTTCGTAAGTTGAAATATGTTTTTAACATTTAACTTTGAAATTCACTTTTTTATTTTCTTTCGGTTTTTGTTTGTTTTTGTTCATATGTTTATTTTTCGATTTCGTTATTTATGTGTTAGTTATTTATTTGTTTTTCTTCGATTTGGTTTTTCGTTTCTTTCGGTTTCTGTTTATTTTCTTGTTTTCTTTGATTTGATTTTTTGTTTATTTCATTTTTTTTGTTTATTTTTTTTTGTTTTGTTTCCATTTGTGTTTTTTAGATAATAAAGAATAAATTTTAGTCAACATACTTTAAAATATAAACAATTTTTTTTTATGTAAACTACAAATTTCTGGTCTACACTTTCTTCTGCATACGTGGAGAGAAACTGTATACATTTACATATTGAAAAAAAAAAAAAACACCATCTTAAATATTGTCAATCCTATAAGTTTTTGTTTAAAAAAATTAACTAATTTACTATTCTTATGAAATGTTGTATAAAACTCTCTCATCTAAGTTGTTATTTCTTAGCATATGTCATATGTTTATTACGAAAAATAATTCTTCAAAAGAACATTATATAAAATTAATATACTACAAAACACAAAACTAAAATAAGTAGTACTAAATTTAGAGTCAAACTTTAATAAAGCTTTGACGGTTCAAAATAATTAAGGGAGTACATTATTGAATGAAGACGAATAATTGTATAAAACACAAAACTCAAAAAAACCATGTAACTAAAAACGGTGTGTCTAGCCGCACTGCAATTGACCACATTAATTTGAGATGAGAAATAAAGTATAAATATTTTCACTCAAAGTTCACAAAATTCTCTTGAGACAATCTAATTAGGCAATATGTAGTGTCAAAACGTGACAATGTTCATACTTCCTGATGGATAGGCTATATGCTATATAACATATATTACTTCTATTCTTTTGACAGTTTTCTTTTTAAATTTTATATGCCAATTTGTATTATTTAAAGTGATGCAGATGTCAGCATTGGTTGCTACACAAACTTCATATAGACCCCTGACTTTGAAAACACTCTTAAATTATTCATCAATTGTGACATTAACAACAGATTTTTAGGATATTCCCATCTGCGATACGCATATACATATCAGCACAAATTACAATATGTAATGCGGTTTGACTTTCCCTTAATAATTGAGAGGCGTCTCTGAAGATAAACAATGCTAGTCATGCAGAAGTCAATATGAATATTTTGCTCTTAGAATAAGTCAGTAGGAAACGTCCAAACTTTACCTTTTAGACACAAAAATTGAAATAAACAATAGGATGTGACCTCTTCAACTCTTTATTTATCTATATAGACCCTAAGACACATCTTTAGATATGCATATCACTACATCAACACAACCGTGCACCCCATAAAGCAAAGATCTTTAGGTCCATCAAGAGTACAAATCACACTTCATGGTTAGGAGTAAATAGACATGTCTAGATTATTCTAAGTGTTGGATGAGTGTGGATTTCCTCCTTTTTGGTTGCCATTTCACGAGATTATGCTGATACAATACCACTTGGAGGAATAAGAGTGGCCTTTGACTTGTAATTGCCATTTGTTACCATTTAAACATCAAAAACCAAACCCCTAATTTATAATAATATTATTATCATAAACCCAATTAAATTATGCCTTTAAAATTAATAACCCATCCACTTCAATTATGAATAAGTTCCAACAATATGTCTTTGGCCTAGCTAGTAGTACGATGAGATGCCCTCTCCAAAAGATTAGAAGGTTCAAGTATCGTATGAATAATTTATTAGAATATTAATTTACAATTAATATATCATACATGATTCAAAACTAGTATTAAAAATGACTCATATTTTAACAGAACAATTTGGGAGGTCATAGCACTTGAGATCCTTTGGTGTGTGATTTCTAAATCGTTTACCTATTACATGTTAGGCTAAATCTTGTGATGTTGTGCATTTGATCCATAATTAGCAATAAAATCTAACACAAGTTGACCTATTTTTACTTGAACAGGTTGAACTTGTATGCTTAGGATAGGAGCACACCATTAGAAAAAGAGTACTATATACGTGTACAAATTGAATATTTTATGTTTAGGGTAGGTCAGGAAGAAACGTCCAAATGTTAACTTTTAGAAGCAAAAATTATAATAAACAATCAGATGTGACCTCTTCAACTCTTACTCTCATTTTGACAAGATCTTCTCCTGTATTTATATATAAACACATCTTCATTTAGAGGATACATATCAGTATATCAGTATATCACTAATTACCCCAAGAAGTTAAAGATCGATCTTTAAGTCACTCCAGAGAATAAAAGACACTTTTATAGCGGGATATGGCTAGGAAGAGAAAGCTAGCAATTAATCAAGACCAGAGTCCTGAAGGGATCATGGTTTTTAGTGGGCCCCAGAAAGCCCGGAAGAAGTTTGTTGGGGTGAGGCAAAGACCATCGGGTAGATGGGATACGTTGCAGAAATCAAAGACACCATACAAAAAATCAGAGTATGGTTAGGGACCTTTGATACAGCCGAGGAAGCAGCTCGAGCCTATGATGAAGCCGCTTGCTTGTTACGTGGATCCAACACCCGAACCAACTTCTGGCCTTCTTCTCAATCCTTCTCCACCACACCCGCACTCCCATCAAAAATCACGAATCTTCTTCTTCATAGGCTCGAAGCCCGAAACAACACTCAACCACAATCTGCTTTGGTGAATCGACATGATGACGTGAAGCAACCGGAGGTGGAGGCAGAGTTCTTAGATACGTATTTTACCGATTTTTTAAACGATGTAGATGGGTATCTGCCTGTAAACAATATGATGGTTGGTGATGTTTGCAGCAACGTGAGCTTTGAATCGTGTATGCCTGTTGATGTGGATTCTTGTGGAGATACAAATGGTGGAGACGGGAGGGAGGAGGAGGAGGAGGAAGAAGAAGATGAAGGGGTGGATTTTAGGTTTATTGATGAAATTGGATCGGGTTACAATTTTTCACCATTTGAGATGGCTCAAGAAATGGCATTGGAGCAGGTTTATGATGGAGAGGAAGAAGAGCCGATGACGATAAGTGAAGCGATGAAAAGGATGAAATATGAACGTAAGTTTTCGGCTTCTCTTTACGCGTTTCATGGTATTCCCGAGTGTTTACAGCGAAAAGTTGGACCGGGAGGAGGTGTGAAGTGTAAAGAAAAGTCGAAAATGCAAAGAATGGTTCATCAGGAGATTGAAGAACGTAAAAAGGATGCAGTAGAGGAGTGTTTTGTTTCCTCTTTGGATGATGGAGAATTGTCGCTATGGAGCTCGCTTGATCTTCCTAGTATTTGTTATGTCAATTAGAGCTCGATTTAGGCCTTTAATTATATATTTTTTTTATACTTTTGGTGATTCTCTAATGTGGAAAACAAACGAAACAAGACCGAGGTGTATCCATATTCAATACTTTTTGTTCGTCATGTTCATCTGTCGGGAAGAGTATGAATCTTTTGGTGATCGTCCAACATGGGTCGGACTGATTTACCGGTATATATATATATATATATATATATATATATATATATATATATATATATATATATATATATATTGGAAGTATCATGCGAAAATACAAATAATTTACAAAAATACGAGAACCTATAACAATTCGACACCTCATTCTTACATAATATTTATATTTCAAATTCAAATAGAAGGTTGAGGGATATATATGTAATTCACTAAATAAGTATAATGCAACTTCCACAATCGGTTTTCTCAATTATTTTAAACTTAGTATAGTAACCACTTTATTACTACCAACTGTTTTCATAATTGGCTACCTACCGGAAATTTCCCACGAATATCTCACTTAAAAAAGCGAACAAAAAAAGAATATACATCAAAATACTTTGTTGACTTCCAAGTTTCTTATTCAAGTTTTTGATTCATTTATGATATGAGAAGGATAGTATTTTTTTTAAACTTGTCTACAAACAAATAATTGTGTTATAAGATAAATAAATAAACATAAAATATATCAAATGCATAAGAAAGAAATTTAATTAAAAATAATTGAAGTAAAATTTATAACAACTTTATTATATTTTTTTTATTAAGACTACTAAACATGAGTATTTGTCGGAATGGAATTCATAGATATGAATGCAAAAGGCACTTAGTATTGAATATGATAGTGAACTACAAGTTTAATAAATGGAATAATGAATTACATGTTTCCGTATATGGATCGCTAATAACGGCCTACACTCTCCATATAATATCTTGAAAAAGTATAAATTCCAATTAACCGGAAAGAGTGAACCTCAAGCCAAGTGTAATAAAAAGAAGGGTGAAAAACATCTTCACGTAGACTAATAGGCCATCTTCTCCGACATCAAGAAAGTTGGGTCAAGAATCTGCTGACCACCTCAAGACTATCATTGAACATGAAGGAATTCACAGTCTTTTAATTAGGTAAAAACAAATTTAAAAGCAAAAAAATTATAGGAAATAACAATAACTTTCATTTACTCTTTTTCTTATTAACACTTTCAGAAAAACATGCCTAATTATAGTCTTGTAATTTTGATTTCTTTTTCTCATAAAGGCATTTTACTTCAAATATCTACTTAATGATAACCCGTGAACATAATTCAAAAACCATCTCAGTGATGTTTGGCAGACAAGTATCAAGTAAAAGAAAACAAAAAAATATAATGTTGATGGAAATGTTGGTACTTTGAAGTAAAAATAATGCATACATTTTTTCATCACAAAACTAATAAAAAATTAAAGAACTTGCATTTCCAATTCTTTCCATTCTTTCCCCTTTCTTTCTATCCTCTTTTTCCAATCAAATATTTTTTATTTGTCCATCCAAAGCCAAGGCCTACCCACCAATCTCCAAGTAAAATTTTGTAATTATGTTTCAGTTAGAAAATTGTTAAAAGATATTCACAACACATCTGTTAGATTCATGATGGTCAAAGCCTATTTCACAAAAACAAAACACTTAAAACGTGTGACGAAGAAGAGACTGTAAAAATCAAACAAATATGTATTCAATGCAATGAAAGGGTCTATAAAATAAACTACTTAAAATAAAAAAATAATTTATTTTCAAAGTTAATGTAGCAACAACAGTTCTAAATATTAACATAGAAACAAAGTCAGTTTAAGTTTGAAAACTAAAAATAAAATCAAGAAAAGGAACAATTTGCACCACCTAATACATAAATTTTGTTTTATTGTGTAAAATCCGATTGCCTTATCAAGTAGGTGGTGGAGCTTACATTTTAATTTTGAATGGTAGGAAAACAAAGATGAAAAGTACTCAAATTAGCAACAAAAAATGAGGATCGATATCTAAAACAAAAAAAAAAATCAAACAATATGAATAACAAAATAATAAAAAGGTTTGAAGATTAAATTCAAGTTGGAGATAAACACTTTACTGATGTCAAATTAATGTTATGAAGTTCAAGTTGGAAACTTACTTTCTTCCGTATCAAAATAGAAAAGTCAAATGTGCATCCACTTTGGGAAGGGAATAAAAAAGTCAACCTGTACGACAAATCAAAACACAAGAAAATATATTAGAAAAGAAAACTTTCTCTACATAAAAAAGAAATTGATTCCTTGTGAGGAGAAAATGCAACGGGAAGAACATCATTAGCCAATACTTGACCCCCAAATATATCTGCTCAAAAAAGAAAAGTAAAATAATGCTTCATCCACAAGAAAGAAAATTTAACAAGAACAATATCACAAAACATACCCTTGAGCTACAAAGAGTTCAACCTTCAAAAGAAAAAGAAAAATCAGAAACAGAAACAAAAGATAGCAGATTTCACAGGGATATCAATAAAGAATATACAATCTGTCATCCTCAAAAGTCTTCATTCATGAAATCTTCATGTGTAAAACAGCCAGCGGCACCACCTCCTCTAACTGCCCATAGATATTGTGTACACCATTGAAGACCTTCTGTTCTTCTTGTTCTGTATTCACCATCAAGAGGTAAGGCCAGAAGCTCTATAACATTACGTAGGTTTATCTCTTCCTAAGCTTCATCAATTTGTGCTCGTAGATCTGGTGCAAGACTGCTTGTACCTTCTTCCTAAACGAGAGCAGATAAACAAGAACAACATATGAGGTTTCAAGAACTTAAAAATTCATTCTTACTCGATCTGGTGGTTCAAGATGCGATTTTTTTTATAGGAAAACAGAAAAGCAACAAAAGCAATAAAAGGATTTTTTTATTATTAAAAGTATTATCTGTAATAACTTCAGTACCGTCTCCAGCAATTCACAACCCTTAATATAATCTGGATGACACAACGCCATAGTGTCCCTTGAAATTTCAACATAGGACAGTGTCATTGCCAACACAACAGTAACATCTAAAATTTCATAGCCAAAAATTTCATTTTTCTTGCTTGAATGATTTGGGTAGTCTCTCTTTCAGTAAACTTTCACTAATTTGAAGCACCAATTCATCCTCTCCTACTTCTTGTAATAGGCATAGGGCTCCAGGAACCTTGAAAGTTCTAATATCAACTAATATTTAGTCAATGTTGTTCTTTAAATATCATAAACATTACTAGTAAGTTAGATCGTTGGCCGACTTTTCTTTCTCCAACTGTTCTTCATAGCCGATTCTAGTGTAATTCATATAATATTATGCTTTACACTGACGTATAATGTAACACCCAAATTTTTCGAACAGATTTTTCATTTCAAAATCGCATACTTTTCATAACATATTGTATAGAAATCTCGTTTATTCAAAATACAAGCACAACTCCATTAATAATCCAGGATCCTCAAAAATACAACTCTTTCTCTGGTGTGTACAATCAAGCCGGTGCCGTCCCGCGATCCTGAGAAACCTGAAACACATAACACATAACACTGTAAGCACAAAGCTTAGTGAGTTCCCCAAAATACCACATATAACACATATTAGCCACTCGAGGCTATAACTCTGTGGACCCTCTAGTCCTAACTCTGTGGACCCTCTGGTCCTAACTCTGTGAATCTTCCGGTTCTAACTCTGTAAACTCTGGAACATTCACAGCATAAATCACATAGAAATAATGCAGTGCATCACAATCACATAAATAGCATACAAGATACTCTGTCATATAACTCTAATTACCACTCTAGGTAAAGTATAGTGAGAAGACTCACCTCGCATGATGTCGGATACCCTCTCGTGCTCGATAACCCGACCTAGCCTCCTCCTATCAAAACGATAACATCTCAAATAAAAATCATCTCATGTTCTCATCCCTAATAATGGGTAGAAGACCATTATACCCCTCTTTGACCTCTCTTGAATCAGCTTGACCAAAACCCCAAGGTCAACTGAAGTCAACTCTAGTCAACGGTCAAACTTTGACCAGACTCGTCGAATGCACTCGAGTGACTCGGCGAGTCCATGCGTGTCCTCTGAATCCTCAAAAAGCCTCACTCGACTCATCGAGTTAACCTTTCACTCGACGGGTTACCACTGGTCACGAATCGCGGGGCAACCCGACTCGACTCGTCGAGTCCCCATATGGACTCGGCGAGTTCCCTCCATGGCAACACTCAAAAGACCTTCTAAGGTCAGATCTGTTTCTCTAACTTATAGATCTGACCTTCTTACACCCAATAATCACGTAAAGGTTCAATCTTTAAGCTCATGCAACCCTCTTATGCCCTTATATGAAGAAATAGCTCCTAAAATGGCAACCTAGATCCATAACCCCAAAGGGACTGCATAAAGCTGGAAGATTGGGACTCTCTGGACCTCTTAAGGTCCAGATCTAAAGCTTATTCCACATTGGGACCTCATATGCATCATATACTATCTAAGAAAGGGTAAAGAAAACCCTAGATTCAAGGATTTTACACAAAAACAGAAGGAAGGGGCGAAATACTACCTCAAAATGGAGATCCTTGCTTAGATGTCTCAGAATAACAACCTCCTTTGGTCCTTCAAGCTGGATCCCTTCACTTCATTTGAAAAACCACACCAAAATTACTTGATTTCATCACAAGAACTCTTCCTTGGCTCCAATGGCGATTTAGGGTTTCTCACAGGAGATATGAGGCGCACCCAAGGTCATAAGTTCCTTTAAATAGGCTCCAACCCCGGAACTTAGGGTTTTCTCTGCCCAGTACCTACTCGGCGAGTCCATCCTCGGACTCGTCGAGTCCGCTCATTAAATCCACGTGGCAATCTCGACTCGACTCGGCGAGTTGGTCTCTCAACTCGTCGAGTCCCTCCTCAAATCTCAAGATTGACATACACAAACATGTCCCTGGAAATCCGGTTGTTACAATTCTGCCCCACTTGAATTAGATTTCGCCCTCGAAATCGCTCCTCCACCACATATAGATCCAATTCATTAACCAAACAGCACCATCGAAAGGGTCTCATACCACACCACTTTCTTCCTCTTTGGACACCTGAATCCAAATAGGAATTCCTCCCTTGAAAAGGACAGACCCATCTGCCACTATGTTACCCCTTCTGACTCTCAAGAATCTGGAACTCTAGTAGCCTGACACACAGCCAGACCGCCCTCTCCAGATGTCACCACGTTATTCGCTCCTGAATAACAAACCCCGATAGCTCACTGCCCCTCTGATTCTCTAGTGGGAACCGATAAAACAAGTCCATGCCCAAAACTGGCTACCGATCACTCGACCCAGACATGATAAACAATCCAGATCATATGCCAAGGAGTGGAAAGATCACATCACACTAGGGGCTCATCCACTATACTGCAATCACAACCCTTCTGAACAACGAACCCTCAACACCCTGTCCTCAGACACGAACAATGACCATGCTTGTTCAGAAGCGTCCCCCGACATCTGACAAACATAAACCTCAGCTCCCTTCTTAATATCCCTTTCAAGACTGAGCACCAGGTCATCTCCCGACCCAGCAATTGAACCTCAAAGGGTTACCCAGCAATTGAACCTCAAAGGGTTACCCCCAGGCTCCCGAATACTCAACCCAAATAAGGCTACTCAAGCCTAAGAACTCTCCTGCGTCATGCTCTGATCAACAAATAACGCGGCTCCCTGCCGCATCGTGACACCCTCTTACTGACTAGTGGGTACTACGGCTCCCCGCAGTATCACAACACCCTCTCGCTGACTAGTGAGTACTACGGCTCCCCGCAGTATCACAACACCCTCTCGCTGACTAGTGAGTACTACGGCTCCCCGCAGTATCACAACACCCTCTCGTTGACTAGTGAGTACTACAGCTCCCCGCAGTATTACAACACCCTCTCCCTGACTAGTGAGTACTACGGCTCCCCGCAGTATCACAACACCCTCTCGCTGACTAGTGAGTACTACGGCTCCCCGCAATATCACAACACCCTCTCGCTGACTAATGAGTACTACGACTCCCCGCAGCATCACCGCAACCTCTCACTGAATAGTGAGTACTACGGCTCCTCGTAGCATCACCACAACCTCTCTGCACTGACTTATTAAAACTGCAGCTCACCGCAGTCATACCGCACTTACTCTTACCACTTCACAATCTCCTCCTCAGGTTGACACCACACTACGATCATTAACTCGTGCTCTGCGGCCCAGCATAGATAGGTACGCACACACCCATCCAGGCTAAGCATCACTACTTCGGACGACCACCGTCGTGTCAAAACCTTTTTTTCTCGCTGCAATTCACATTCTCAAATAAATCCATTTGATGTCAATTAGGTGAAGGGCCCCCATCGGAACCATAAACACTTGATACACCACTCGTCATCTCAAACTCAAACTCAAAATAATCCGAGATTTTAGGACATTAAACTCGGATACCCCGGAATACCATCACAACGCCTCGCAGTGTCTTAACTCTACCACTGATCTCATACTCATGGCATCATACTTAGATACCGCATTGCTTCCTCGGAACCTCGCAACCGGTCTTTCCCTCGTGTCACTTGTAACCCCGGAATACTCCATCTCCCAATTTAAAACACGGAGAAATTGCCAACGACTCAGAACACGAAGATGACAATCCGAAACTTCCTCCTCTATTGCTCAAAACTCATGCAAGAATACTCTTAACGACCTTGAAGTTGGTTGCCCAAACAACTTCTTCCCTTCCCATACTGTATATAATAGCCCATACTCTGATCCAGAAATTCTCAACCGCCGAACTACCCTCACAAGCCAACCTCCTCGAATTCACCATTTAACCTTGAAGGATTCCTAACCATCATAAGGTCTCCGACCAACGGCCACTTGCCGTAGAGACACTCATCCTTTCTCAAACACGTACCACATGCACTATCTCACTCTGCACCTCTCATTGACCACCAATAACCCTGGTCTCAGGAATCTGTACCGCAGGCCTCTCTATCTAGTTCTCTAACCGCTCTTGAACAAATCTCTTATCTCCTCAAAAAGTACCCGTTCTCCCCCACTCAGGGTTCGAACCATCACCAATTGGTTGGCCAACAATCTAACCCACATACTGTTTTTACCAATAACATCGCACTTACTCTTGGAAGGTGATACGCAATGCTCGATGATCTCCCCGATGGAGGTCAATAAATTCCAAATACCCCGAATCTCCGATGAAATCCTCAGAAACTTCTCATCATGGCTACCTCTAGTCCTTCAGAATCTCGTACCATCCCACTACCGGACATCTCGACTGTCCAGTCGTAGCCCTGACTCTCAGTCTGAAAATAACGAACTATCATATTCCTCATCCTCGACTCTTCAACCAACGTTCCATCACGTGGGTTGTAATAAGAGTGGAGTCCTCATTACCACACTCGATACTCATCATAGACAATAAGAGCCACCGCTCCAATATCCTCTTCTTGATCGTCTGCCGCTGCAGCTAATACATGCCCTACTATGCTCAAATAGGGTGTATCCTTGTCCTTAATCATCTCAGTCCCCGCTGACAACCTGCTCATGCTCTAACATTACCTCTCGGCAGACATACTGCCCAAAATACTCTGATGAAAGATCGTAACCAAAGCTACCCCACAGGGCTCACCCCCAACCTTGGAAACCGAAAATCTCAATACCTCTCCTGTTTCTCACAGGAACAGAAATAACACCGCTCAGGTCATAGAAAATGACATCTCCACCATCGGCTGATTGTTCAACTCATGCCGTAATCCTCCATAACCGCCATTTCTACTTATTCTTGAGTCTTGCGACTCCAATTGGCATCTCACCAACAATCCCTCGGAGCTAACTTAATTTCCCTTTTAAGGGATGCTTCCCTAAAACTCGTTCATCATGGCCCTCTAGCCCCATACTCTTTCACCTCTGATCTCAGTCTAACCAATCACCACGGAATAACTGGTAGAACCAATAACACTAACTGTCACGGGTCATGGTACTCGAACCATGTGGCCACCTCTCGATCTGCTATGAATCATGGTACCGAACCATGTTATCTCTTCTTAATCTGCTACGAATCATGGTACTCGAACCATGACATCACCTCTCGATCTGCTACAAATCATGGTACTCGAACCATGACACCACCTCTCGATTTGCTACAAATCATGGTACACGAACAATGAAATCACCTCTCGATCTGCTGCAAATCATGGTACTCGAACCATGGAATCACCTCTCGATCTGCTACTTAAAACCTCCAGAATGTTCCCTGTATCGAGTATAGGTCCTCTGCTTTCAGTAGTACGGGCTCATACTACCTGCCACATCTACGCATACTTTTTACACGGACCGTCCCCGAGTTCCTAAGGAGCTGCTCAACCTTCTTGATCACCAATCTCGTCACGCGTGTTCGCTCCTCTGCGAAATGCTCTACTCTGTCAGCGTACTCATCTCACTAGGTTCACCCTTTCCTAGGCTCTTCCTAGATTCTCACACTTCTCCGCCATCAGTTGCTGAAGAACTCCTTATGATGCCAACCATCTACCTCCTGAATATCGTCATATTCACTTAGTAGGTGACTCCCATCATCAAGAGTTCCACAAAGCACGAAGCAAGCAACATTCGGGCATCGAATAATCTCTACCAACATGTAAAACCACTCTAGGTTATTACTCACTTGCTCTCCTCACACTCAAAGGATATCACCGAACTCGAGCAACTTCACCCCACGCGGGCGTCTGACTACTCTCTCAGTAGACTCCTCAAATGCTCATCTAGGTATCTCTCCTAGATTACTCCTCTACTCAGATCCCTCTCTAAAAGGACTCCTGTTGGATACTCATACTCAGCACATACTCGAACGCACATCACATATAATAGCAACTCCTAGGCTAAGGCATCACAAATCAGGCCACTCTAGTCCTAAGATATGAAATACCTAGCCTATCTCTAGCATGCATAGCATATCATATAATATTTCATAACACATAATGTAAGGGTATTTTGGGAAATCACCGTTCGGGCGCTGGCTGATCGTACACACTGCTCCGTTCTGATTTTCTCAAAAATTTGATACTCTTTTTAGAAAAATTGTTTCTTTTATGAAAATTTCCTCAAATCCTCAGTTTGAGTTCAGATACGCCCGAAGGTGCATCCGAATCCCTCAAACCAAGGTTCTGATACCAACTTGTAACACCTAAATTTTTCGAACAGATTTTTCATTTCAAAATCGCATACTTTTCATAACATATTGTATAGAAATCTCGTTTATTCAAAATACAAGCACAACTCCATTAATAATCCAGGATCCTAAAAAATACAACTCTTTCTCTGGTGTGTACGATCAAGCTGGTGCCGTCCCGCGATCCTGAGAAACCTGAAACACATAACACATAACACTGTAAGCACAAAGCTTAGTGAGTTCCCCAAAACACCACATATAACACATATTAGCCACTCGAGGCTATAACTCTGTGGACCCTCTGGTCCTAACTCTGTGGACCCTCTGGTCCTAACTCTGTGAACCTTCCGGTTCTAACTCTGTAAACTCTGGAACATTCACAGCATAAATCACATAGAAATAATGCAGTGCATCACAATCACATAAATAGCATACAAGATACTCTGTCATATAACTCTAATTACCACTCTAGGTAAAGTATAGTGAGAAGACTCACCTCGCATGATGCTGGATACCCTCTCGTGCTCGATAACCCGACCTAGCCTCCTCCTATCAAAACGATAACATCTCAAATAAAAATCCTCTCATGTTCTCATCCCTAATAATGGGTAGAAGACCATTCTACCCCTCTCTGACCTCTCTTGAATCAGCTTGACCAAAACCCCAAGGTCAACTGAAGTCAACTCTAGTCAACGGTCAAACTTTGACCAGACTCGTCGAATGCACTCGAGTGACTCGGCGAGTCCATGCGTGTCCTCTGAATCCTCAAAAAGCCTCACTCGACTCGTCGAGTTAACCTTTCACTCGACGGGTTACCACTGGTCACGAATCGCGGGGCAACCCGACTCGACTCGTCGAGTCCCCATATGGACTCGGTGAGTTCCCTCCATGGCAACACTCAAAAGACCTTCTAAGGTCAGATCTGTTTCTCTAACTTATAGATCTGACCTTCTTACACCCAATAATCACGTAAAGGTTCAATCTTTAAGCTCATGCAACCCTCTTATGCCCTTATATGAAGAAATAGCTCCTAAAATGGCAACCTAGATCCATAACCCCAAAGGGACTGCATAAAGCTGGAAGATTGGGACTCTCTGGACCTCTTAAGGTCCAGATCTAAAGCTTATTCCACATTGGGACCTCATATGCATCATATACTATCTATGAAAGGGTAAAGAAAACCCTAGATTCAAGGATTTTACACAAAAACAGAAGGAAGGGGTGAAATACTACCTCAAAATGGAGATCCTTGCTTAGATGTCTCAAAATAACAACCTCCTTTGGTCCTTCAAGCTAGATCCCTTCACTTCATTTGAAAAACCACACCAAAATTACTTGATTTCATCACATGAACTCTTCCTTGGCTCCAATGGCGATTTAGGGTTTCTCACAGGAGATATGAGGCGCACCCAAGGTCATAAGTTCCTTTAAATAGGCTCCAACCCTGGAACTTAGGGTTTTCTCTGCCCAGTACCTACTCGGCGAGTCCATCCTCGGACTCGTCGAGTCCGCTCATTAAATCCACGCGGCAATCTCGACTCGACTCGGCGAGTTGGTCTCTCAACTCGTCGAGTCCCTCCTCAAATCTCAAGATTGACATACACAAACATGTCCTTGGAAATCCGATTGTTACATATAATACTAAAAGAGGGATTTCACAAGCTGCTTGAAGAACATGCTTCCGAGTAATTAATGCGTCGTCATTATATTCATACTGATGTGGTTTCAAAGACCTAGCTTCATAACATCTTCTAATTCTGTCTCCGAGGAAGTGAGACTCCGCGTTGAGCATTCAGTAGAAGTCGATGGGAATACATATGTGGCGGTAGAGAGCATGAGAGGGTAGTGGAGATTAGATCATTAGGGTCGGCATTATTGGTCTGACCCCGATTCCTTAAAGCGATGCTTATCCTTACAATCTTTCCGAAGGTGGTAACATAAAGAGAGAGGTGCATTCCGACGATAGATAGAGGCGGATGAGGGCAACGGGGGCTGGCGGTTCTTTCCATGAGTAATGGGTTATAACCGCCTAAAATGACTCCGATTATTTAATTACCAAACTATCCTTCCCTGTCAATTTAAAAGAGTATAAATTATGAAAAAATAATTAAACTCTTAATTACATTTGTCAATTCCTGAATGGTTCTCATCTTTTCGCAAATTACTTGTATTTTTGCATGAACCTACTTATATATATATATATATATATATATATATATATATATATATATATATATATATATATATATATATATATATTGTATTTAAAGTAATTATTGTGTTATTGTATGCAGAAATGTGGGTCAATCAAATTTAAATAAAAAATTAAATAAGTAAATAAGTAAATAAGGGTATTTTAGTAATTTGTTTAGTAAGTTCCAAAAATAATCCCTATAATCATGGTATTGACTTTTAACCTAAATAAATAAGCGTGTCTTCGTCAATCTCCCACCCGGTAAAGCCCTAGCATCCTAGAGGGTATCGACGCTTTCAGATCGTGTTCTGAAACCCCCGTCCACGAGTTCTAATCGGAAGGGTGCTCAACTTGTTCAAAGGCATCATAAGCTTTTTTAGATTCACCAGTTCATACCCGATGTTGGCGGGGAGATACAAAATTCGTGAGTCCTGCATTTGAATCTGGGAGGGAAGAACAAAAATTAAATTAGGTTATTTAATTACCTGTATTTACAAAGTCCATCACGAAGTAAGCTTGTTCCTCGATACATTTAGGATCTACAACTTCTTTAGCGATCTGATGGGATCTGGTAGTGTTTCAAATAGATTAGCAGAAACATCAAGTGCCTCGAGATTCGTGAGTCCTGCAACTGAATCTGGGATGGCCTGTTTCAATACAAAAAAGTTAATTAGGGAAAAATCGAGAAAGCAGAAAGAGATATCTGTGATTTGATTCCTTTAGATCGATCTGAAGATGATTGAAAGAAGATGACGGAGGAAAGAGATGGTCTTGATCGTGATAGTCACAGTAAACGTCCCAAAGTTCATTCCCTTGCACTTTGAGACCCTCTTTCTTTTTCTTTATTAAAAAATATATGTTTTTAGTTGATCAATATGCTACTCAATCACCATTTGGTTCTGCCAATTCTGAGCTTTGGGCATATTAGAATTTTCTTTTTACAATTTCACAAAAAGAAAATCGCATCTAGTCCTTAGTGTTCAAAAAATACACATGTAAATCTTAGGGACTAGATGATATTTAATATTGAAAGAAGTTGCAATCTGTAAGTTTTATTTTATCATTGTTATTCCTTTTCTTTTGGTTTTCACAAGATAACTATAGGCTACTTTTTTCACTGATCGTCCACGAGTTCTAATCGGAAATTCGGAGTTGCAGCCTTTATTTTCACTGTTATTGTTGTTATTTTTTTGCTGCATATCTCTTATCAGTTTTTTCGAACAATAGAAGCCAATAGCCTACAAGTGGTGTTTTTAACACCCTCATCAACTCCAACAATGTAAGAACGTTTGATGCTTCTCAAATAATTTATGAATTTTGTTAATCTTAAGCCAAATGTAATTATGAGTTCTATCAATTAGGTATTAGATATTGAACCTTAATATCAATTTGTTTTGAATTATGTGTTTGTGTTATTCATCTTTTTTTTTAATAAAGAGAATACCAAATTACTAATTTTGATAATATTCGCTTATAGTATTCTATTAGAAAATAATGTTTTTTATGATAATCATGAACATATTCTGTTAGAATGCTCGAATTAATATAATTATTGGTAATGAATTCCAATTCTATCAAAATGGAATCACGAATTCCAATTATGTTGGAATGGAATATGCATATTTTCTCATTAATTTATTCATTGGATTAGTTTCCACAGAAGCTGATGTTTGAACAACGGACCACGAAATTTGAACGACGCCTCTTAGCAACATTATTCTTTTAGAATGTATTAGTGTCTTTGGTAGATTTTGATGTTTTTTTTTTCAGATTTGAAAGTTTTTTAGTTTTATTCTTTAACAATAAATGTAATTCTTAGCAATTGTTACATGTATTCTATAAGAATTAATGTAATTTTTGTTTTAATTCTTCAATTGATGGTTCGAGAATTTTGTTATTCTACAAGAAAATTTTAAAGTCATGATCAAAAAATATGTTCAAGAATATTTTTATTATTTTATGGTTCAAGAATATTTTTATTTTTGAACATACTCAAACATATTTTGTCAGAATGTCCGAATTAAAAACCTTATAATTCGTAAAATCAGATTTTTAAAATTAATAGAATCTATGATCCCTTAAAATATGCAAATTTCCTTTATTAAATCTATATTAATTGACTAAAATACCCTTCTAGTTAAATTAGATAGTATTTTTCAATTATATTTAATTCAATAATATGTATTAATCACTTTCTTAAAATAAGTAAAATGATTGGCCCACATTTATGCATACAATAACAAAATAATATATATATATATATATATATATATATATATATATATATATATATATTCAGGTTCATTTGAGACCATGCTAATTTTGTAAGACCGTATCAAATCTAAAAATAATTTTAAAATGCAAAATAAAAGAAAAAAATCCGAAAATTCTTTTTTTAATTATTATTTTCGTCACTTTAATTACCTAAAAAAAATAAAAAAGTTAACCGTTTTTTTTTTTTTGAAAAATACGTGAAAATATTCTAATTAAATATTACACTGTAAATATTATAATGTAGTTTTTAAAATGTTAAAATATTCTACTAGATTTTTCAGATATATATAATATTCTACTAGAATATGTAAAAAAAATGTTTTTTTTAATGTTTTTTGGTATTTATATTTGGAAAATATAAATGACGAAAATAATATTTGAAATTTTTTTTTTCGAAAATTTTCAATTAAAAATTTTAATATATATATATATATATATATATATATATATATATATATATATACAACAGCCACAAAAAGATACAATTTCATGACTTTTGAAAAGCCAAAAGCCACAAAAATATATTGTCACACCCCAAAACCGGAACGGCGGAATCATTCGGGGGTGGAGGACGTCATGTACAATATCACAACAATGCATAGTAGTAAACAAACAACAACATCATCCATTGCATTAATAATATAATTTCATACAAGTGTGTTCTCTGAAGTTTATAAGACACCAAAAATGTAAATAAAAAATAAGAGATGAGTCTTGAACGAGCTCCATCTTCTCAAAACCTGGCATCGGTACCTGTTTACTGATGACCTGAGAATACAAGTTATTTTGAAAGAGTTGATCAGCTTTAAAGCTGGTGAGTTCATAAGTATTTTAGTGTCATTGTTTGTATGAAAGTGTTTGTATGTACTTGATGTATAAGTTTGTAAATGTTTGTAAATGTTTGTATCTCCTAGAAAATCCTATATTTTCTACTAAACGTAGCCTTCTACCAAGGCATCAAATGAAATATATGTTTGTTTCTTGTAAAAGTGTGTATTTTCCCAAATATGACTATCATTAACCAAAAATATAGCTTTCACATTACTGTTCATTATGTGAAGGTCACAAAGTGAATGCAATGGGGAAATAATAAAGTACTGTAGTGTTGTATTAAGTAACTACTGTTGTACTAATTACCTTAAACCAATTGTTATTTAAAGTAACATGTGATATGCCTGTACCATACTACCGACTAAAAACACGACGATAAAAGATGTCGGAAGAAATGACATTTGGCACCCGTAGACTTGCAAGTCCCACTGTAGCGAACAGCAAGGTGTAGGATAGTCAATCCAGTATAGATCTATACACAAATTCAACGCTCTCCTTATAGGAGACTCTGGATACAAAACGAGCCATGACAGGTGATGTCATGCCCCGTTACGTGGCTCACATAACTGTTGTAATGTTCTTGTATATGTATTGTGTGTACTAACTGTATTGTATGTTCTCTCTCTCTGTCTAGTATGTATGTATGTTCTCTCTGTTTCTCATAATTGTATGTTCTATCTATATGTTATTGTTTGTTTCTCATCATAGTATTCTCTATCTGTATGTTATTGACTCATGTATGAACTGACTCATTGTATGTCTCATTGTTCTTGTATTAGTATTAGTAACTTCCTAAACTATACCTATTATAGTTTACTAGCAATGTTGTTTGTATAAATGAACATGATTGTATACCTTTGCTACCTAAAGGTATCGAATTGAATGAAGGAACTTTTATATCTATATACATATACATAATATATAACTAAGATTCAAACGACCTTCGGACAAATAACCAATACCCTAAGTCCACAACCAAACAAGGAACAGGAAGCAAGGCGAGCTATCAGTCCTAAGTCCTTTCAATCCTACTTATATAACTATATCTATATAGGTATGCATTTGACAAAATATAAGTTTAATAAAAGTATTTAACATGTAAAAGAGTTTGCAAAACAGATTGAAGTAGTTTGATTGATAACATAGTTTGAAAAGTAAGAAAATTCATATGTTCGATAGTTATTAATCACATGTGATTAATATAATAACTATAATAGTTCAACTTGTATTCCCCCCCCCCCTGTAAAAGTATTTAAAATCATTTAAAAGGTTGATTAAGGGGTATGAACTCACCTGTAGTGAGTGGTTTGGAAGAACGGATGGTATAGGATGCTAAGTGTCAAGTGAAGACTTGAGCACACACACGGATCCTATTTAACATATAATGACACATATATGAATACAATTAGTGTTTATTCAACTAATCAGGAAAAAAATAACACCTTAAGGACTAGGAAATCCTTAAATGGTAGTGTTATAATCACTTAGGATTGCATAAGAGGGTTGTAAAGCCACTTAAGGGAGTTTTCGGTCCAAGTGATATGTTTCTTGGAGTTTTCGGTTCTTGTGGTTTTCGGTCCATATGGTTTTCGGTCCAAATGGTTTTGACCGAAAACCCATGGTCTTTGATGCATAAGGTGATTTCCAAGGGCTTTTAACAATCAATTAAGTGTTCTAGACTCAATACTAAGTATTAGGAAAGACTTAAAGTCATTTTGCACCCTTTATAAGGGTTTTCGGTCTAAGGAGATGCACTAGACCGAAAACACCTTTTGTTCTTGGATAAAAGACGATTTCAAGGCCCTAAATCAAGTATCCTTACTAGATAACAAGTATAGGAGATAGATACTTACAATATGGAAGCAAAGAAGGGTGTTTTCGGCCCAAAACACTAATGTGTGTTCTTGGTGTTCTTGGTGAAATGAAGAACACTTGAAGATCTAAGAAAATGGAATGATTTCATGGATGAAATCATGTAAGATCACTAGATATTGGAAGAGATCAACTAAACAAGGAAGGAAACACTTACAATCTTGAAGATCTTGACCAAAATTCGAATGATACTTGAGAGAGAATTGTTCTTGACTTGGAAATGGGAAAAAAATGACTAAAAATGACTAAGTGTCATTTATATACCCTTTAGGGTTTTCGGCCCTAACACTATTTTGGGCCGAAAACTCCCAACTCTTGGAGTTTTGTGACTTAAATGTTGCACAATATCTTAAAGTATACTTCCTCTAATTTGTTCTCTCAAGAAAATAAATATCAAAAATACCCAACCGGACATTAAACCGAGCTAAAAATTAGCAGAAAAGAATTTGACTTTTAATTGAAGTGCTAGACGGTAGAGTTTGTTCAAATGGAAATTTCGGGCTGTCACAGATATAATTTCATGACTTTTGAAAAGCCTTCTTTTTCTTCTTGACAAAAAGTTATTTTTAAAAGTTCTTTTTTAATTCTCAAACATCTTTTGAATCTTTTAACTTTTTCAAAAAGCTAAAAATCAAAAAGTTATTTTAAAAGCAATCTCAAATAGGGATGAGCAAAAGGACCGAACCGGCCGGAACGGCCTGAACCGGACCCGACCCGGAAACCGGCTTCGGCCAAAATCAAGAACCGAACCGGCCCGGCGGTTCTACCGGTTCCCGGTTCCTACCGGTTCTTGTCGTGTCTTCAAATGCTGGAACCGGTCCTCGAAAAATAGCATCATACGGTTCCGGTTCCAAAAATCCATAAAAATAACGTCCCGGTCCCGGCCAGACCGGTTCCATCGGGTTCCGGTTACGGTGCCGGTTCCGGTTCCGGCCGGTTCCCGGTCCATATGCTCATCCCTAATCTCAAATATCCTCTTAATACAACACTTCTAGAAAGGTGTTCATTCAACAAGTATTACCATGCATAATTATAGTTTGGGAGCATCTTCAATTTATTTTATGATTTTGTTTTTAAATAGAAACTTACTCCAAAAGCTATAAGAGTCGTGAAAATGCTTGCATTATACAATTTTCGTGAATTGAAACGTTATGATAATAATTTATTTTCTCGTTTTCAAGGCAATATGTTATCCATTTGACAATATCCTATAACAATCGTGTCTTTGATTGATGCAACACAGCTTAAGTATCAAATGTGGGTGTGATGATTTTAATTTATTTGTTTATTAATGGATGAATTCAAAGTGTAATTTATCTATAACAAATCATACGGATAAAATACAAAATTTAAGCGAAAAAACCAATAAAATCGATAGAAAATTACTCACACTCGATTTTAAACGTATACTTGACAAATCGTTTTTAATCAAAAAAATAAATTACTAATGACACTATCATTTTTGTTATTATAGGTAACAAAAATTATAATTTACAAAAATTTGAAATAAAAAATAATAATAATATATTACTATTTATTAGAATTCACCTTGAAAAAATCTAATAAATCCCTCCATTCCAATAATGTCAGCCTCTTTTGGACTCATAAGCAACGAATGTGCACAAAATGAAGCACAATTGTGTGAAAATGTGGGAAGCGAAGAAAATGGAGGGCGAGGGTGTTCTTCTTCCTCCCAATCCCATCGTAATCTTAGGAAAAAACAGGGGTTTGAAATCGAAAGACTCTCTGAGACACATACACACAATGCTTCTCGGAGATTATCTTTATAAATTCAAAATTTCTGAAACTTGGCATTGGTTTGAGAAACAACGAGAATCAATAGATCGATTTGGTTGTGATTGTTGAACCCGGATCCGACAACAGTCGGACCCACCTTCTGCTTTCCCCCTCCCCTCTCCTCCCATGGTGGCTTCCTTCAATTCGTCAGAGTGATCGAGCGAGAGAGTGAGAGAGAGAAAGATAGGAGATTGTAAATTCATTAGCCTCTTGATAGTTTCATTAATTACAGGTCTCTCTCTCTTCTTTCTCTCTCTATACGTATTCATTGTTTGTAATGTTAGATGCATTATTTTCCCAATTCTCTCTCTACGAGTATAATTTATTGTCTGTATTGTTCGATATATCTCATTATGTAATAAAAAGAAGTTTTTAAATCCAAATTATATGCATTATCTTCCCCAATTTTTTGTTTTCATGCTTCTTTTTTATTTGATAAATTTAGCCATTTTTTTTTTGTTTTTATGGGAAAATTCATTTGAAAGGGTATTTATTTCTTCTTTTTGTTCCCATTTTGGTGAATTTTGCATGATTCCAAATTTTCAAATTATGTTATCTGTTGCATTGACATAAATTATTGTACTTTTGGGAATATCTATTTGTATGTCTATACGTATGAGATATTTGTGGCTTGAATTTTATTTTATGTATTTTGGGTTTCATGAGGTTGGCAATTAATTCTCGTGAATTGCAATAATTATTTCTTTCTCATTTTTTTTGAGTTTTGTCATTATATATTATGCCAATAAAAACATGAACAACGATAAAACACAAAAGAACAATGTACTTTATATAAATGAAAGATTTCGGGCAAAAAATTGTCAAGGAGAATGGTTATTTTTGCATTTATACTCTCACAACGCGTTGAAAATCATCCATTCTTGCAAACTATATATAGTTTTGTTTTTTTTTCTAAAGAATAATCATTAGTTAGGGACCATTTGGTTTATTTTACTCATCACGCTTTCATCTTATCATACATTTTAGTTATTTGATTTCCATTGAAGAGGTTCATTTATGTCAAAAAGTTCTTTCAGCATTGGAAATTTGAACTATCTGATTGATGTTATCGCAGAATTCTTGTGTTAGGAATCCTGATATCGGCTTTTGTTGGAATATTTTTGCAGCTTGCTAAGGTAAGGTATGTTTTTTTATATCCAATGGATTTTACATAAAGTAATACCAATGTTGTAGAAATTGATATTTCAAAACCACCATATTTTTCATAATGTACTAAAAAAGTTTCCTCTATGGCCCCTTTTGTTACTCAAGACTCGATAAATTTTGTAGGGGATATTTTCAATGGTATGAATGAGGACATTAATGTCTTTTGCACCATATAAGAGATCTAACAGTAAATAGGTCCCAATTTATTTTTGTACCAAAAATTTGCATGTTCTACGGACATCAATCTAGTTCTTAATCACAGTCCAATGCACACCAAAAGTGTACTAAAGCCAACAATCTTGCGTCATGTCTAGTTATATACTACGTACTTGGAAGTGGGTCCCACCCATATATTACTAAAAATATCTTTAAAAAATTCCTCTTTTACTAAAACCTCCCATCTTTGGTGCCCACTTATGCCGAAAAAAATCCAAAATCTTAGAATTTTATACTTTCATGTTTTTTTTTGTAATTAAACGGACCTCATTTAATTTCCGTCATGGATCCGCCACTGAGTCTATGTAACAAGTGGGGCCTACCTCCTACCTATGTCAATGTTAATATTCTAGCAACTATCAGCTTTTAACTCGTATCAGTTTTGGGATCAACTTTTGGGGGACCCGGAGACGTTTCTTGATGCTTTTGAGGGATCAAAGGATTGCAATTGTTTTATAAATACGTAAAAAATGGGTAGTTGTGCTTCGAGCCCCGTGAAAACAATCAAACCGAGGAGATCACGGCGTCATCGAAGTAGAAAGACACGTAAGCACGACAAAACAAAGAAGAAGGGAGAGACTGATTCCATTTCGGTTCCGATTGGTGGTGATGGTGATACTGATAATGTTGATAGGATGTCGGTTTCTCGGGACTCAGTGTCATCCTTTCGTACTTCTATACCGAGTCATACCGAATCACACACCAATGCTAATGGTAAGGGTACAATCTTCTTTTCTTTTTAACTTGTGCAAGAAATAGCAATGTACTTTTATTTATTTATGTATTATAACATTAACATCCCACTTTAATTTTTTTTTAATTAAAGCGTTCTACTTTTAGTTTTTTATTAAGGCGTTATACTACCGATTGTACTATTTCGTAATAACAAGTGAAAGTGGGATGTTATAATAAATAAATTAATGAAACTATGTTTTTATTTCTAGTTTTTTTATTAAAGCTTCTTTTTACAGTAGACGACCCATTTTTTGATACAATTAGCAGCATTGATGGTGATGGTGATGGTGCGGTATCTGAGGATGATTTTGCTAGCGTGCATGGAGGTAATTACTTCACTTCATATAAATAATTTATTCAACCATTCTATCTGTTCTTAGAAAAATGGAAAAAAAGAAATTAAAGGTCAAAAAGGTTGGGTTGATCAGCCGATATTTTTACTTTTTTTTTTTGTGATAATGATTTGGTTTTAAATAAAACTTTAGAAATGATTATGTCATGGATAACTTACAACCTAAGTAAATGGGTTCCCTGATTATTTTGCAAGGGTAGAGGGAGAGGGCTCACCCTTTAGACGATGTATATTGTATACCCTCTGCTGGCCAACTCCTAATTGTAACCCCTAAGACTTGAACACTGCATGTCATCTCATATGAGATGTCAGTGTCTTACCCATGAATTTTATTTGTTTGCGAGATATGTAACACAAATTGATCCATTTTCACATAAAGGGATTGAAATAGTCCCCTCGAGTTTGCAAGAATGATCAATTTTGGACATATCATGAAAATGTAAAGGCAACAAAAAGACCATCGTTCTTTGGCAATATTTGTCGAAAGCCAAAAGATTGCCTTTTTGGCAATAAAAAAGTCGAAAAGATAGTATTTTTGGCAACAAAAAGTGGAAAAGATGGTTTTCTTGACAATAAAATGCTGAAAATATGGTGTTTTGGTAAAAAAGAGCCAGAAAATGATCTTTTTGGAATTAAAAAGTCAAAAAGATTGTGTTTTTGGCTTTTAAAAGTCGAAAAGATGGTCTTTTGGCATTGAAAAATTAAAAACATTGGGCGTGTTTGGTATGGAGCTTTTGGAAGCGTTTGGGAGCTTCTAACTTTTAGCTTTTGCCAAACACTCGTATAACAAATAAAAGCTACAGCTACCCGCTACATGCTACCCTGCTACCCGCTTCCAGCTACTTTTGCCAAACACGCCCGGTCTTTTTGGCGACAAAAGCCGAAAAAGATGGTTTTCTTGACAATAAAAAGGCCGAAAACATGGTCTCATTGGCAAAAAGATGATTTTTTGGGCCATAAAATAAGAAAAAGATAGTGTTTATGGCAACAAGAAGCCAAAAAAGATGGTTCAAAAAGTCAATAATAATTGATTGATTTCACAAATGTCATACTGATTCCCAGTTTGCTTGATTGTTTGAACTAAGACGATGATGGTGATGGTGATGATGATGAACCAAACGGGGAAGGGGATGAAGATTATTTCCAAGTAGACGATGAGATTATGACAAAGAAGACATTGAAGCAAGATAAGTGCTCGACAGATTTAGAAGATGCATACTCATCATACTACTCAGTAGGGAATCATGGTGATTCAAGCCCTACAAACAAATTCGGACGTAGTTATAGCAGCTATAATGGTTGTGATAAAGATGATAAAACCCAATCCCATATCTTGATGATGTCTGGTAGTGGACCCCACCTGTTCCCTTCTGCTAGTTTCCATGATCAAATCACCAACACTCATAATTCCGTCTCACAAAATCATACCACAAAACCCACCGTTATAAAGCTTGCTGTAAAACGAGCCACCGATGGAGACGACCAAACCCACCGTATGTCTACAACACTTTGTACTTTCCTTCATTTATTTTCACATTTAGCCCTTCAACTTTATGGGTTGTTTCAATAAAATCCAGGTGCTACAGAGAAGTTCTTTTATCGTCCCCGAGCTGGATTCTTGATTCCGTGTTGTACAGATGAAAAACCGCTTGCAGGATGTTGGTCGGCTATTGACCCCTCAAATATTACTCTCAGAGGCGAAAATTATTTCAAGTATGTAATTTTTCAAACTTTTTAATTAATGATTTAATTCATTATTTCATCACATTTTATTATTTTAACCTAAATATAAATGGAACGCAGAGATAAATCGAAAAAAGCTGCTCCAAGTTATAGCCCTTACATTCCATTTGGTGTCGATCTTTTTGTATCCCCGAAAAAAATCAACCACATTGCCAAACACCTCGAGCTTCCTTCCTTACAAGGCGATGGCAATTTGCCCCCCCTCCTAATTGTCAATATTCAGGTTTCCCTTTTTTTTTTTTTTTTTTAAAGTACTCGAAATGTACATATTATGTTAATAATATGTTGTTACATATGTAGTTGCCTAGTTATCCTGCTCAGATGTTCCATAGTGACAGTGATGGCGAGGGGTTGAATCTTGTTTTGTATTTCAAGCTTTCTGAAACCTACGAGAAAGATATCCCTCCCCAGCTTCAGGACAGCATTAAGGTAATTTAAAATTTAAAATTTTAAATATAAATATATTTTAAGTTTAAGTTTGAGATAATAATAGTTGGATACGTACGTTTAAAGAGTTTAGTGGATGATGAAATGGAAAAGATTCGGGGTTTCACAAAAGAAACAACAGTGCCTTTCAGAGATCGATTGAAGATCATGGTGGGTGTGGTGAACCCGGATGACCTTGTCTCAAGTAGCACTGAGAGGAAACTTTTGCACTCTTACAATGAAAAACCCGTTCTCTCACGCCCTCAACACAACTTCTTTAAGGGATCAAATTACTTTGAAATTGACCTTGATATTCATCGATTTAGTTACATAGCAAGAAAAGGATTGGATGCATTTCGTGAACGTCTAAAACACGGGATTATGAATCTCGGCTTAACAATTCAGGTAATCTAATCATGAATTGTTGATGTATTTTCAAACTATTACAACTTTTTCCCTCCCTAATATTTTTCTTGTTAAAAAAAACATACAGGCTCAAAAACCAGAAGAATTACCGGAGAAAATTCTTTGCTGTTTGAGATTAAACAAGATTGACTTTGTCAATCAAGGTCAAATACCCACATTAGTCGCAGATGATCACAATTCCAATTCCTCTTGAAATCATTCGTCCTTCTTTTCTTGGTAAAATGTTCCTGCCCACTGTAAGTACAGCTGCAATCCCAGTAAAAAAATAAAAAAAAAAAGGTGAATTTTTGCTTAAACCGAGTTAGAAAAGTAACAAAAAGTAAAAAAATTTCATTGTTTCTTCAATGTCAATTTTGAGTGGTTAAACGATACGGGTCATTGTAATGTAAGTTGTTGTACATATTGATGTATCGATTGTTATTGGTTTTGTAAATACAGGATCATTTTCATTTTATAAACTATATTGTTTTAGTTTCATTTCAAATTGTTTTATTTTTGTATTCTTGTATTTACCTCCATCAAAATATGAACGTTTGACTTTCTTGAACCTGGTCAATCATTATCAGATTCGTTCGTGGGAACCGAAGCCTGTCACAAAATAAAAATAGGAATAAATCATTATTAAATCATAAAAGTTAAAAGTTAACAACACAACTTTAACTTACATTTGGTAAATTGTGAGATATATCAAAAGAACCACTGCAAACCCTTCGGTTTCTAAAACCCCTGCTGCTCCTACATTCTCCATCGGCTGAAGAAGAATATATCACACACACCGCCATTGCGCCTCCACGTTGGGTGGTGCCGCCAGTCGCCGGATGTTTCTGTTTCTGATTCTGCTTCTGCCGCCGTGTTGCCCACACGAAACCACCGTTTGAAGGTGTGGGTTGTGTCGGGATGATGTCAGATTCACCGGACCTTTCTGTATTTTGTGAATACTCCGATACCGTGTCACGGAATCCACCATTGATGCCATTGTTTCTATCTGGATTCACCTTTGTAGGACCCACTTTACGGAAACTAGTTTGCTCTTGGCTACTTGTTCGCACCATTCTTGGATTTCTTGAAGCTGCTCCAGATGCCCTAAGCATGCCACCTGGCTTCTTTCTGACAGTTTTCAATTCATCAACGTTATTTTACCAAATTGCCACCGAAAACAGCTGAAAAGTGAAACCTACTAACCTACATGCTTCCTTACGGACTTTTGCATCGATTTCTTTGTTCGGGGGATACTTCGGCAAGCTAGCGAGATCACACGCAAAGGGTTTCGTTTTGAAATACTGTTTTAATTAAGATCAAAAAAATGAGAAACTTCTTCAAGTCTTGATTTTGGTCATTGAATTGATTCCGTAAGCTGCGAAAGTGAAACATACCTCGGATTCTAGGGCAGATTTAGCTGTCCCCCGTCTGTGAGGCTCTACGGAAAGTAAAGTCTCGATAAGGTCAATCGCAGTTTTCGGGACTTCTTTACATCTTTCCCGAAGGGTACTTTCGTAATTACGATGAGGTTTAAACATCGTTGCAAAAGGAAGCTTCGACTTGTTCCAATACCCATCAGGAGGAGTCCCACACAGCTTGAATATTTTGTGCAATTGTTCCACCTAAAATAAAACATCGTGTAACAATAACAATGAATCCCCAATATTTAAATGAAAGAAACCAAAACTATATATAAGAAGGAATTCCCTATTAAAAAAAAGGGCAAATAGATCTGTGCCCCCGCCTCATCCATATACTGGGACTGATATTAATAAGACAAAAACTGTAATTTTTCTGTCAATCAGAATAAATTATAGTTTATGTACTTGACCTAGGTTATACTATCCGTGCCCCCTGACCCCATCCATATACAAGGACCGGGTCACGTACTGATTTTAATAAGACAAAAACTGTAATTTTTTTCGGTTACATAGACTGATGTCAATAGGATAAAAACTGCAATTTTTTTTGTCAGACAGTATTAGATTATAGATTTTGTATTCGACCTCGGTTCGTGCCTTGAGGATCGGTTTGCGAAGAAAAAGTTCAACAAAAACACACCCGATGCTCCAAAGATCAACACACGTCCCATATTTTGTGCACCCTAAAAGAAGTTCGGGAGGCCGATACCACAAAGTCACAACATGACTAGTCATTGATTGGGTACTCCTTTGACAATAAAAATTCGCAAGACCAAAATCCGCAATCTTCAAAATCCCTTCATTATTCACCAAAATATTCGCGGTTTTTATATCTCGATGTAGTACTCCAAGTGAGTGGCAATGCTCGATTCCGTTCAATAGTTGTTTCATATAGCATTTAATCTGCGCACCAAAAATAACATCATATGGTTTGTGGATCGGAATCGGAATCAGAATGTATCGATGGAATTGGAATTGGAAATTGGAATGGAATTACGTGTTACAAAACCTGGGAATCACTGAACTTGATGTCGGGACATGATAGAAGACCGGAAAGATCGTGTTCCATGTATTCAAAGACGAAGTATATGTTACGTGATAATCGGGATGTGATTATCCCTTGGAGTTTTATGATGTTAGGGTGGTCGAGCTTACGGAGGATTGTGATCTCTCGAGCCATGAACTTGATACTCTCTGGAAGTAAAATGTCAAATCGCACCTTCTTCAATGCAACCATTTTGCCACTCTCGATGTGACGTGCTCTATAGACACAACTGTATGTACCTTGTCCAATCTGAATGGAAACAAATCTGGTTGACATAATCATATTTGAAGAAGAAGATACAAAGGATTTAAGTAGTATAATGAAGTCATGGTTTGATTTCAAGATATTGTTCAAGTGAATCTTTATACCTTGTAACCTAGAAGATAGTAATGGAAGAAATATTGGGATTATGTTACTGAATTGTAGTATCGTGTACCTTTTCGAATCTTTGGAAGCTATCGGATTTTAAAGGGAGCCAACCGTGAATGGCTTCACCGGCGACGGCACTAAGCCAAGAGGGCCATCCAGCGGCGCCGGCGATGTGTTCTGCTTCAGTTAATCTTCCAAAATTGAAATTAATCGAATCGGAATTTGAAGTTTCGGATAATGGATCATTAATAACAACGTGATTGTCCTTGTTCTTACTGATCTTATCATGGTATCGTCTACGTGTTCCCTTGTTGATCTTCGTCGATGGCTCAATTGGATGATCGCGATTATGATCATGATCGTGATTCTTCGAAGACGAAGAACCCAAAAAATGTGTGGAAAAATGTGAATCGTGTAAGGGAGAACTGAAAGACCTAACCACATTTTTGGAACCGATGCAACCCATTGCAATTCACACGAAATCCATCAAAGGAATTGATACATTTAGGGGAAATAGGGCGGAGAAATTGGGGAAGAATTGAGAGAGAAACCCTAAAAAACAAAAAACAAAACCCTGATGATTGACACTGTCATCCAATTCCTGAAACAGTGATTTTAGCATCTGGCGAGATATGCGGAGAGAAGATGAATTTAAATTGAGAGAGGGGGAAGAAGAAGAAAAGGAAAGTAAAAGAGAGCGACATTTGTGGGTCCATGTTGATTGATTACTTCATTTTGGTGTGCTCTGAAACAGAAGAGTCTTAGAGAGAGAGAGAGAGACCGAAAAGGTGGTTGAACAGTGAGAATCGACCAACCGCTAAGTTCAACAAACAGCTTTACTTGAAATTGTAGCACGCCCTTCTGGGTTTGGTCACGGATCTTTTTTTTTTTAAATGTCTATAAGAAATGTAGAAAAAAAAAACCGGTACATGCAGCAAACTATAGTTTTTATACTGGTATGACTATTAAAGTTTATTTTATTAAAAAATTCATTTCTAATAAATAAATAGCTTTAATCTAAAACCGTTATGTGTCATGTTCTTTACCTGCCACGTTTATGCTAATAAACTTCTTCCAAAATTCAAAATCTAAATACCACAATACGATTTGATTTCATAATCAGGTCCTAAAATTCAGTAAATCAGTTCTAATGTTACAAATTTACATGCACTTTAATATAGATAATTATTGTTAATAAGACTTTGTTAATTTTTCTTTTATAATTTCTATTTTTTTATAATATATCTTTATTTTAAAAAGAATTTTTTTTTTAATTTTCTTACAATCAAAGTTATGTTATTTTTTTTTGTTTATAATTTATTTTATTTTTTGTCCATACAATAATTATAAAAATAACAACGGTGGTTTTCACGAGTTATAACCTAGTATATAATATATAATTAATATTATCGGCATTCTTTGCTCTCCTTGGCCTTTAGTGAGATCGCAACCAGACCACTATTTATCTCTCATCATCTTGGATTGTATCATGTAAGATAACACTTCTCATTACAATATTGATTTTAGTGTTAAAGGTGTACACATTTTATCATTAAATTCTTTTTAAATATTTTATCATTAAATTTTTCTATACATATTTTATTATTAGAGGGTGTTTGGTTAAGTTTATGAAAAATCATAGAGTAAATTATACAAATGATCCCTATAGTTTAGGGTATTTTGCGTGTTTGGTCCCTAACTTATTTTTTTAACTCAGAAGATCTTTACTGTTTGTTTTTGTTATGCATTTGGTCCCTGTCTTACCTAAAAGACTATTTTGCCCTTGATTTTTTAATTTATTTAAATAAACACACCCCAACCCCACCTCTCACATTACCTTACCTTACCTACCCCACCATTTTTCCCTATTTAAATAATAGTCTTTTTAGGTAAGACTGCGACCAAGCGCGTAACAAAAACAAACAATAGGGACTTTTCGAGTTAAAAAAATAAGTTATAGACCAAACACGCAAATTATCCGAAACCATAGGGACCATTCGTGTAGTTTACTCAAAATCATAAATACTTTTCAACTTATAGCTTATTGCTTATAAGTTGATAAGTTAGAGGTGTTTTACTTATGGATTTTGACTTATTACTGGTATGGCACCGGTATAAGTTATTTCTATGCAAACATCCGTTTTAGCTTATACCGGTGTGGAACCGTTAATAAGCTAAAAAAAAGTTAAATAAGCTAACCAAACACCCCCTGAGGTATGTATAATTTAATATAAATACGTATTTTTACTTATAGATGAAGTGTTTTTGTATGACAGATTTTTTTTGTCGGAATACACATTATTTGTCAAAAGGTTTTATATTTCCAATCCAAATAACCTACCTCATTGGTCTAGTATATTATACGGCAATTTATTGATTGAATATTCATCACTTCTGCAAATCTAATTGAAAGAACCCCTTTCTATACTTTCATATTTCTGAAAGACCCAAACTTTCATACTTGACAATATAGTTACTCCATAACATGCTACATGCATATTCATAAAATAATATTTTTACATTGATAAAGTCATTACAAAAGATTGGATACAAACCGACTATGTTTTAAGATTTTACATGACTACGCAGGATATTGTAAATCTATACAAACCTAAACCAAAATACAAAAAAATAATATTACAACTATTCTAAGTCTTCCAACTATAATGGGTGCTTATTGCCTGCATTATGTTAAAATATTGGCAGGGGTAAGCGATAACGCTTAGTGAGTTCAATAATAGATACAATATAACGTTATGCCATATATATACCAATATGGCAGAAGCAAATAGGAGCAAGGAACAACAAAGGCATAATGTGATAAGTTTTTCCCTAACAATTATTGATTTGATTCAAAGATATACAATCATTGAGACATAACAATTTCCATACTTGATAAACATCAATAACGCTTCGGCCCAAATGGCACTGAAGACAAACAATTTCTGATTAACATTAAGGTAGATTTCAGGTTTTCACGCCCTGTCTAACCTTCTGCCAATGCCATAGAATAGAGTCATTCACTTACTAGGGGACATGCTCTACATGGCCAGAGGCTACATACCAGTACCACTGTGAATCTGAGTTCTTAAACTGATCACATGGTCAAAGGTATAGCTTTGCTATCATAAATAGCAGAAATAAAAATAACACGGGAAAATACTCAGGAATATTATTCTACCAAAGCCAAAGTGATGCCTATGTCATACACTTCATGGTCAACGGTTCATACCAATACCCAAGTGATGCCTATGTCATACACTTCAAGTCAGAGGTACAACCTTGCTATAAAAATAGCGGATATAACAACTCGAGAGGATAACATGGAAAAGCACATAGCACATATAACACATAACATACAATTGTTTCTACATATTAAACTCACCGTGAATTAACCGGGGGTCAAAATAATAATTTGGGCAGCACTTCAGCTCTAAATATGACTTTCGTCGTTGAAAACCGGGAGTTTTCTTGAAAACCGGGCTCTGCGAAGGTAGAGCTTCGAAACCGAAAAGATAAATTTTTCGGGCTTCTCGGGAATCTCGGGGCGCGTTTCAGGCTTTGGAATTAATCTCGGGGCTTCGGGGAAAGCCAAAATACCAAAAATATTGAGAAAGGGTGAAAATTTGGCAATTTCTCCATTTTCCTCGGCAAGGCTCGCATGCTTTGTATTTATAGGGCGAGGGTCGGCCGATCAGAAGGGAGGAGTCAGCAGCAGCGACACGCGGCAGCAGCAGAGCGAAGCAGGTGGCAGGCTGCGAGGCCTCGCTTCGGACGGGTGTGCGAGGCGCGTCGGAAGGCTACTGGTCACGAAGTTGGTCGAATCCGGAAGCGACACGCGGGTACTGTTCATGCGAGGATGAGTCATGGATCGGACACGAGGATTGAGCCGTTGCTCGGACGAATCAGAAGGCGACGCGTCAGCAGCTGGGTCTTCGGCTCGGACACGTGGTGCGATGACTCACCGAAATCAGCCTTATCCTTGCGAGATTTCTCGAAAATTGTGCCCCGACCTTCTAACATCCGTAACTTTTGCATACGGGCTCCGTTTTTGACGTTCTTTATATGCACGCGTAGAGAAAATTATGCTCTACAACTTTCGTTTAGACTTCGTCGGAAAATTTTGACTTTATTTTTATATTATTATTTTTAACAGACCGGGACTGGTAAATCCGTTAAAAATTCATAACTTCTTCATCTGACGTCCGTTTTTGTCAGACTTTTTAGCGTTGTACTGCTAATGGCGAGACCTTCGATTCTCGTTTAGTTTGTGTCGGCTAAAAATCACTCGATCTAAAATTCGAGTTTTTAGCTGTCTACTGTTAAGCTGAAACTTGTAAAAGCTGAAACTTGTAAAAATCATAACTTCCTCATACGAAGTCAGATTTTGGCGTTCTTTTTATCGAACTTCTCGGTTTAACGAATACTATGGCTGTCATTTAGATCACTAAGGCTAAAAAGTAGCTTATCAAAAACTCACTTTTTACGTCATTTGGCACCGTGCCGGTTTTATCGCGGATCTTCGATTGGTCATAACTTCTTCGTTATAACTCGGATTTCGACGAGTTTTCGCCTACGTGTTTCTAACGAGATTATCTACAACTTTCAATAATAAAATTTTACTTATTTCAAATTTTATATTTTCGCTAAATTTCACTATTTGACTTTTAATTGGAATCTCATAAGACTTCCAATAATTTGTGAGTGATTCTAAACATAGTTTTACTTCATTTCTAGTAAAAACTATCTGTTAGAACTCAACACTCAATTTCACATAATATTTCATAATATTATTAACTTTTCAAATTACATAACACGATTTCAAAACGTGTATGTTACACTAATAAATCAGTATCATAGTGCTTTGAGGTATAGGAAAGCCATATACTTTTTTTTGATACAAAAGGGGTATTCGTTCTTTATAATTAGGCTTGGGATTTTCCAAAATACATGGTTGTATACAAAATACTCATCAGCCCTGCTCTTCATCCAAAAACACATTTAGTTCTTTGAGGACTTTAATCAGCACTTGGTGTGCTTCATGAAACTCTACATTTATATAAAACTAATTTGTATAGGGATTCCACATACCAAACAAATCTAAAACATAACAATTTATAATGAGCGAACAAAAAAATTGAACTTCCCTTTAATCACAAGACCGAATTTCAATGAAGCCATAGAATTTGCACACTTTACTTCCAAACTATGCTATTTTCTTGATCAGAATCACTTGCGAAATGGCAATCATTGTCATCAACTGCTTTGTTTCACCCATTTGAGAAAACCAGCCAAGAACCTCACTTGTGAATCCCTATATAATTATTATTTTTGTTAAGTACTTTGATCTTAATACTAATTTTCCAAAATGGTTCATATTATGAGAAAGATTGTACCTATAATAACGAAAAAGATACTAAGAGATACTTTGGTCGATTTCAATCGATAAACTAAATAAGATAAATCAACATAACTTTCAAAAAGATAATTTGATAATTTTGATAACGAGGATCTCAAACTCAGTTTGAAAAAGCAAAAAGACCAAGTAATGAAAAAAGTTGTAAGTATAATCTCGATTAAAAAAATGGTAGTGTCTACAATACTTAGAATTTTAAAACTTAATTTTCAAACCTGATAAAGTGTGTTGTTCCGTCTCAACCTTATGTGACCAAGATGAAACAACAGATGGAGCAAAGTTTGGCGCACCTGACAAGTTCAAATACCTTTTTTGGTTCGAAGAAAGAGAGTGTTTTAGCGTTAAAGATTTGTTTCATTGTGAACATTATAATCACTAGTGGACCTCTTGGGGGTCTTCGATGTCCTTGGTTTTTCCAAATTTGGGTTTTCTAGATAAATGGTGTGTAACTCTCGAATATTTTTTGTTTAACTGAATATTGTTGATTCTTGTTATGTATTAGTGATTTCCTTTTATTTAAGGAATTATTATACAATAGGTGTGAGACTCGTGTATTATACGGATTTATTAAAAAAATGTTGAATATAAAGTTATAAGCATCAAGTATTTTTTTTAAACTAATATTTTTACATAAATATTACGGATATAATGAATAAAGCAAGTTTTTCAACATATATACTAATAAATAAAAGCTTATGAAAACTATTTCCGTTGTTTATAATTGTATTCCATAACATTTTTGTTTTGAAGAAGTTATTGTATAAGTGAAAATTGTGATGTGTAAATATTAAATTATGGAAGAATTGATTATTGCCTAATTTGTGGTTGTACAACGGGTTTTTTTTTGTATGGTTATTGAAATTTAATTTAATGATTCTACATAACATAAATAAACCCGCATAAATATGGAATTTACTTTTAAATTTAAGAAAACTAAAAGCACAATAAAACGCCAAGTGGAAAAGAAAAAACCAAAAAATCCTACAAAATGACATGTATCAAACTAAAAGAGAACATGACATTTGGCGAAAAAACATTTCCATTTATTATGATAGATGATAGATTATCAAATCACTTGAAATTATGGATTGGTTGGAACTTGAGTTTGACCTTGTTTTATCAATTCTTGGAAAATTTTACCAATTAAGAAGAATGTTTATTAGTCTTTACTCTTTTTTTTGGAACCGGCAAATATCATTAAAAAAACCACATACCTAGCAAGATGCTAATAGGGGCAAAAGAGTACAAGAAAAAGGGAAAGAAATTACATGCAGATAAAAGGATTGACACACCATTCAATCCATTGAAAATTACAATGCTCTCTCCTATATTTAATCCATAAAACACAGTTGATTTCACCAAATCAGCTACTTTAGCAGGAGAAGTTCTTGTTTTTTTGAAAACCCAGGCACACCTTGCTTTCCAAATAAGTTACGTCGTCCCGTAACAGATACTAATTAGGTTTTTTCTTTTCTTTGCACATGTTCCCCATTGTGCTGTAAACTTCAACAATTCCTCAATGGATTCGAAATGTGCATTGGGAAGGTCACACCAGCGGAACACCCAATCCCAGACCTTTGCGGCCATTGGGCATCGTAAGATCACATGGGTTGTATCCTCATCTTCAGCCTCGCAATAGGTACATAAGGGAGATGCAAGTTGAATACCCCGTTTGAGAAGAGCGCATGCAGTTGGAATTCGATCTAGGTTTGCCCTCCACATAAAGCAAATCACCTTCAGTGGGATCTCATGGATCCATTTTAATGGAGTCACCAGCAATAGCATGTTCCACCGGTCAATTTTGATTCTAAGTACATCAACATGGAAGATCCCATCACTAGATATTGTACACACCCACTTATCTCTGTCGGGCACAGCTTGGAAGTCACGAAATCTGGTAGCGAACGTGTTAATCTCACTAATCTTGTAAGAAGATGGAATCAACAAGAAAAAAGAAAAGTAAAAGCAATTAATAAAAACTTCCATACAACAAAATTAGTTGGAATCTTTACAATTACTTTTTAGAAGGATCTTACTTAAGAATAAATATTTGAATCTATTGTCAAAGAACATATTAAAGATGGTAGAACATTTGTAATAGTATGTCCAAATAGATTAATATTTTATAAATCAAAAACGGTTAGATAGATCTACAAACACATTTTTGTTATATTTTCAAGTTTAATAACTAAGATCATCCACAATATGAGCTTTTATCAAGTTTTTTTTTAATCCAAAAATCTCTTTAAATTTAAAAATATAAAAATATATATATAAAAAAAACTATTAGATGATCTTATCTAAATCAAAACTTGTTCAAGCAAATTTTCAGGCTCTGCTACTAGCTTTTTCAAGATTGTGGTGGGTATCATATGTTTGGACCAATCAATCGTAAATAGACAACATATATAAAATAAATTATAAAATAATAATAATAAGTAAAAACAATTAGTTGGTCTCATAAATAAACAAGTTGAAAAAAATTCTCATATGCTCTTTTTGGGCTCTGCTACTAGCTTCGTTTTAGATTTTTTTTTCATTAAAAAAACTCCCCTGTAGATGCTCTAATATGTTGCATATGATCACATTAAGTCAAAAACTAACGTTGTTATAATAATAATATCATGGTTCTCTCACTCAAACAATAAGTGACTGTATAACATCAACATTGCATATATTAATTACATCACTCCCAACCTGTCCCTCTCTTGTACAACCATTTGACTTGTCTCATTTTACGTAACTTTTTCAATTTTATCTATTTGACTCGATAAGAATGAAATATAACATTGTTCAACCCACCATACGCATATGTATTAAACGTGCTACATCTATTATAATCAACATCGTTGCTCATTCTATGCAAGTTTGAACAAAAAAAAAAAAAAAAAAAACCTACAAAATAAAATCGATTAAACATTATAAACCCTTAAAAATATAAAATAAAAAAGCTTTTCGTGTACAACAAATTGGGCGAATATCGTGCATACAAGGCACACAATCAACTCCCTACAAACAACATAATCATTTGTACATCATATGTATCTTCAATAACCAATCAAATACACAAACTACAAAACAAGACTGAAGACAGAATCCCATTTAAAATGTACTACTATAGTATTCTTCTGTTATAATATGAACCATAAGTAACAACCCCTATTTGATATTTCATTACAAGTTTTATAAAAAAACGATAGTTTAAGTTTACGCAGTGATTTTCTCTTCTTTCATCTGTAAAAGAACGGGTCTTTCATTGTTTCCAAATTTGGTTTCTTTACGTTGTGATGATGATTTTACATTTGTACCCTTGTCAGTGTTGTAGGCTCGATGCCTAGATACAGGTATATCATGATTATGTTTGCCTTCGTATGTTGTCACCACTGATTTTGGGTCTGATGGGGCCCGCTCTACATGCTTTCTCACATTGCATCCTGCATACGTGCATTTATAATAACTCCTGCAACATTTAAAAAAAAAAAATCATTTGACAAATTTGAATCAATTTTTTTAGTTTTCCATTCCCATTTTTTACTTGTAATGTTATACTATAGATTGAATTGATATTTAGTTTGGTGATAATTGTCTAATACTAATATAGTTTATAAAAGTTAGGAGTATTTTGTTAGGTAGTTCCTTTTCCATTAAGTAAATAAAGAAAACACTTATTAGATTAAGGTGTTGTTTTGTTTTTTCGAAGCGAAAATGCATTAAGTTTGCGGACCAGCAACCCTCTGTAGCAGAAGAGGTGGACCAAACGGCTACAGCATGTAATAAAAAGTCTGTTTGTTTTTTAACGTCTGCAGATTGCTGCAATAAGTTAAAGTAATGTGTGAATAGGTTTGACGCAGATGGTCTAGCGCTGCGCCACGCAGCACACGTGCAACAATTTTTAAGTTAGAAGTCTTCTGAAAAACAAACAGTTGCGAATGGCCAAGTGTTGCGCGGCACAACAATAAGCGGTCAGAAGTGGTTTTTTAGAAAAAACAAACAACACCTTAGATTAAGTCATGTACCCATTAAGTTCATTAAGTCAAAACAAAACACCAAATGAAAAACCAAATCTAGTCATTTTTCACATAAATTTAAATCATGAGAATTAAAATTAGTTATACCTTGGATTAGTATTCCCTTTGACCACTTTCTGACCATATTTTCTCCACTTAAATCCATCATCTAAAAGATCAACTTCACTTCTTGTTTGTACCACTATTTTCGGTTCTGCCACCATCTTATTATGAGAAAAATTCGATTCCACGGGCGCAGCCACAGGCCCCACTTCCGTGTTCCTGCGCTCCAACAACATATACACATCACCAAATGTTCCCAAAAAGAAACATATACATATGAGTCAAAACATATATAATAATTATATACCTTCTTTTTGGATTAGGTTCATCATCCGACTCATCGATTCTAATCAACTCATTTGACCGAGGAATATCACGGGCAGCAGCCTCAACTACCCGTGTCTCAAATTGATAATTATTCGGTTTGCTGACATCAGCGCTTTCTTTACCTCTCTTATTCACCAATGGTGGGTCATGATTGTGTTGACCTTTATACACAATGTCACTTATATGCCCATCAAATGACTGCCCGACTTTTTTCTTCACCGGGCAGTTTGCATGTGTGCATTTGTAGTAGCTTCGTGGATGCTCGCTTGCTTTCACCTGTTTCTGCCCGTATTTTCTCCAATTGTACCCGTCATTGGTGTCGGTAGGTGCGGTGATGACGTGGCGGGGTTCGCTGATGTCAGATTGGGAAAACGACATGTCATCGGGTGACCCGATTTGGGAATCTGAGAGGTCTGACTTTGTGTTGACTATTTGTGGTTCTTCATGTGATTGTGATGATTTGTTTTGGTTTTCGGGTTGGATTTGATTGAAATAAGATTGGGATAATGCGGCTTGTGCTGTCACGTGAGCTAATGCTTGTTGGTGAGACATTCCGAATGGACTCTACACAAGAAATAGCAACTTACTTTTATCCATTTGTTTTTTTATAGCATTTATCTACTACTCTAATTATCAAAAATTGTCAAACATATAAAGTATAAACACTAAGGAATTTCATTTTCAACGCTTATTGTGATGCTCAATTTAGTCAAAAAAAGTTGAGATTTAAGTCGGACTTGAAGTTGAAATTTGAAAATCTGTTCATTTTACATTAAAAGTCAAAAGTTACCTTTTTTGTTGGAGAAAAGTGACGTAGATATCAATCAGACAGGATGTATCATACGATTTAACGATTAGGCGTATAATCATTGGGTTTTCTACTTTTCTATTCAAATTACAAGATCGAATACCCAGAAAAGGTTTTAATTAACGATCATTGATAAACAGTTAACGTTTCATATAAGAAGCAGTACCTGAAGAGGTGAGAAGAACCCTGGAGAGTTCAGTAATCCAGAAGGGCTAAACGTAGATGGGAACATGAACCCAGATGGGGATTGGGCAATTACTAAATCCATGGGTCGATTTTGCTTGAATCCCCCTTGTTTCTTTTCTGAATCAGGTTGTTTCGAGGAAGAAAAATCGTCAAACATAGAAGTAGGTGGGATTTGAGAAGCAGGGGACGCCATGGCGCCGGCGAGAAGCTGAGAAAACGAGCGGCAATCGATGTCAGTGTTATGATCGGAGAAGAAATTCGAGATGAGGGTCATCGGTCCAGGGCTGAACCCTGGTCCAGGTCCGCCGGTGAATAGGGTTTCGAACGAAGTTTGTGGTGGAAGCGCAATCATTGGAGGAACTCGCCGTGGTTGTTGTGGTGGTGCTGCTGCTGACCCTCCGTTTGTCTCCGCCATGACTCTCTTTCTACTATACAGCCTGTATGAACTTACAGATTGCTGGATGGTGGTGGTGGTGGTGGTGATTGTGGTTCTGGTTGTAGCCGCCGCATTCAGTTTTCACTTTCTCACGCGGTTTCTCTCTCTAAATTCAGCCATGATTCCGATCTAAAAACTGCTGCAAATGATTTTGGGGGTTTAATTGCGAATTATTACGTATCTACTTGCTCCAATCGAGTTTTAAATTCCGTATACGAACAGCAGTTTACAGAGGGCAGAGGGTGTCTGTGTGTCGCGCATCTCGATCTTATCCTCTTATGGTGGGAAATACAATAATAATAAATCGAGATAACTACATAAATAGCCCTCCAATATTTCTCTATATCCACTTTCAGCCCCTTTAAATAATTTCTTTTAAACCTTTTGAATTCTGATTCAACTATCCCAAAAAATTCAATAATCATATTTTAATATCCAAAAACCTTCATATTGTAGTACCCAAAAGACTATTAAGTTTAAAAGCCAAAAGATTTAATCAGAAGTAAAGCAATTAAAAGAAAATTTTAGATTTGTTTAAGTTTGTTTACTGAAAAAGTTCATAAAATATTACATAGATAGGACCCACAAATTCCTTTTATAAGTTTTATCGTTTAACAATAAATTAAATGATTATTTAAATATAAACAGTTAAGCACATCTAACTTTTTGAAAACGATGATGAAATAAAGAAAAGAGGATTCCATCACCTAACTATTTCGATTCTCACAAAATAGCCATCTTCATATTTCAATAAAATAAATCATATATAACCCATCAAACATTTTATAAAATGGTTGAAACCGGAAAAACCAAACAAAACTAACCTGTAGTTGTTAGTTGAAAGTTGATAACTGGAAATTGTATTTTTTATTTTTTGAGAAATTAGATATCCGTATATTTTTTGTGTCTAATATCTTCCTATCTATTTTAGATGGTGATAAGGGCCATTTTATTTAATTTAAATTTGAATGAGATGTTAAATTTATATATTTGTCATCATCTATTAAGTAGAAAGAAAATTATGAATAAAAAGTAGGAGGATATTTAATTTCATTTCTTTTTTATATTGGTGTTTAATTAAATGAGTTGAATGAATTAGAAAAGATGAATATTAGTGCTATTGGTTGGAAAAGATAAAATAATAATAATAATAATAAAACCTATAAAAATAATATGAGAACTAGATTAAGTGAATTGGAATGGATTAATACCCTCCGCCTTAGACATACAATCTGGATTCATGTGGCGGCTTTCAAATGTTTAAATAAAAAAAATATTATTTCTTTTTGCCTCATGTTTGATGTGCCCATTTTATCACAAAGTGGCTTTTTTACTTTGGTCCCAAAGTGATATTTTTTTTTCTTTCAAAAAGCTATACATGGCAAGTGATAAGTCACTGAATCCAACTCATTCTAAAGATCTTAAAACTGAAAAGCATGTCAAAATTGGTTTTTAGTGAGTCTAATACTATTTCAATTTGCAAACAAAACCAAACCCGCATAATCCGCCGACGTTAATTCTTCAATTATGTATGACAGCATGTCAATTGGCAAAAATAAATTTATGTATTAAACGTAATGGTAGGTTTAAGGGCCACCTGTTTAATTCATTTAAAAGAAGTTAGCTGTAGAAATAAAAAAATGTTACTATTTAAAAAGGAACTCATCTTTTAGTCCTGCATAATATTAATATCTATTCCTTTTTTTGTTTTTCTTCAATAGATTTTAGTTGTATGTTCGAGTGTTTGTTTGTTTTTTTAGTGTTGGTATTATTTTCGTTCAGTAGTTCATTTAAAAAGTATTTGTATTTATGTTTAATTCGTATGTACAAGAATCAAACACTAATAGATTGATTATAGAATATCCTTAGACAAATACCATAAAAGGGGGCAACAACATAAGAGCACAATCTCGTGTTTACTCGTAGGACCATCTCATATTTACTCCGAAGGACCACCCCAAGAGTTGTTTGGCTTTGTATTATAAAGGTGAAATAAACATGTACTTCATTATACTTTTTTAATTATATATTCAAATAAAATGTCTCATGGTCGTATTTTTTGTTTTTATAATTCAACAACAATAATCAAACTCAATTCCACAACAAAATGAGGGATAAAGAAATGAAATATAAAAGTCTTACCTCCATTAGAAGATAGAGATATATTTGCATAGTAAAATATTGAAAATAACCTACAAACTATTTTATTTGTTCAAGCTTTAGTCATTGAACTTATTTTTATTTAGTTTTATGTAATTAACTTTCCAAAATTATCTTCTTTTAGTCTTTTTAATCGAATATCCTAAGTAATATCATTTAAACTTTAGAGAGAATGTAATAAATGACCAATGAACTATTTCATTATCCACTTTTAGTCACCTAACTTACTTTTGTCCGTTTTTAGGTAAAGAACTTTCCAAAATCGTCACTTTTAGTCCATATAAACGGCTATAGCCTTAATAGGCTTACATGGCCGTTTTTATAGTGATTTGTATTACACTATTACAACTCAATTAAAGTGTTAGAACCTCATGTTTCTTGACGGCAAAGCACCAATCTAATTCGATTTCCCTGAAAGACTGATTGGATTTTTTTTAAGGGATTAAAATGCCAAATCGGATTTGTAAAAGTCATGCCATCTTAATTTTAACAAAATCATGGAAAAATGCAGCATAAGCAAGTTAAGGGCTATAGATGGTTAAATGGCTAAATAAGACGATTTTGAGAAGTTCTATGTATCTAGGGACGTTTTGTTCGATGAATTGTGAAGTGTTACCAAACTTAGAAACTCTTAAAGATTAGATTTGAATCATCTAGTGTCAATCTTAAACCATTATTGAAGATGGTGATGTTGAAGTCCAAGTTCAATAACCATGGTAGAGAGGCAGGGTCCCAATGGTGATAATGTTGAGGTATCAAGTATTAAGTGTTCTAATGGCTCACAATAATGAAAGAATAAGTACACAAAAGAAGAGGTATCAACATTAATGAAAAATCATACTTGGGAACCGGTTCCAAAGCTAAAGATGTCAAGCCCATCTCATGTAAATGGGTTTATAAGGTGAAGAGAAAGGGAGATAGATCAACAGAAAGGTCTAAATCCCATCTTGTAGCTCATGGTTTCTCGTAACAGTATGTGATTGACTACGAAGACACATGTGTTTCTTTCTCTATCTGCAAACAAATGATGGAACGTGTGACAAATCGATGTCAACAACACTTTCTTGTATGGAGACCTATATCATGTAATCCACGTGTTGCAACCAATGGGATTGAAAGTAAGACACACCCAAATTATGAATGCAAACTGAGAAAAAAAAACGCTTTATAGACTAAAACAGTCTACAAGGGCGTGGTTCAAGGAAATCACAAAATTTATTGAGCATAATAGGTTTTCAATGGTCATTATAGATGTACGTTTGTTTGTAAAGACAAGTGATGACACACTGGTCGTTGTCCTAGTGTACGTGGAAAATCTAATTATTACTAGTGGCCATGTTGACGTGATCATGTAGTTAAAAAAATATATGCATTCGATTCCACATGAAGAATGTTGGGAAATTGAAGCACTTTCTTGGGTTGGAAAGTGGATTTTTATAGTGGAGTTGTCGTTTTACATCAACCAGATACACCACTGATTTTCTAAAAGGATTCAGAATGCTCGAATATAAGCCTACTGTGACGTCCATGTACACTGTTAAAACGATATCGCGGGCATCTTAAACAAATAAAATATCACTGCTCAAATGCACTAAAGAATAACACATGGAAGTAGGATCGAATCCACATGGACACAACCTAAAAGTCAATGCCTCATTGCGTAAGTCACATACTAGTCAAAAATGGAAAATATAAAAAGGGGGATTTTTGTTTATTAATTAAAACTAAAATAGCAGTGAAATAAAATAAATAAAATTCAGTAATAAAAAGAAAATTCAGTTCTGCTGCGACTTTCGTAATCATGCAATCAACATAAACCTGGTTATTTAAAATGTGTTTTATCTAAGCTGGTACTGAAAACTACTAACAAGCTCTAGTAAGTTCCCTTTTACCTAGTTAGTTAACCAAAAACAAACTCTTTAGTTAATCCTAACTTTTTACTAACCTAATTAAACAAGCTCTTAATCAAGTTGGAAAAGCAGCATTATGATCTGTGTAACACCCGGACCAGATGCACATTATCATTAATATTGTGAAGTTAAAAGTTTCAAAATTTTCCCTGCTCACGACATGAAGAATGCATTCTCATGTCGTGAGGAGCGATTCGGACTCGTGCTTCATTTTAGGGCTCACAACGTGAGTTATCTACTGCTCACGACGTGAGGGCGGCTGATGACCAAAAACCCTAAGTTTTCGGTATTTAAGGGAATGAGAGGGCTAGGGTTTCTCACCCTCAACCACTCTCACTCTCTAAACCTCCAGAAACCCTAATCTTACTCCTCCCTAAAATCCTTTGTCATTTGTGTGTATTTCTAGCTTGAAGAAGAAGAAAATAAGAAGAAGGAAGTGCTCTAGTGGTGGTGTGGGCAAAGAATGTGACAACCATCAAATTTCGGTCAAGTCAAAGTCAAACAAAGTCAACTAGTCAAACCGGTCAACTCCATTAACCCTTGTATGATAGGGTTTACGTTATGTAATCACTGTACAATTCGCTATTTTAATGAGAAAACATCATTTGGAAAGTTCATGTGTTTGATTTTCCTTAGCCTTAACAGTGCTAAACAATGAACCAAAGCGATAAAACACTATTGCACAATCATCGGGATTGTGTAGGACACTAAATCATGGCTTAACGGGGTCTATGGACCTTGCGTTGCGAAGCCGGACACTCAAAAAGATCACAAACGAAACCTCTCTCAATCTCATTCAAACCCTACTCAAGATTACTTGACGCTAATAGGATCAAAACCCATACACTACGATATAAATTGACGTTAATAGCAACATAGTATAGTACAACGTTATAACTATAATCAAATTAAATTATGATACCATATTAAAATCAAATCAAAGTATAATGCTCTAATTAAATTAAAAGAATCAAACTTGAATGCTATAATTAAACATCAAATCAAAGTAGATTGTTATAATCAAATCATAACCTATCTTTTATAAAACTCCATTTTTATAAACTTTACATTAAATTTTATAAAACTCTATTTTTATAAACTTTACTTTAAATTTTATAAAACTCTTATATTAATTATGTAAAAGATGCTTGTGTTAGTGGGAAATTATGAAGACCACCAAAAGCAAAAAGATTATTCCCATGGTCTCCCACTCACACCTCTCATCCACTTTCCTTTCATTTTTCTCCCAACATATTATTCTCTTCACCACTTAAACCTTCTCTATTCTTTCTCTCACTCTCAATCTTGAAATTTCCTCCAAGAATACTCATATTCCATCCAAAAACAATCTATTATACTCAAATCTTTATCCCTCTTGAAGCATTCATCAAGGTATGTTGTTAAAAGTTTCAAATTCATACAAGAAACAAATTAAATCCACCAAAATATCTAAAACTCATTTTTTTCATAAACCTGATTTTTCTCAGAATACCATCAATAAAATAAGAAGTTCTGGAAATTTTCAGAAAATAACTTATTTTTATTGAATTATCATAATTATTTCAATAAAGTAGGGCAATAATTCACATAAAATACTTGTTGCATTCAATAAATTCTGAGAAAATTCTGGGATGACATGTATACTGACTAAGCATGATATATGAAGTCTCATGCATTTATATTACTGTTTACTATTATTTATGATTTTATTGATTAATTAATAATGAAATATATACAAAATACTTCCCATAGTCACAAATATTTGAAACTTATACACTGAGCTCTACATCATGTTATAAAACTATGGTTAATTTTACAGATTTTTTGAGAATCATTTACTATTTTTCCCGAATTTTGTGTTGTTTAATCATTAAAATATTAAATAAATACTAAAACAGTTCAGAAAAATATACAAATTTTACAGTAATTCATATTGTATGAAATAATGATTTCCTAATAATTTCATAATTTTTCAATACTGTTTACTATTTAAAACTATTTTCCTAAGTATTTAAGCATGTAAAAAATGCATTTTAATGATTATTTCATATAAATAATTGTTAAAATCTGTAAATAATTATAATTGGGCAAGTTATTATTTTAATAAGAAATTATTAAAATTTGGCCTAAATTGAAAATATAAATTAATTATGCAAAGTAATTAATTCAATTTAAAATTCATTTAACAAATGAATACCTTAATATTATAATCAAAATGAATTATTGTTAATTCATCTAATATAAGAATACGTGTCTAATTATTTGTATTAATACTTCATTCTTGTTTAGCAGTTCCTAAACCAAAACTATTAATTATATTAGGTTCTACGCCATTTTGACCCGAATCGTCTATCGTACGACACACGCATTTCGTTTTGGGACTAAAGTGAGTAATCTACCCCATACTTTATAATTTTCAATACTTTTGGGGTGTATCATGTGGTTCTAATATTTTCCAACTTCATTTTATTGTTTTATCACAATTGAGACATTGTTGGGACATTTATATGTGAATCATTAATTGTATAACTATTGTTTGTTTACGCTACATGTACTTGTAGTGCATTATCATTTTTAGTCTAATCTCCATGACTATGCCCGTATTCTTGAGGTACGTTATGGACAATAATAGCGCTATTGGGTTGACCACCCCGCCTTGGGACGCTAAGGTGATTGATCGCACGTGGTTGAGTGTGTATGATGATTAGATGCTCCATCATATATATATATATATATATATATATATATATATATATACATATGTATATATAGGGTGAGGACTTATTGTTGTTGTTATCATTTGTTAATCAATTTTTGATTTATAAACCGTTATCTCAAATACAATTGTTTGCCGACTTCAAAAGAAAACAAATTTCCAATTATAAAGGTTTCAACTTCACAATTTTCTCTACCAAAATTAGATTACTCACCAACTCTCGTAGTTGACCTGTTTTTACCCATGATGCAGATTTGAAGAATGAAGTTGATGAAAAATAGGTTGTGCCTTAGAAATCCACAAGACTATTTAAATTTGATGTAATAAATGTTGTTCATATTTGGATTTGTATTTGTATGTTGTGGATCTTGTTTGCATACTTAGTACTTAATTGAATCTAATCATATTATAACATAGTTGTCATGAGACTTTGAACAATATATCACGCCTCGATTGATTCCGACAAGGATCGGGGTGTGACAAAGAATCATCATCATCATCGTCTTTTCCTGGTTTTGGATCCTTGTAAGTATCAAAGGCTCCAACTTTATTGCTTATCATGGATAGATCTTGAGTTTTGTCCATCTTATTGATGTTATTGCATGCTTGAATGGAGTAAATCCATAAAGTTGGCAACTTTATGGATTCTAAGAGTCCCTAGAGCATTATATTGTTCAGCTCTGGAAATTGGTATGGATTTGAGGCATGCATGAAAGAATGAAGCTCATTCCTTCCCTGTTTGACCTATAAATGGATGATCATGTTTGGTGCATGCATGACCATAAAGGAAACATTTTTATGGACCTTAGGGGTCCCCTTTAGCTTCTGGATGAAGTGGACTCGAAAACTTAATGGAATAAGGACTTAAAATGGTGACCCTTAGCCATTGACAGCGCTCACGACGTGAGATGTAAGATCTCACGACGTGAGATTCGGAGCATCCCCGTCTTCTGTTAGAACCCTTGGAGATCACGACGTGAGAGTGGGTGCTCACGTCGTGATGCCTGTTTAGGTGGTTTCTTTGACTGAGTTGACTAGTTAGGTCGAGTCGAGTGGGAATCGAATCGGGCTCGCTGTCACGACGTGACCAATGCCTGGTCACAGCGTGAGGTGGGTTGACTTCGACCGAGTTTGACCGAGTTTGACTTAAGGATATTTTGGGTATTTCGGATTATGTTGAGATTTGGGTCATTCTGATGATTAGGTGTGACAACCATCAAATTTCGGTCAAGTCAAAGTCAAACAAAGTCAACTAGTCAAACCGGTCAACTCCATTAACCCTTGTATGATAGGGTTTATGTTATGTAATCACTGTACAATTCGCTATTTTAATGAGAAAACATCATTTGGAAAGTTCATGTGTTTGATTTTCCTTAGCCTTAACAGTGCTAAACAATGAACCAAAGCGATAAAACACTATTGCACAATCATCGGGATTGTGTAGGACACTAAATCATGGCTTAACGGGGTCTATGGACCTTGCGTTGCGAAGCCGGACACTCAAAAAGATCACAAACGAAACCTCTCTCAATCTCATTCAAACCCTACTCAAGATTACTTGACGCTAATAGGATCAAAACCCATACACTACGATATAAATTGACGTTAATAGCAACATAGTATAGTACAACGTTATAACTATAATCAAATTAAATTATGATACCATATTAAAATCAAATCAAAGTATAATGCTCTAATTAAATTAAAAGAATCAAACTTGAATGCTATAATTAAACTTCAAATCAAAGTAGATTGTTATAATCAAATCATAACCTATCTTTTATAAAACTCCATTTTTATAAAATTTAAAAATGTACATATATGTATTCCTTAGAGCTCATAGGAAATTCAAAGTAATCCACTCTAGTTGGGTAGGATCATAGTAATGGACGCGTAGTAACTGGAAGGGGGAGGTGCCAGTAGCCCGAAAGTCCTGACTAGGTAAGCATTCGTATACATCCCAATCAACCGAGGGACCAGTTTGCTTATCTGGGGACCAAAGGCGAGAGTTCCCAAACCTATAGGCCAAAGCGCGTCATTCACATTACTTTTGAGCCATCAAAATACCCGACCTTATCAAACGTATCCGAAAGGATACACTCCAAAATGGCCAACTCATTGGACTATTAAGTTCCCTAATGGGCCTAGAAGTGGGAAATAAATGTGAAAACTTAGTTTTGTGGGGGCCCACGCAAGTGCTACATGTTTCACATTTAGTAACCATGGAAAGCCCAAAAGGTGCCCAACACTCCTAACCATGGCCCAACAAGTGTTTTACAATTATTTTACCCAACAATGTCTAAAAAAAAAACTTTATTTCCCTAATCAATTTACAAATTTCTTATTGTAAGTTGAACTGAGTCAATTTAAAAGGAGTTTATTGTTTTGGGATGATAGAGTATTCTATGTGTGCTTTTATACTCCTTGTTTTATCCTTGGTATTACCACTATGAATATTTTATAACGTAGTTAGCGAGTTCCATCATTACGAATGTTTCAACAAATTTTGACGAAATTTGCATTATAAGTCCTACTAGTTCTTTTATAGTCGATTGGCGTAAACTAGTCGTATATCATTAAGATTGCAAGGGCATTTTGGATGGGTGACCCCGCCTTAAGCCCATAACCAAACAAGGAACAGGGAATGAGGCGGAATCACACATTCTAAGTCCATAGAATCTTAATGATATATGACCATAATGTTTACACTAGCCCTCATAGATTCCAGGGGAGTAGTATTATTGGGCTACAAGTAGGAATTGTAGTTCAAAAAATAAAATAGTTATAAGCCTGCTATCTTCAAACTTGGGCTTTGGCCCCTCCCGATTCCTAATCAGAATGGTCCAATACTCTTGCCCGATCCAAGTCGAGAGTTGATTCATGTGGCTTGAGCTTAGGCTTGGGTCTTAGAGAAAGAGGCAATGCGTCAGGCTGGCTTCACAGAGCTGCAGAAACTCTTCTCTCTCGACAGTGGATAGATAACATGCCTCGGCTCTTCAGGCCCACATTGCCTACTGGGCCAACTCAAATGAACATCCACTTTGTTACCCCACTTGGGTTATAGGCAAGTGTTACCAAGCCCGGTATCAAGAAATCAAAATCGATTCATCCCTATTTGCCCAATTCGCTGCCTATTTATGCGTTACTACTGTCTTACTGAGTTTCTTTTTAATTTGGCTGTCATTTGTGATTTGGCGATTTTCCAATTTGATTTATAAGTTATGAACTTATAGATTTGGTTATTGTTAAATGAGTTATTGGTTATTGTTCAAATTTTGATTTTGATTTTTTTTTTGTTAATTTCAGTTTATAATATTTTCGGCCCCCCTCCCCCAAGTTAATTGTTCAAGCTCCGCTACTGATAGATTCACTGGTAAAAACCCTGAGTTTTTACATAGATGATAAGACTTATTTGGGTTTTGCCGTGTTCCCAAGATTCATGGTTTATAGACTTGAATAGATGCTAGTTTTAGTAATAAAAAGAAATTTAGAATTTAAATGTCGATGTTAGATGCTTGTACTGATATTTAAGGGGTTAAAAAAAATAAAGTTTTATTAGTTACCTATAGCGACACTCAAGTCATAATTTGCATGTGTGAAGACTTGGAGTACTTTCTAATGAAAAGTGTGCTACTGGGGAAATTCGAAACTGGTACGTAGCTTCAAAGTCAAGAATATGTAGTAGGCATGTGATGCATTAAATGCATGAGGCACAAAAGTCCTAATTTGCAGCAACATATACGTATATGTGTGTGAATTGAAGAAGAAGGTTACGGCTCAAAGACCATTCATTTCCTCTTTATTTTTTATTTATTACTCCTCCCACTTACCTTATATAAATCATCACAGAAGAAGGTAACAGCTCAAAGACCATTCATTTCCTCTTTATTTGTTATTTATTACTTCTCCCACTTCCCTTATATAAATCATCACAGAATAAGGTTACGGCTCAAATACCATTCATTTCCTCTTTATTTGTTATTCGTTACTTCTCTCACTTCCCTTATATAAATCAGCACATTCTTACCGCGACTCTTTAACTTCTCCCTCACAAATGGATCCGCCTGTAGATCATCAAAACCCTATAGATGACCTCGATCGATTTCAGTACTTTGATCATCAGGATCTGTTCAGGTATATATAAATGTCACTCATTACACCATCTTTCGCACAGAAAAGTGATTTTGTTTATATTGATCAAAACATGGTTTGATTTTTGCAGTGGTGACCTGCTCAACCATCAGGATTTCGAGTTGTCGGAAAAATCGCATGAAGTGCTCGATCAGAATGTTTCCACAGTACTTAACAAAGATCAAAACATCATTTCATCAAGAGGTGTGTTGTTAAAAGTTTCATATTCATACAAGAAACAAATTAAATCCACCAAAATATCTAAAACTCATTTTATGCATAAACCTGATTTTTCTCAGAATCCCATCAATAAAATAAGAAGTTCTGGAAATTTTCAGAAAATAACTTATTTTTATTGAATTACTATAATTATTGCAATAAAGTAGGGCAATAATTCACATAAAATACTTTTTGCATTCAATAAATTCTGAGAAAATTCTGGGATGACATGTATACTGATTAAACATGATATGAAGTTTCATGCATTTATATTACTTTTTACTATTAATTATGATTTTATTGATTAATTAATAATGAAATATATAAAAAATACTTCCCATAGTCATAAATATCTGAAAATTATACACTGAGCTCTACATCATGTTATACAACTATGGTTAATTTTACAGATTTTTTGAGAATCATTTACTATTTTTCCCGAATTTTGTGTTGTTTAATCATTAAAATATTAAATAAATACTAAAACAGTTCAGAAAAATATACAAATTTTACAGTAATTCATATTGTATGAAATAATGATTTCCTAATAATTTCATAATTTTTCAATACTGTGTACTATTTAAAACCATTTTCCTAAGTATTTAAGCATGTAAAAATGCATTTTAATGATTATTTCATATAAATAATTGTTAAAATCTATAAATAATTATAATTGGGCAAGTTATTATTTTAATAAGAAATTATTAAAATTTGGCCTAAATTGAAAATATAAATTAATTATGCAAAGTAATTAATTTAAAATTCATTTAACAATTGAATACCTTAATATTATAATCAAAATGAATTATTGTTAATTCATCTAATATAAGAATATGTGTCTAATTATTTGTATTAATACTCCATTCTCGTTTAGCAGTTCCTAAACCAAAACTATTAATTATATTAGGTTCTACGTCATTTTGACCCGAACCGTCTATCGTACGACACACGCATTTCGTTTTGGGACTAAAGTGAGTAATCTACCCAATACTTTATAATTTTCAATACTTTTGGGGTGTATCATGTGGTTCTAATATATTCCAACTTCATTTTATTGTTTTATCACAATTGAGACATTGTTGGGACATTTATACGTGAGTCATTAATTGTATAACTATTGTTTGTTTACGCTACATGTACTTGTAGTGCATTATCATTTTTAGTCTAATCTCCATGACTATGCCCGTATTCTTGAGGTACGTTATGGACAATAATAGCGCTATTGGGTTGACCACCCCGCCTTGGGACGCTAAGGTGATTGATCGCACGTGGTTGAGTGTGTATGATGATTAGATGCTCCATCATATATATATATATATATATATATATATACATATGTATATATAGGGTGAGGACTTATTGTTGTTGTTATCATTTGTTAATCAATTTTTGATTTATAAACCGTTATCTCAAATACAATTGTTTGCCGACTTCAAAAGAAAACAAATTTCCAATTATAAAGGTTTCAACTTCACAATTTTCTCTACTAAAATTAGATTACTCACCAACTCTCGTAGTTGACCTGTTTTTACCCATGATGCAGATTTGAAGAATGAAGTTGATGAAAAATAGGTTGTGCCTTAGAAATCCACAAGACTATTTAAATTTGATGTAATAAATGTTGTTCATATTTGGATTTGTATTTGTATGTTGTGGATCTTGTTTGCATACTTAGTACTTAATTGAATCTAATCATAATATAACATAGTTGTCATGAGACTTTGAACAATATATCACGCCTCGATTGATTCCGACAAGGATCGGGGTGTGACATTAGGTGTCGGTTTGAGCTGAGATTCGGAGTCGGGACCTCATCAGCTAGTGTTCAGTTTCTGAGGTGAGTTTTCCTCACTGTACTTGCGGGTCAAAGGCACCAAGGCCGACCCTTTGGATTTGGTATCCTATTATGTGATAATATGTTCTCGTGTTGTAGTGATCTGTTCGATCGGTATCCTGGTATATAGGATGATGCTATGCTTAGTGTGACATCCCCAATTTCACGGCCAGAAAAGACCGATTTGTTTATGCTTTGTTTTATAAATCAGAGTAATCATTTAAAGAAAACGGTTGAGGAATTTGTTCCCAAAACAATATATGATAATAACTTATCAAAACATTTCTCAAAGAGAATGTATTTTTATTTAATAATAAAACCTCGGGATGTCATGTTCCGATACAGACCAAAAGCATAAACAATATAAAATAGACCTTACAACAGTTATTTATAACTACTGATCTATAATCCAAAATCTCTCGTCAAGTCCACCAACTATTACTCTTGTGCCATTACCTGTAATGCAAAGAAAACTGAGTGGGTCAGGCTTGGGAGCCTGGTGAGCATATAGGGTTTTCAACCCACAATAATATAATTATTATATTTAATCATCAAACAATCAACCCAATTACCCATCCCCATTATCTTCTTTATTTCTTAAGGTTTTACCATAATAATCAACTATCCTTCATTCATTCATTCCTAAGGATTTACCTAAGGAATTGGCATGAAGTCCATTGCTGCCAAAGTTTATCTATCAGGTACTAAATCCATAGTTACCAACATTTATCTCTCAGGTACTAAATCCATAGCTATCAGGCGCTAACTCCATAGTCACCAAGGTTTACTTAATAGTAGGCGCTAACTCCATAGTCACCAAGGTTTATACAATAGGCGCTAACTCCATAGTCACCAAGGTTTACTTAACAGTAGGCGCTAACTCCATAGTCACCAAGGTTTACTTAACAGTAGGCGCTAACTCCATAGTCACCAAGGTTTATACAATAGGCGCTAACTCCATAGTCACCAAGGTTTACTTAACAGTAGGCGCTAACTCCATAGTCACCAAGGTTTACTTAACAGTAGGAGCTAACTCCATAGTCACCAAGGTTTATACAATAGGCGCTAACTCCATAGTCACCAAGGTTTACTTAACAGTAGGCGCTAACTCCATAGTCACTAAGGTTTATACAATAGGCGCTAACTCCATAGTCGCCAAGGTTTATCTATACGGTACTAAATCCATAGCTACCAAGGTTCTTTGTTAGGCACTAAGACAATAGCTGCCAGGGTTCTTTGTTAGGCACTAAGACAATAGCTGCCAAGGTTCTTTATTAGGCACTAAGACAATAGCTGCCAAGGTTCACTCATACCATCTTTCATCACACACCAACTATATCATCTACCCATGTTCTACCCAACATATTTGTAGATATAAATACATATACAGTTTAACTCATTTAAAAACTATATAAAGCATCCATACCACACTCATCTCAAATAAACAACGATATATAAACACATAGCACGTATTTCATAGCAAATACTTCATATTTATGTGTTAGAAGAAAGTAACTACACACTCACACAAAACATATACTTAATACATTCAAACAATACTTGTATTAAAATCGTGTTTGTGAAAGGGACTATACACTCACTTGATCAGAAGATGATCGGGCAGCACTACGGCCTGTAGAAGTAGTATCCTTCGGTGAAATTGTGATCTCTTCACACACCGGACTTCTCGCGGGCAGAGCTTCGGCTCGGAAACTCTTTTCTTCTCGGGATCTTCGGGCTTCGGGACTTGCTTCAGGTCTCGGGGTTGATATCGGGGCTTCGAGGGTACTTCTTTGCACGTAAATCGATGTAATATGGGTGAGAGAAGGGTGAATTAGCAACCTTGGCCGGCTGCCCCTTCAAATCTATTTATAGGGCAAAATTTTCATTTTCCACGGCTTGGACAGTGTTTCCACGTCGTGGGCTTGAACGTCATTGCATGCTTCATCGTCCACTTGCTCTGTCAGGCTCCAGAAGGCGTCAGAAGCCATGCCACGTTGTGACCACTGTTTCCACGTCGTGGTCTCTGACAGTTTTGGGGTTTCGCGCCTGAACTTTAGAAATTCATAACTTTCGCATACGAACTCCGTTTTCGACGTTCTTTATATCGACGCGTAGGTAAAAAAAAGATCTACAACTTTCATTTAGACTTTGTAGGCTAATTTTGAATTTATTTTTAATATATTAATAATATACTATTTTTAGTAGGTCGGGACAGGAAAACTCCGTTAGAAATTCATAACTCCTTCATCTGACGTCCGTTTTCGACTGTCTTTTCACCGTTGGACTACTATCGATGAGATCTTCGATTCTCGTTTAGATTGTTTCTGCTAAATATCGCTCGATCTCATATTCGAACTTCGGGCTGTACACTGCTAAGCCGAAACTTCGAAAAATCATAACTTCCTCATACGAAGTCAGATTTGGACGTTCTTTTTATGCACACTCTCGGTTTAACGTATTCTACGACTTTAATTTAGATTTCTAAGGCCAAATATTGCTGTAACATAAATTCACTATTTACGTCTCGCTGTGTCGTACCGGTTCTGTCGCGAAACTTCGACAGGTCATAACTTCTTCGTTATAACTCGGATTTCGGCGTTCTTTATATGTACGGAATCCTTGTAACATATACTACAACTTAGTTAAGATTATTCATCCTAAATAATCTTCTATCAAAAAGTCATTTTTGACGCTTATCGTCTCTAAATTGACTAACCCGGATCTACGGGCGTTACACTTAATGATCTGTAGATCTGCATGTCTGTCTGTAGACCGTTTATATGTTTATTTGTTATATGTGCACATATTTGGTTGGTAACATAGAAGTCTTCATGCATCGTTCATCTCTACGGTGGGTCTTCATATATTTGGTTCACAAAAGATAAGATCAATCTCCGGTAGTCATCTTCTCTACGGTATCACCAGTAATCCAGGTCTGCGGTTCCTTAGCTAAAGAGGGTCACTTTTTGTTTCAAAAATTTCCCCCAAAGTGACCTCTTAGCTATTTTCTTCACTTGTGCAACTTAAGGAATCAGATGATAATCCACCAAAACTTTCTTACTTCAAAAATCCACTGGATTCTTCGTGAAATCTCAAACTTGACTTCATCAGTAGTGTGCTTTGATATTTTCACTGAATCCAGAGTGACATCCAGTTGCCTCTTGTTCAGTCGATGGATTGCGGTTACCAGAATGAAGTACTTGGGACCATATTGAGCTTTCTTATACACAACCCCTAGCTTAGGGAAGCTTGTTGCACCAAGTGACATGTATTGGAATCCTTCAGTGAAGTTTGGCACAGGCTCAAAGTCAGGAAAATCGAACTTCTTGGCAAGGGTTGGATGTATTTCAGCACCAATCTTTCCAAAATCGCATACCAAATCCTTGAGGAATTCACAAGCTCTTTCATAAGAAACCTTCATCTTTTGATATTTTTTAGCTTTGAGGTGAAACACCCGAGCTATCAAAAATATTTCTTCGGGGTTCATGTTCGGAAAATCCGCTTGGGTTCTGATGTATTCACTTCCTCTTCTGGTCAGGGTATATTGGTAAAATTTAGTTTTCATGAATTTTCTCACTTTGTTGTTCTTTAACCCGTCTAGTCTATCATTGGACCGGATTTTCTCAAACTTAGAACCATGCCTAACATGAAAGACGTTTCAAGCGTTCAAACTCCATGGAGAGTCTCTTATCATTTGGAAGGCTGAGATCAAATGGTTGGAAGACCGGAAAAAACTTGGAGTCTCTTATGCTATGCTACTGAAAACTACTAACAAGCTCTAGTAAGTTCCATTTTACCTATTTAATTAACCAAAACAAGCTCTTCAGTTAATCCTAACTTTTTACTAACCTAATTAAACAAGCTCTTAATCAAGTCAGAAAAAGCAGTGTGATGATATGTGAAAATTTTCCAGCAATATTCAATACTTCTCAAAAGCTCAGAAGCGTAAAAATATGATATTTCTGTTTATAACAGAGTCAAATCCCAACAAGGAACCGATCTGTTACTTGTTACTTGTTACCGGTTGATTAGAACAATTACAGATTCCATTAATTGATTAACTAGATTGATTTAATCATAAATTAGGTGATCAGACTAAAAAGAACTAAAATCAAACATTCATTAAGCTCAAAACTGGAATATCTAAATAGAATCACACCATGAAAACCAAGCCTAATGATTGATTACATAAAAAGTACTAGTCTATACATAACTGAAATTTTGGGTTTAGCCAGACATAGCTAAAATCTGATCTAGAACAATAAAAAGAGACTTTAAACTACTAAATCTTACTAAACTAATTGAATGTGATGATCCATAACCTTCAGATCTTCAAAAAGCAATGAAAAAGTGCAGAAATCGCCTTCGAAATTCGTTTTTCTTCATCTGGGAACGTCTAGTGTTTAAAGAGAACAGATAGGAGGTAATTATACGCAAACTAGTAACGTCAGGAACGAAAAGTAGAAAAACAAAATAATGGTTTTGCAAAAATACGATCATGTTTTTGCTTCGAAGCCTCCAAAATTCCCGGTTAATGAAGTACGTTGCTAAATCTAAGAAAAATTGAAAAACACGATCGTGTTCATGTGAAGCACCCCATTTTCGTCTTACAGTATAAATGACCAGTTACGTAAATAGAAGTATTTGATAGATCACTATTTAGGATGAATAATCTTGACGAAAGTCATAGTAATCGTAAAAGCAAAAACATGCATATAGTGAACGTCCAAATCTGACTTCGTATAAGGAAGTTGTATTTTTCAAAGTTTCAACACAACAATGTGCGACATAAAATCCGAATCTGAGATCGGTTGATTGTTAGGAAAAGTAATCTAAACGAGAGTTGAAGATCTCTTCATTACCTATCTGTCGATATAAAGACAGTCGAGAACGGATATCGTATGAGAGAGTTATGAGTTTTATACGGGCTTTAAAAGTCTAAGCCTATAAAAATATAACTTTAAAAATAAAGTGAGAACTAGCCAACAGAGTCTAAATGAAAGTTATAGATCTCGTCGATAGTTACGCGTGGATATAAAGAACGTCAAAGATGGAGCTCGTATGAAGAAGATACCAATTTTTGAAGATTCTCGTCGACGCCACGCGCGCATAGGCACGACGCGCGCTTCTAGAAGCCAGCCACGTCGAACCAGTCTGAGCATGCCACATGTTGTGAGGAGGGAGGCTGACTAGAGCTAGGGCGTGATGCGGTCCTGGTCTGGGCGTGGCACACCTTTCTCGATTTTTGGCTATAAATAGTCGGTTCCAACCTCATTCACCTCCACACCATTTCTCAACTCCCTCTCAACTTCTTTCCGATTTTTGAGGTCTTTCTTTGGGATTTCAAAATATTTTATCTTAGAGAAGCTCTAGGTATCTAGGCTCGACTAGTAGGATCTCTCGATTCGAAGTTCTACCAATACAATTTTCGGGCTTTTGTCAGGAAAACTTTGTAAGTTAAGCCACACTTATGTCGCTTTAAGTGTAATTTATATTTATATTCATAGTTGTTGTTATGAATGTATAAATAAGATTTATCAGTAATTCCATTTACAATGTTGATTGACCTACTTACAGGGGAGGTGTCTAGAATGGTCACGTTGGCTTGGTTGTTGGATTTTAGAAATGCTATATGTCGAAATGGTCCTGCCTCCCAACTGTCCTTCCTGACTGATCCTTATTTGATAGAACTCTCGGTATTCATTGGAATTGGTGAAAGATCTAGCCTTCATTACCAGATTGTCATAAGGATTAATAAATTATGGAAGTATAGGTTAGTACTTGTTAGGCGGGTTGCTCGCCAGTTGGATCGCCCAGATGGTTGTAAATCATCGGATTAATTATCCTTGTGAGGTTTCTCACTATATTGTATAGTCCAATATGTATCCTCTATATATTTGGATATAGTTGCTATGTATGTAACATCCCAAGTTCGGAAGCAAGAAGTTGAAGGGTGCAAAGTGTAAATTTAGGAAGGGGACTCGACGAGTAGGTCCGCTTACTCGCTGAGTCGGAGCGGGATTCTATCGCGGATTAAGTGGCCGACTCGCCGAGTTGGCGGCTTGGACTTGACGAGTTGGTGCTGGAATGAGAAAACCCTAATCCCGAGGGTTACACCCTATTTAAAGGACATTATGTCCTCCTCCCAGCCTCCTAATCCCCCCCCCCAGAGAGTTCCAGAAAACCCTAATTTCGTGTGAGACTTCATTGTTGAGGAGATTGGAGCTTGGAAGAGGAATTTGGTGGAAGGAGCTTGAGAAATTAGAGGCTAGCATCAAGGGGCTTGTGTAGATCTGGGATCTACATCAGTTTGGGCACATCTCAGAGGTAAGGAGCCATTATCTTAAGCTATTTCCTTCTTGGGTTCATCCTTGGTGGTTGATTTGGAGTTCCTTAGCTTGTTTGAGATCTATTACGGGTTTGGAGTTTAGATCTGAGGTTGCTACTCCAAATCTAAGCTTGTGATGGTCCTTAATGCCATAAAGCTCCTGTCTAAGAGTTATTGGTGAAGCCTCTTTGTCATAATCCCTAGCCCTAGAGTGTTTTGGGCTTATATCTCCTTGGTTTCACGTAAAGTTTGCAACTTTATGTGAGGGTTAGGCTGTAGAAGAGTGGATATATGGATTGGAGCCCCTGCATGGCTCGAAAAGCCTCTGTATGGATTGAGAACTGAAGAGACTCGGCGAGTCACATGGGTGTACTCGACGAGTTGTATGAACATGTGCATGGACTCGGCGAGTTGGACGAACAACTCGGCGAGTCTGATGAAGATTGCCTTGCACTCGGCGAGTCTGTTCTTGGACTCGGAGAGTCTGGACGCAGAACCCAATCTCTTGTGGTTAAAGCTTTGGATTAGTGAGTCGGTTGGCGACTCAGTGAGTTGGACAGGATAGGATTCCGAGATCATTGAACTCGACGAGTCTTGGTGCGACTCGGCGAGTTGAGTCGTGTTATGGGAGTTTTCTGAGTATGAGGACTCGACGAGTCGACGGGTTGACTCGGCGAGTAGAGTCAACCAGGAAGGTTGACTTTGACTGAGGACTTTGACTTTGACCAAGAGTTGACCAGTTTGATTTCCAAGGGTATTTTGGTAATTTTTGGTATTTATGGAATTGGTTCCTTGGTAGTGTGCTGTGGTGAAGTTCGTATCGGTGGTCGGAGCAGCTTGGTGGTACCTCTTCAGTCGGCAATTGCAGGTGAGTTATCCTCACTATATCGACAGGGTCTACGGCACCAAGGCCAGCCCTTTATCGGATGGAAATCCGGGTATTGTTGTTATGTTATTGCCTTGCTAGATCTGCATCCTGGTATTTAGGATGATGTTATGTTAGTGATACCCGACATATAGGGTAATGTTATGTTAGTGACCTGGTTAAGGTCGGTACCCGGTATATAGGGTAATGCTATGCTAGTGATCGGTTAGGTCGGAATTCTGGTTAGGATGTTGATATGTTATGTGATCTGTTAGACTGATAGTCTGGTTAAGGATTTGTTATGTGATTAATTGTTTTATGTGCACATGGTTGTTTGACGGGGGTTGGGTTGAGGCGGGTCCTGCTTTGTGCTGTAGGCCAACATACCCAGGGCGGACTGGATATTCCGAAGGCCCAGCGAGCGGTCCGGATAGGCTGAAGGCCCCAAGAGGGCGGACCAGACGTGCCGAGGCTTGGAGAGTGGACCAGGCCGACTGAAGGCCCGGTGTGGGCGGACCAGTCATACTGTAGACTCAGAGAGTGGACTAGGTGGATTGAAGGCCCGGTGCGGGCGGACCAATCACACTGTAGACTCGATGTACATGGCTAGACTCGGAGGGTGGACCAAGTGGACTGAAGGCCCGGTGCGGGCGGGCCAGTCACACAGTAGACCCGATGCGCATGGTTGTTCTGTATTGTGATATGATATGAGTATGGTTATATGTTGTCACACCCCAAAACCGGAACGGCGGAATCGTTCGGGGGTGGAGGACGTCATGTACAGTATCACAATAATGAATAGTAGTAAACAAGCAACAACATCATCCATTGCATTAATAATATAATTTTAATACAAGTGTTATCTGTCAAGTTTAATAGACACCAAAATATAAATCAAAATGAAAGATGAGTCTTGAACGAGCTCCATCTTCTCTAAGCCCTGCATCGGTACCTGTCTACTGGTGACCTGAGAATACAAGTTATTTTGAAAGCGAGTATCAGCTTTAAAGCTGGTGAGATCATAAGTATTTTAGTGTCTGTATTTGTATGAAAGTGCTTGTAAGTATGTGATGTGTAAGTTTGTAAAAGTTTGTGAATGTTTGTAAAAGGTTTGAATCTTCTAGAAAACCCTATGTTTCCTACTAAAAGTAGCCTTCTACCAAGGCATCAAGTAACTGTGTGTGTGTCTCTTGTAAGAGTGTGTATTTTCCAAAATCTGACTATCATTAACCAAAAATATAGTTTTTGGATTATAGTTCATTGTGTGAAGATCACAAAGTGAATGCAATGGGGAAATAAAATAGTATTGTAGTATTGTTTTAAGTAACTACTGCTGTACTAACTACCTTAAACCATTTGTCATTTAAAGTATTTATGTGATCGGCCTGTACCATACTACCGACTAGTAACACGACGATGTAAGACGTCGGAAGGAATGACGTTTGGCACCCGTAGACTTGCAAGTCCCACTGTAGCGAGCAACAAGGTGTAGGATAGTCAATCCAGTATAGATCTATACACAAACTCAACGCTCTCCATTTAAGGAGATTCTTGATACAAAACGAGCCATGACAGGTAATTCCATGCCCCGTTACGTGGCTCACATAACTGTAATAGTATTCTTGTATATGTACTGTATGTACTAGCTGTATTGTATGTTCTCTCTCTGTCTAGTATGTATGTATGTTCTCTCTGTTTTGCACAATAGTGTGTTCCCTAGTATAATGTATAGTATGTACTAGCTGCATTGTAATGTATAGTGTGTACTAGCTGCATTGTAATGTATAGTGTGTACTAGCTGTATTGTAATGTATAGTGTGTACTAGCTGTATTGTGTGTTCTTTCTCTGTCTAGTATGTATGTATGAACTGACTCCTTGTATGTTTCATTGTTCTAGTAATAGTATTAGTAACTTCCTAAACTACGCCTATTGTAGTTTACTAGTAGTATGGTTTGTATGTATGAACATGTTGTATACCTTTGCTACCCAAAGGTATTGAATAGAAAGAAGGAACTTTTATATCTACATACATATACATAATATATAACTTGGATTCAAACTACCTTCGGACAAATAACCGATACCCTAAGTCCACAACCAAACGAGGAACAGGAGGTAGAGTGAGCTATCAGTCCTAAGTACTTTCAATCCTACTTATATAACTATATCTATATAGATACACAAATATCAGAATATAAGTTTAAAAGAGTTTAATAAAAGTATTTGACATGTAAAAGAGTTTAGTAAAAGTATTTGACAAGTAACAGAGTTTTGTAAAAACAGTTTGAAAAGTAAGAAATCCACTTGTTTGGTAGTTATTAATCACATGTGATTGATATAATAACTATAATAGATTAACTTGTATTCCCCCCATAAAAGCATTTAAAAACATTTAAAAGGTTAATTGAGGGGTATGAACTCACCTGTAGTGAGTGGTTTGGATGAACGGATGGTATAGGATGCTAAGTGTCAAGTGAAGACTTGAACACACACAAGGATCCTAGTTAACATATAATAACACATGTATGTATCCAATTAGTCATTTAACAACTAATTAAACAAGTTAAGACACCTTAAGACATGTAAAACACTTGATTTAAGTGCTATAAGTACTAAGGATTGCATCTAAGGGTTGTAGGGCCTTGTATTTGAGTTTAGGGTCCAAGGGTAAACTCTTTTGGAGTTTACGGTTTTGGGACCAACTCCCTTGGAGTTTACGGTCGTAAACCCATGAGTTTACGACCGTAAACTCATGGTACTTCTACCATTTTGTGTTTTGAAGTCCTAAAAGTCATAATGAAGCATCCTAACTTCAAGTCTAAGCCTTAGGAAGTGATTGGGGCACCATTTCACCCCTTTGTAGAGTTTACGGCCCATGGACCATTTCTCCATGAGTTTGCGGCCGTAAACTCTAATGGTTATTGGTCTTTTTGATGTTTTAAGTCTTATACACTTCAAGGATGTGATCTAGACTAGTATCCAAGGCTTGGTAAGGGACTAGGGCACACAATGGCCCATTCATTAGGGTTTACGGTCCAAGAACATGTTTGGACCGTAAACACCTTTGATCTTGTGTTCCTTTGTGTTTTATAGATGATTAAGAAGTGTAACAAGCCTTATAACAAGCCAAGGTAAGATTACTTACTATGTAGAAGCTTGAAAGGGTGTTAAAAGTCCAAGAACACTAGTGTGTGTTCTTGGTGTTCTTGGTGAAAATAAGAACACTTGAAGATCTACACAAATGGAATGATTTCACGGATGGAATCATGTAAGATCACTAGATTAAGTAAGATATCAACTAATTAGGGCAAGAAACACCTACAAAGTTGAAGATCAAGAAGGAAAATCAGATGATACTTGAGAGGATTTGAGTTCTAGTTCTTGAAAAGGTGAAAAAGTGTTAAAAATGGCTAAGTGCCATATTTATATCCCTTGGGGTTTACGGCCGTAAACACCATGTTTAGGCCGTAAACTCCAAACTCTTGGAGTTTTGAGAATTTATTGTTGCACAATAAACCCTAGAGTATCCTCTCTCCTGTTATCTCTTGAAGTACTAAGCTTTAAAACTCTCAAACTGACTCCAAAAAGCTTAACAGTTAGCAGAAACAGTTCTGACTTCTATTGAAGTGAATGGTTGTACATAATAGAAATTTCGGGTTGTCACATATGTGGTTGGTATTTTGGGGGTAACTCACTAAGCTTTCGGGCTTACAGTTCCAGTGTTTTGTTTCAGGTACTTCAGGAGACCGTGGCAAGGCGAAGGTGTGATCGTACCGCTCCTCATGTTTTATGATTTATGTAATATGGTTCTGGGGGATACTCTGATGTTTTAACTATTTTGAAAACGAGATGTATGAACTTAATGGTTTTTGGATGAATTAAAATGTTTTAAATTGGCTCAATTTTTATGGGTGTTACAAGTTGGTATCAGAGCCTTGGTTTGAGTGAATTGGAGGAAAATTCGTGTGAATCCAGTCTCAAATCAAGGAGGGATTTTCAAAATGGTTTTCAAAAGGTTTTCGAAATAAGTAAAGGAGGATGCAGAGGGTACGATCAGCCAGAGCCAGTAAGTAGACCCCAAAATACCATACAAGTTATTTGATTATGTGATATGTTAGAACAACATGCTATACTAGGCTAGGGAATTTCAGGAATTGCATGATAGAATTGCCTGATTATGTGATGCCTACTAGCCTAGGGTTTTCCTTATATGAGATATTCAGCTTTCCTCTAGGAGTGAGGATTGAGCATTCGTCGTGTGTGTATATAGTTAGAGTGTTGTGGTGATACTTGAGACAAATATGGGTAGGTGTGGAAGGTAGTATGGGCCCGTACTACTGAAAGCACAGGACCCATACACTTATCAAGGAAGTCACAACTCTCTAGGGTATCGGTTATGAGATAGTTCCCCGGGTGGATATGTGTTGTGTCTAAGGGTCTTGTTGGTGTATTGCCGTATGGCGATTACGAGACGTTTCGGGGCAGGATCCGGTTCGGGATCAGGATCGGGAGAGGGTGGTCAGGATGGGTCAGTACCACCCGAGGTCATTGGTCAGATGAGTACGGATGAGTTGGATGCTAGGATTTGGGAGATCCTGCATGATGAGGTTGCTGTTATGTTCCGGGCTGAGTTGCCGGAGATGTTTGGGTCGATCAAGACCGCCATGGTTGAGTACTTTGATGAGCGCTATGCAGCTCTTGCGGAGACGGCTGCCGCGACAGCCTCAACGGCTGTAGCAGCGGCAGGGGAGGAACCGGTCGAGGTTTTCAGTATCGGGACTTCGATAATACGAAGCCCCCTACTTTCGATGGAGTCCAGGATCCGATCGTTGCTATGAGATGGTTGTCAGACATGGAGGGTTGTTTCTTCACGTGTTCATGCCCTGCTGATCAGAGGGTGAGGTGTGCTCTGAACCTTTTGAGGCTCGGGGCGAAGGATTGGTGGAGGTTGACTACGGGATCTTATTCTGATGCACAACGGGCTGTGGTTACTTGGGATCAGTTCCGGGAGATGTTCAATGCTCGTTATGTTCCGCAGGTGGAGAGAGAGAGAGGTTGGCTCGGGAGTTCCTGGAGCTGAAGCAGGATTCAGAGTCGGTGACGAAGATCACCAGGATGTTTACTGAGAGGGCGATGTTTTGCCCGGAGTTTGCTTCGGAGCAGGCTCAGATGTCCCGATATATGAGTATGCTCAAGAGGGATATCCGACAGTTTGTGTCCACACAAAGATGTGATACCTTGTTTGAGTTGCAGAAGGCCGCCAGGCGGCGCGAGTTGGAGATTGAGTTGCAGTTGCGAGAGCAGAGGCAGGCCCCGGTGCAGTCGCAGCCGGCGCCGAAACGGTCCAAAACCGTTGACTCTAAGGTTGGAGGTCAGAGCAGCCACACTTGTGAGAAGTGTGGGAAGGGTCATGTCGGAGTTTGTAGGTCCGGTGGTACGTGTCGCAAGTGTGGGAAAGAGGGGCATTATGCGAGGGATTGTCGTCAGTCGGCTCCGGTGCAGGATATGAGGGTTTGTTATCATTGCCATCAAGTTGGACACTTGAGGGTCAACTGTCCACAGCTTGTTGCAAGACCGGTGCAGGCTCCAGCACCGGCCACATTGAGGATTACAGGTGGAGGTCAGGGAGGAGCGGAACCTCCGAGGGCTCAGGGACGCGCATTCCAGCTTACAGCAGAGGAGGTCAGAGCAGAGCCAGATGCAGCTGCGGGTATGTTTCCATCTTGTTATCTTGTTATTTGTGTGGTATTGTAAATCTGTCTGCTTTGTTCCGCATGTTTTGTAGTATGATTGAGGATCTTAGTAGTTAGGAGTTGTAGTTGGTTAGCGTTCAGGAGGATTCTTGGTCGAAGGATAAGGTTTATGATCTCGTTGCTAGGAATAGCAACTGCGATGCGAGAAGTGTTCAGTTGAGATTCGAACTTCCTTGGAGTTCGGGATGTGCGATGACGGGAAAGTGTACTGTGGAGGTTGCTCACTCCGGAGAGAATTGGTTCCTGGTGAAGGGGGAACTTTATCAAGTAAGGTCGATCGAGTTATGCCGGTTTGTCAGCGGAAGTTAGTAGTTGGTACACTAAGTGGGAGAGAATTAGAAAATTCTCTGGTGAAAACAGCAAGTATTCAGGGTTGGTTAGCTGTTTAGATTTATCAGTGTTGTTAGCCGAGAGTGTAGCATGATTGGAGCAAGTGATAGACAAGTGGGGCAGGGAACAGACCATGGTTTCAGGTAAGGTAGTTGGTCGATGTGAGGCCTGGGTTTCGGCCATGGAAAGGATTCCGGGAACGGAACTGGAGTTCGGAACCCCAAGAGGGCTAGAACAGACCGCATGGGAGAGATTCCCGGGAAGAATGGTTCAGGGTGACGTACGACAGTTTTGAGCGGTTCGGATAGACTGAAGGCCGGAAGGCGTACCAGTCAGGCCGAAGGCTCGGGGAACGGTTCAGACAGGCTGAAGGCCCAGGAGGGCGGTCCAGACATGCTGAAGGTTCTGAGAGTGGTCCAGATAGGCTGAAGGCCTCGTAAGGCGGTCCAGTCATGATGAAGACTCTGTATGTGTTAGTGGATTTGTATGCGGAGAATGAGTGAATATGTCGCCATGCAATAGTAATCGATATGGTTTGGCCCCAAGTATTGATCATGATGATGGAGTTGGCTGGAGGCCGTGCGTGGGCCTTGTTAGTTATGTAATCGGATTCGGAGTATATGGGAGTTCGAGAATGGCAGTTGCTCTACACGGATAGTGTAGAGTGGAGTTTAGCTCAGTGACACTTATAGGTGCGGCAAGGGTTGTTGAGTAGACTTCCTGGAAAGGGAAGGTATGTAGCTCCGGAAGGAGTTTGGGTCCTCTGAAAGGAAGGCAGTGGAGTAATTGGATGATCGAAAGTGCTTGGTAGTAAGCACTGGGATTGTACCAGATATATGGAAGCACATACGGGTTGGATGCCCGTTGAGGTTGTGGCAATGTTGGATGATGCGCATGCATGTTTTCAGTATCCTTGGAAGAGGAGGAGGAAAGTAGTTCCAGATTGGAGATTGGGACAGAGAAAGGTGAGACAACAGGTTAATAGACTCGGGAGTAGTCTGGACCAGTGCTGAGGACTGTATAAGGATATTACAGTCGAAGGTCAAGGACCTAGAGATCGTGATAGGGAGGTGTGAGTGGGTTCCACTCCGTTGTGTCGAACCGAAGGGTTCGAGGGTGACGCAAGGACAAGGTCCTTAGTTCCGAGTATGGTTGTAGTCTTGAGTTATGTATGTGGAGGTATTTCAATATGGAGTATTCCATCATGAGGATTCGTTCCAGGTTGCAAGTTATCAGGGTTATCGCCAATCTTGGGCGAAGGAAGATGGATTAGTGTCTTGGCGGAGCTCAGTGGGTGTTGTGGTATCCAGTTTTCGCAGGTGGCAAATGAATGCGTAAGACGGAAGTAAGTAGTGTCTTCAGGTGGCACTTAGTTGATGAGTGTTGTCATCAGAGAAAAGAAGCCGGTGGCCGGCTTAGAGCAGTTGATCAGGACCCTACAAGGGAAGAGATGGATTTTAGGGATTCGATAACTGTGTTTGAAGGAATCTGGGTTGGTTCGAGATCAGTGGATGCATTGTGGGAGTATCATCCGGAAGTTTGTGTTGCCGTAGGCTTCGAGGACGAAGCCTAATTTAAGTGGGGGAGAATTGTAACATCCCAAGTTCAGAAGCAAGAAGTTGAAGGGTGCAAAGTGTAAATTTAGGAAGGGGACTCGACGAGTAGGTCCGCTTACTCGCCGAGTCGGAGTGGGATTCTATCGCGGATTAAGTGGCAGACTCGCCGATTCGGCGGCTTGGACTCGACGAGTTGGTGCTGGAATGAGAAAACCCTAATCCCGAGGGTTGCACCCTCTTTAAAGGACATTATGTCCTCCTCCCAGCCTCCTAATCCCCCAGAGAGTTCCAGAAAACCCTAATTTCGTGTGAGACTTCATTGTTGAGGAGATTGGAGCTTGAAAGAGGAATTTGGTGGAAGGAACTTGAGAAATTAGAGGCTAGCATCAAGGGGCTTGTGTAGATTTGGGATCTACATCAGTTTGGGCACATCTTAGAGGTAAGGAGCCATTATCTTAAGCTATTTCCTTCTTGGGTTCATCCTTGGTGGTTGATTTGGAGTTCCTTATCTTGTTTGAGATCTATTTCGGGTTTGGAGTTTAGATCTGAGGTTGCTACTCCAGATCTAAGCTTGTGATGGTCCTTAATGCCATAAAGCTCCTGTCTAAGAGTTATTGGTGAAGCCTATTTGTCATAAACCCTAGCCCTAGAGTGTTTTGGGCTTATATCTCCTTGGTTTCACGTAAAGTTTGCAACTTTATGTGAGGGTTAGGCTGTAGAAGAGTGGATCTATGGATTGGAGCCCCTGCATGGCTCGAAAAGCCTCTGTATGGATTGAGAACTGAAGAGACTCGGCGAGTCACATGGGTGTACTCGACGAGTTGTATGAACATGTGCATGGACTCGGCGAGTTGGACGAATAACTCGGCGAGTCTGATGAAGATTGTCTTGGACTCGGCGAGTCTGGTCGCAGAAACCAATCTCTTGTGGTTAAAGCTTTAGATTAGTGAGTCGGTTGGCGACTCAGTGAGTTGGACATGATGGGATTCCGAGATCGTTTGTCACACCCCAAAACCAAGAACGGCGGAAACGTTCTGGGGTGGAGGACGTCATGTACAGTATCACAACAATGCATAATAGTAAAGACAAGCAACAACATCCATTGCATTAATATAATAATTGTAATACAAGCGTGTTCTATATAGTTGTAAGACACCAAAAGTATAATCAAAATAAAAGATGAGTCTTGTATGTGCTCCATCTTCTCAAAAGCTTCATCTGAACCTGTCTACTGATGACCTGAGAATACAACTTACTTTGAAAGAGTTTATCAGCATAAAGCTGGTGAGTTCATAAGTATTTAGTGTCATTGCTTGTATAAAAATGTTAGTAACAATGTTAATTTAGTAATTGATTTCAAATGTTTTGTAAATAGTATACTCCCTGGAAAACCTTATATTTTCCAGTAAGAAGGTAGTCTTCCACCAAGACCCGATTGTTTGGATAATTGTTCTTTTGTAAAATGTAAGAGTTTTTCCCCAGTGAAGCTATGTGACAACCCGAAATTTACTCCGTCACTATAACCCGTTTCCGTTAATAAAAGTTAGTTCTATTAAAATTTTCCGTTAACTTTTATTTATTAAAATAATTCATTTTGAGTTATAAAAATAAATAATATATAATGACGGAATAAAAACAACTAAGTCGGGTTACGGTTAGTTTACCCGGTAAAAACATTTAGCTCCGTTCAAACGACAGTGTATGGTGGGTTCCTACTAGGCAGCCATATATAAAGGAGGAGTGCCCACCTTTAGAGCCTTTTCCCACCTTGGAGCTTTCTCTCTCTACTTTCGCTCTCTAAAAATCGGGTTTGGCTCAAGAACACCACTTTCAAGCCTCCAAAAATCAAAGGTAATCTTCCTAACTCGATTTTCTAGCTTAGTATTCATGCTATTTCGAGTTGGATCATCCAAATACCCCAACATGCATGTGTTTACGGTTTGGGGAGCCTCCCAAAACCGTAAACTCCTATAAGAGGGTTTTGAAGCCCCAAAACACGTCCAAACCTCTTCTAATGCTTAGATCCTTACATGCATGGAGTTAGAACCACAAGATCATGAGTATTTGGCCATGAACATGAGTTTACGGTTCTTGAATGTTCAAAAACCGTAAACACCCCTTCAAGGGTTTTGATGCCCCAAACCCTCTTCAATGCTTGACTAATGGCCTTGAAACTTGCTTGGATGATCTTAGAACCCTAAAACATGTCCAAAGAAGTGTAAACATGAGTTTACGGTTTGGGAACGTCTCCCAAAACCGTAAACACCTTCCAAGGGTGTTTTAATGCTCCAAACACTTTGCATGGCTTGTATTTGAGTCTAGAACTTGCATGCATGGACAAAGAAACCCAAGATGGTGACTTTTTGGCCATAAACTTGAGTTTACGGTTCTTGAACATTCGAAAACCATAAACCCAAAAACCGTAAACACCTCAAATGGTGTTTTGATGCCCCTAAACCCTTCCTTAGCTTGTTTGATGAACTAAAAACTAGTGTAAATGAGCTTAGGACCTTGAAACATGAAATGGTTGAAGTGGTCAAGGGTTTACGGCCGTAAACCCTAGAGTTTACGACCGTAAACTCCTAGAGTTTACGACCGTAAACTCCCAAGGAGTGGTCCAAGGACCGTAAACTCCAAGGGAGTACCCAATTGAACCCTAATCACTTCCCAAGCCCTTGAATTGATTCTAGGAACCTTCCTTGTGATACATGAGACCTTTAGACACACAAACTCACCATTTCCATGAGTTTACGGCCGTAAACTCATGGGGGAAATGGTCTCCCAACCGTAAACACACTTAAGTGTGGCCAAGTGAAGTGTAAGCTCCATAGTGAGTCCATACACTCCTTAGACGCCACCTTTAGCACTCCTAACACTTGAAACAAAGTGTTTTCATACATTAAAGTGCCTTTACTCACTTAATTAGTGATTACACAACTAATTAGATACTTTATACATCACTACATGTTACATAGGATCCGTGTGTGTGTTCAAGTCCTCACTTGACACCTAGCATCCTACTCGGCGTTTCCATCCACTTCACTCACTACAGGTGAGTTCATACCCCTAAATGAACATTTTTAAATGTTTTTAACTGTTTTATGGGGGGGAATACAAGTTGAACCAAATAAGTTATAGTAACAATCGCATGTGAATTATAACTTGCAACCAAAAGGATTTTCTACACTATTAACTGTTTTTACCACCAAAAAGGGATTTTCTATATTTTCAACTATATTGCCAATTAAACTGTTTTCAAAGGCTTACCAAATTCATTTTCGTGTTAAATCACTATAAAACTATTTTCCGAAATTCGTTTAAACTAATTTTTATTCTCAAACCATATCTACACCAATATATTTATATAAGTAAGACTTGAAGGACTTAGGACTAATAACTCACCCTACTTCCTGTTCTTGTTTGATTGTGGGCTTAGGGTATTTTGTTATTAGTCCGACTCTCGTTGAATTCTTAGTTATATATCGCATATATTTGTGTCAGATATAAAAGTTTTCATATCAGTTCAATGCCTTTGGATATGAAAGACATGCAACCAACAATACTATTTAACTATAATAGGTATAGTTAAGGGATACTACTCAATGCTACTATTGCCATGACAACTACCAGAGTCAGTTCAGTTGTGAGTCAATATATGCTATGTACTATACAAGAGAACACTATATACTATACAAGGAGAACACTATATACTATACAAGAGAACACTATATACTATACAAGGAGAACACTATGTACTATACAAAGAGAACACTACATACTATACAAGAGAACTTACTAAAATAGAATGTGACATACTATTTCTCGATACGACACATCTTTGTGCTATCACCGCGTAACCAGAGTCTCCTGGAGGGAGAGCGGGCATTATGTGTATAGATCTATACGGGACAGACACTCCCACATCCCGACTGCTAGCTACAGTCCGAGCCGTCTAGGCCCAGGGGTGACAAAATGTCACATTTACATATGACTCGGAGGGTCAAAGGGATTCGATCGTCAATCAGCATGGTTACGTATGAGTTCACATTCAAACCTTTAATTAATACTTTAAGAATTAAAGGCAACAGACTCCCTGATGAGTATTGTACATTTAATACTACCTAGAGTCTGCATTTCATTACATATGGCCGACAGTGATACTGTTGGGGTAAAACATTTTTCTCATTACTATACATGGATAGAGTCAAACTATATTTTCAAACTAATAACTACTGGGAAAACTTGTACATTATCAAAGGAACAAACAAAACATTGGGTCTTGGTGGAGACTACTTTTTTTCTGGAAAACATAGGGTTTTCTAGGGCTCATACTATTTTCAAACACCGAAACTTTCGTTTACAATGTATAATTGTGAACATTTTTATACAGGAAATGACACTAAATATTTATGAACTCACCAGCTTTTTGCTGATAAACGTTTGCAAAATAACTTGTATTCTCAGGTCATCAGTAGACAGGTACGGATGCAGCTTTTGAGAAGACGGAGCACATATAAGACTCCACTTTATTTTGATTGTATTTTTGTGTCTAACATTTGTACTAAACACGTTTGTATTATAATTATTATCTTAATGCAATGGATGTTGTTGCTTGTCTTTACTATTATGCTTTGTTATGATACTATACATGACGTCCTCCACCCCAGAACGTATTCCGCCGTTCTCGGTTTTGGGGTGTGACAGATTGGTATCAACCCATAAAAGATATACAAACTATAAACACATCGGGACTAAAACACTCTGAACAAGAATATATACTTTTAAATAATAAAATATTTAACTAAGTATATATATACATTCATTCATACAAAGGGTCAGTATCATACTAGAACAGAACAAAAGTATTAAGATTGTTGAACAGCACAGTTAGGCTTAGAGACATATGGCCAAAACTAGGCGGATGTAGCCTGATCAACTACATTTTCCTAGGAGTGGCTAGCATGTGCCTAAGAATGGTTGTGGTGTTGCAACAAGTCTAAAACTTACCAATACTACTACAAGAACAACAGAACAAGAATACTATAGGAGTATTCTGCATTCTAGTTACAACATATGTGAGAACTAAAAGGGTCGTTACTAGTAGGGCAATAGTTGCTAAGTGGATACACCACAGTTACATGTGACTAAGGCGTTATAGACTTAGAATCTGTGACCTTTGCTTCACTTCCTGTTCTTGTTTGATTGTGGGCTTAGAGTTAGGGTCACTTATTCGAAGGTCTATTCTGCTTCGATTACATGTAATTGGTATGCACTATGCAAATATTGGGTCGACTAAATAACGATCATCTTATAAGCATCCTAGATTAGCACGCCTATCAACTTTTCTTTCCCTATTCTCGCGTAGATGGCATAACCGCATCCCGAGCGGAAGTCATGAAACTCTGAGCACGTCAGAGGACGCATGAGCGACATCTTCAGGGAGTTGTGCGCCAACTAGCTGATCTTAGGGTTTGCCCCAAAGGATCCCCGTTGCCAGTAAAAGATGCCAACTCATCCCTCTCTTTGATTAAGGAATAGCTTTCTTTTCTATAGTCAATAGAGTACATGCCTGTAAACATTTCTAACTTTGGAAGTACTCTAGCTAGACTACTAAACTGCCAGCGTTTTCCTTGATGGTTTGATGTAAGACCTCCTGCTAGGTCATTTCCTTTCCCGAACTCATTATACATCAGTAATGCCAGTAATATTGGCAGTATCTAATCGATGGGGAAGTTGTACTTTTGGGTGTCCCTAACCTAGCAGTACATTTCCCGTTGTTTGTTAGACTATAGAGAGTTAGTCCAAGAGACACTCTTATCATGTTTACAAATCGATTCTTACTATTGTCATCGTTTTTGTAACCTTTCAGTGCAAGATGCCGCCTCGCAAGCGTCCAACCAGGAGAACTCCTGCAACTCAAGCTCCACCACCACTACCTACACCGCCGGTTCCTCCGCAGTTCGACCCAGTGTTGTTCCAAACAGCCGTGACTGCAGCCGTGACCACCGCTCTGGCGCAAGTCAATTCTGGTGGTGCCAGTGGAGGTGGACTGGGCACTAACTCTAGCCAGGGTGAAACCCACCCCCGTGCTCGGGAATGTACCTACAAAGATTTCATCAGTTGCAAGCCTACCTACTTCAACGGGACCGGGGGAATCCTTGCCCTAACCCAATGGTTCGAAAGAACCGAAGCAGTATTCGAAATGTGCTCCTGCCCCGAAGGGAGCAAGATAAAGTTTGCTACTTGTACCCTTACCCAAAGGTCCCTAAAATGGTGGAATGGCCATGTCAAAGCCCTCTCCCTGGTAGCAGCTAACGCCATGGGTTGGGATACACTGAAAGACCTAATGATGACAGAGTACTGCCCAAAGGGAGAAATTCAGAAATTGGAGGAGGAACTCTGGAATCTCAAAATGCAGGGTTCCGATATAGTAGCTTACACAACCCGGTACTGTGAGCTGGTAGCCCTATGCCCTAACATGATCCCCTCGGAAGCCAAGAAGATTGAGCGATACATCGGGGGCCTAGTGCCTCCGTATCGTGGGAACGTTCTATCATCAAGACCAACGACCTTTGAAAGTGCCAAGGAGTTGGCCCAAATGCTTATCGATCATGAAGTTCCCCGTGCTCCATCAACAAATACAACCATCACTACTGCCCCAACTCACGCCTCCGACAACAAGAGAAAGCGGAGGGATCAAAAGAAGGGTAAATCAGTCAAATCCTCTTCTAGTAACCAGCAAATAGTGGCTGTCCATGCTGCCACTACTCCTACTGCCCCTGTGCCCACCAAAACATATGCGGGGAATCTACCCAAGTGCGAAAAGTGCGCCTTCCATCATAACGGCCCCTGCCGTGAAATGCACTGCACCAATTGCGACCGGAAGGGCCACACCATCCGATTCTGCAGAGCACCTCCCAAACCTATTTCCCAAATTCCCAATTCGGGAGCAAGCCAGGCCTGCTATGGCTGTGGCGAAGTCGGACATTTCAAAAGAAATTGTCCAAAGGCTGGCAACGCGGGAGGAGCAGGTAGACTACTTGCTATTGGCCATAATGAGGCTGTAGCAGACCCCACCGTAGTCACGGGTACGTTCCTTCTTGATAACTCTTATGCTTGTATTCTATTCGATAGTGGGGTAGAAAGAAGTTTCATAAATCAAAACTTTAAACACTTACTCAAACAATCACCGTAATCACTGAAAGAAACCTTCGTCGTAGAAATGGCTAACGGCAAGACGGAAAGTTCTAACGAAATCTACATAGGTTGTACCCTCACGCTAGATAATCATTCGTTTCCTATCAATCTCATACCAGTAGCGATCAAGAGCTTTGATGTCATCATAGGCATGGACTGGTTGAGTCTCCATCATACCGACATCCTGTGTTTCGACAAAGCCATCCGTTTGAACTTGCCCAACAATGAAACATTGATGATCTACGGAGACAAACCCAGTAAGAGCCTTCGCATCATCTCGAGCATTCAAGCTCAGAAATACTTGCGCAAGGAATATCGCGCATTCCTTGCACACGTTGTCGACACGAGCCGGAAAACGAAAGAACTCAAAGATTTCCCTGTCGTGTGCGACTTCCCTGACATCTTTCCAGAGGAACTGTCAGGCTTACCTCCCAAACGTCAAGTCGAGTTCAGGATCGATTTAATTCCAGGAGCTACCCCCGTAGCTAAATCGCCCTATCGTCTAGCGCCTGCGGAGATACAAGAACTATCCGGCCAACTTAAAGAACTGCTCAGCAAGGGCTTTATAAGACCAAGCTTCTCACCCTGGGGAGCACCAGTCTTGTTCGTAAAGAAGAAATACGGATCGTTCCGCATGTGCATCGACTATAGAGAACTCAGCAAGCTGACAATCAAAAACCGTTATCCCCTTCCTCGTATAGACGATTTATTTGATCAGCTGCAAGGGGCGAGTTACTTTTCCAAAATTGATCTAAGGTCCGGGTATCACCAGTTGCGAGTGCTCGAGGAGGATGTTCCGAAGACAGCCTTTCGGACTCGTTACGGGCACTACGAGTTCGTAGTGATGCCGTTCGGACTAACCAATGCGCCCGCAGTCTTTATGGACTTGATGAATAGAGTATGCCGTCCTTACTTGGATCAGTTCGTCATCGTCTTCATTGATGATATACTTATCTACTCTAGAAGTGAGGAAGAGCATAGCGATCATCTGCGACAGGTCCTGGAAACTCTACGATCGGAGAAGCTTTACGCAAAGTTCTCAAAGTGCGAATTTTGGATCCGAAGAGTCGAATTCTTAGGATACGTGGTTAGCAAAGAAGGGATCCACGTGGACCCATCCAAGATTAAAGCTATTGAGAACTGGTCAGCACCGAAGACGCCTACAGAAATTCGCCAATTTCTAGGCCTCGCTGGCTACTACCGAAGATTCATTCAGAATTTCTCTCGGATTGCGAAGCCTCTTACGGCATTGACCCAGAAAGGCGTGGCCTTTGACTGGGAAGAAAAGCAAGAGAAGGCATTCCAAACCCTGAAACGAGCCTTGTGCACCGCACCGATACTGTCCCTCCCCGAAGGGACAGAAGACTTTGTAGTATATTGCGATGCATCCAATCAGGGGCTCGGCTGTGTTCTGATGCAACGAGGTAAGGTCATCGCCTACGCCTCAAGACAGCTGAAGACACACGAAGTCAACTACACCACGCACGACCTCGAGCTAGGAGCGGTCGTGTTCGCCCTAAAGATATGGATACACTATCTGTATGGTACAAAGAGCACCATCTATACCGACCACAAAAGCCTCCAGCACATCTTCAACCAGAAGGAACTCAACATGAGACAACGACGGTGGGTCGAGCTACTCAATGACTACGAATGTGAAATTCGTTACCACCCGGGTAAAGCCAATGTAGTAGCAGACGCCCTAAGTCGGAAGGAATATTCTGGGCGAAGAGTCAAGTCCCTAACCATGACTATCCATTCGCATCTACCCACACAAATTAAGGGAGCACAGCTTGAAGCTTTGAAACCGGAAAATGTGGCGGGAGAGTCCCTGCGAGGAATGGATAAGAATCTGGTAGTCAAGAATGATGGAGCTTACTACCTCCTGGACCGGATCTGGACACCGCGACACGGTGGCTTCAGAGACTTGGTCATGAAAGAAGTGCACAACACTCGATATTCCATTCACCCAGGTTCAGATAAGATGTACCTGGATCTCAAGAAATCGTACTGGTGGCCTAACATGAAAGCGGAAATCGCTACCTTCGTGAATAAGTGCCTTACTTACGCTAAGGTCAAGGTCGAATACCAGAAACCCTCGGGTCTTCTCTAACAGCCAGAGATACCTGAATGGAAGTGGGAGAGAATTGATATGGATTTCATTACCAAATTGCCCAAATCTCCGAGTGGGTACGACACCATTTGGGTAATTGTCGACCGGCTAACCAAATCCGCCCACTTCCTTCCTATCAAGGAAAATTTCAAAATGGAGAAACTTACGCGAATTTACATCCAAGAGGTAGTCCGACTGCACGGTGTACCTGTGTCCATTATTTCCGATCGGGATAGCAGGTTCACCTCGAGGTTCTGGCAGTCACTACAGAAGGCTCTTGGAACTAAGCTGGATATGAGCACAGCATACCATCCTCAAACCGATGGACAGAGTGAGAGAACTATTCAAACCTTGGAGGATATGCTGCGAGCCTGTGTAATCGACTTTGCTAAGGCGTGGGATACCCACTTACCCCTAGTCGAGTTTTCCTACAACAATAGTTATCACACAAGCATCAAAGCTGCCCCATTCAAAGCCCTCTACGGTCGGAAGTGCAGGTCCCCTCTGTGCTGGGCCGAGGTAGGCGACGCTCAATTAGCCAAGGGACGAGTTCCTGACAGCACTCTCACCGGTCCAGAAATCATCCGCGAAACCACCGAAAAGATCGTACAAATCCGAGAACGACTTAAAGCCTCAAGAGACCGACAGAAAAGCTACGCAGACAAACGAAGGAAACCCTTGGAATTCCAGGTGGGAGACCGAGTCCTTTTGAAAGTCTCACCCTGGAAAGGCTTGACACGCTTCGGAAAGCGCGGAAAGCTGAATCCAAGATACATAGGGCCTTTTGAGATTCTCGCTAGAATCGGCCCCGTAGCTTACAAACTCAATCTACCCCGCGAACTTAGTAATGTGCATCCTACCTTCCACGTCTCGAACTTGAAAAAGTGTCTATCCGATGAGACTCTCATTATTCCACTCGAGGAAATCGAAATCAATGAGAGCCTCAACTTCGTGGAAGAACCTGTGGAGATCATGGACCGAGAGGTCAAACGAACGAAGCAAAGCCGCATCCCGATTGTGAAGGTTCGTTGGAACGCCAAACGAGGACCAGAGTTCACTTGGGAGCGCGAGGATCAAATGAAACTTAATTATCCTCAACTTTTTGCTTAGTTGTGTTGTAATAACGTAACTACTTGAATTCTGAATTTCGGGACGAAATTCCCTCTAACGGGGGGATGATGTGACAACCCGAAATTTACTCCGTCACTATAACCCGTTTCCGTTAATAAAAGTTAGTTCTATTAAAATTTTCCGTTAACTTTTATTTATTAAAATAATTCATTTTGAGTTATAAAAATAAATAATATATAATGACGGAATAAAAACAACTAAGTCGGGTTACGGTTAGTTTACCCGGTAAAAACATTTAGCTCCGTTCAAACGACAGTGTATGGTGGGTTCCTACTAGGCAGCCATATATAAAGGAGGAGTGCCCACCTTTAGAGCCTTTTCCCACCTTGGAGCTTTCTCTCTCTACTTTCTCTCTCTAAAAATCGGGTTTGGCTCAAGAACACCACTTTCAAGCCTCCAAAAATCAAAGGTAATCTTCCTAACTCGATTTTCTAGCTTAGTATTCATGCTATTTCGAGTTGGATCATCCAAATACCCCAACATGCATGTGTTTACGGTTTGGGGAGCCTCCCAAAACCGTAAACTCCTATAAGAGGGTTTTGAAGCCCCAAAACACGTCCAAACCTCTTCTAATGCTTAGATCCTTACATGCATGGAGTTAGAACCACAAGATCATGAGTTTTTGGCCATGAACATGAGTTTACGGTTCTTGAATGTTCAAAAACCGTAAACACCCCTTCAAGGGTTTTGATGCCCCAAACCCTCTTCAATGCTTGACTAATGGCCTTGAAACTTGCTTGGATGATCTTAGAACCCTAAAACATGTCCAAAGAAGTGTAAACATGAGTTTACGGTTTGGGAACGTCTCCCAAAACCGTAAACACCTTCCAAGGGTGTTTTAATGCTCCAAACACTTTGCATGGCTTGTATTTGAGTCTAGAACTTGCATGCATGGACAAAGAAACCCAAGATGGTGACTTTTTGGCCATAAACTTGAGTTTACGGTTCTTGAACATTCGAAAACCGTAAACCCAAAAACCGTAAACACCTCAAATGGTGTTTTGATGCCCCTAAACCCTTCCTTAGCTTGTTTGATGAACTAAAAACTAGTGTAAATGAGCTTAGGACCTTGAAACATGAAATGGTTGAAGTGGTCAAGGGTTTACGGCCGTAAACCCTAGAGTTTACGACCGTAAACTCCTAGAGTTTACGATCGTAAACTCCCAAGGAGTGGTCCAAGGACCGTAAACTCCAAGGGAGTATCCAATTGAACCCTAATCACTTCCCAAGCCCTTGAATTGATCCTAGGAACCTTCCTTGTGATACATGAGACCTTTAGACACACAAACTCACCATTTCCATGAGTTTACGGCCGTAAACTCATGGGGGAAATGGTCTCCCAACCGTAAACACACTTAAGTGTGGCCAAGTGAAGTGTAAGCTCCATAGTGAGGCCATACACTCCTTAGACGCCACCTTTAGCACTCCTAACACTTGAAACAAAGTGTTTTCATACATTAAAGTGCCTTTACTCACTTAATTAGTGATTACACAACTAATTAGATACTTTATACATCACTACATGTTACATAGGACCCGTGTGTGTGTTCAAGTCCTCACTTGACACCTAGCATCCTACTCGGCGTTTCCATCCACTTCACTCACTACAGGTGAGTTCATACCCCTAAATGAACCTTTTTAAATGTTTTTAACTGTTTTATAGGGGGGAATACAAGTTGAACCAAATAAGTTATAGTAACAATCGCATGTGAATTATAACTTGCAACCAAAAGGATTTTCTACACTATTAACTGTTTTTACCACCAAAAAGGGATTTTCTATATTTTCAACTATATTGCCAATTAAACTGTTTTCAAAGGCTTACCAAATTCATTTTCGTGTTAAATCACTATAAAACTATTTTCCGAAATTCGTTTAAACTAATTTTTATTCTCAAACCATATCTACACCAATATATTTATATAAGTAAGACTTGAAGGACTTAGGACTAATAACTCACCCTATTTCCTGTTCTTGTTTGATTGTGGGCTTAGGGTATTTTGTTATTAGTCCGACTCTCGTTGAATTCTTAGTTATATATCGCATATATTTGTGTCAGATATAAAAGTTTTCATATCAGTTCAATGCCTTTGGATATTAAAGACATGCAACCAACAATACTATTTAACTATAATAGGTATAGTTAAGGGATACTACTCAATGCTACTATTGCCATGACAACTACCAGAGTCAGTTCAGTTGTGAGTCAATATATGCTATGTACTATACAAGAGAACACTATATACTATACAAGGAGAACACTATATACTATACAAGAGAACACTATATACTATACAAGGAGAACACTATGTACTATACAAAGAGAACACTACATACTATACAAGAGAACTTACTAAAATAGAATGTGACATACTATTTCTCGATACGACACATCTTTGTGCTATCACCGCGTAACCAGAGTCTCCTGGAGGGAGAGCGGGCATTATGTGTATAGATCTATACGGGACAGACACTCCCACATCCCGACTGCTAGCTACAGTCCGAGCCGTCTAGGCCCAGGGGTGACAAAATGTCACATTTACATATGACTCGGAGGGTCAAAGGGATTCGATCGTCAATCAGCATGGTTACGTACGAGTTCACATTCAAACCTTTAATTAATACTTTAAGAATTAAAGGCAACAGACTCCCTGAGGAGTATTGTACATTTAATACTACCTAGAGTCTGCATTTCATTACATATGGCCGACAGTGATACTGTTGGGGTAAAACATTTTTCTCATTACTATACATGGATAGAGTCAAACTATATTTTCAAACTAATAACTACTGGGAAAACTTGTACATTATCAAAGGAACAAACAAAACATTGGGTCTTGGTGGAGACTACTTTTTTTCTGGAAAAAAAAGGGTTTTCTAGGGCTCATACTATTTTCAAACACCGAAACTTTCGTTTACAATGTATAATTGTGAACATTTTTATACAGGAAATGACACTAAATACTTATAAACTCACCAGCTTTATGCTGATAAACGTTTTCAAAATAACTTGTATTCTCAGGTCATCAGTAGATAGGTACGGATGCAGCTTTTGAGAAGACGGAGCACATATAAGACTCCACTTTATTTTGATTGTATTTTTGTGTCTAACATTTGTACTAAACACGTTTGTATTATAATTATTATCTTAATGCAATGGATGTTGTTGCTTGTCTTTACTATTATGCTTTGTTATGATACTGTACATGACGTCCTCCACCCCAGAACGTATTCCGCCGTTCTCGGTTTTGGGGTGTGACAAGCTATCAGTATGAAAATATAGTTTTAGACTCCACTCAGATAATGTGATTACAAAATCAATGTAATAGGGAAAATAGTGTTTCACCCTAGTAGTATCAATGCTAACTAATAGTAATGAAAATGTAGACTCCAGGTAGTATTAAATGTACAATACACCTCGGGGAGTCCGTTTTACCTTTAATTCTTAATAGGTTAATTAAAGGTTAAAATGTGAACTCGTATGTAACCATGCTGATCGACGGCTGAATAACTGATGACCCTCCAGGTCATATGTAGTAATGTGACATTTTGTCACCCCTGGGCCTTATCGGCTCGGACTGTAGCTAGCAGCCGGGATGTGGGAATGTCTGTCCTGTATAGATCTATACACATAATGCCCGCTCTCCCTCCAGGAGACTCTGGTTACAAGGTGATACCACAATGGAGTGTCGTATCGAGAAGTAGTATGTCACATTCTGTTATAGTATTCAATATTTGTATAGTGTATAGTATGTTCTCTTGTATAGTGTATAGTGTGTTCTCTTGCATAGTGTGTAGCGTGTTCTCTTGCATAGTGTATAGCGTCTTCTCTTGCATAGTGTATAGCATGTATTGTTACTCAATGTAGTACTTATGTAGTGATTCATAAGTGTACTGACTCTTGTATGAGTAATAGTAATAGTGAATAGTAATCCCTTAAGTATACCTATTATAGCTAAATAGTAAGGTTGTTTGGATGCCTTTGTTACACAAAGGTACTGTACTGAAGTAACAGCTTTTATATCCAACATATATATATATATATATATATATATATATATATATATAACTAAGAATTCAACGACATTCGGACAAATAACATGATACCCTAAGTCCACAACCAAACAAGGAACATGAAGTAAGGTGAGCTATCAGTCCTAAGTCCTTCAAGTCTTACTTATATAAATATACTGGTGTAGATATGAATTTGAAAGTATGGCAAGTATAAAAGAGTTTGAAAGCAGTTTTAGTATCAAAAGGGTTTAATAAAAGGGTTTGATAGCAATTTGAAAGTAGTAGTAAATCTTTCTGTTTGTTCTAGTTATTAAGCACATGTGATTGAAGCAATAACTAGAAATGTTCAACTTGTATTCCCCCCCCCATAAAAGCATTTAAAATCATTTAAAAGGTTAATTAAGGGGTATGAACTCACCTGCAGTGAGTAACTCGAATGAAAGGTCGATATAGGATTGTCGGGTGTCAATTGAAGTCTTGAGCACAAACGAGTCCTATTTTCATGTAATAGCACATATATGAATACACTTAGGGTATATAACCACTAAAAGACACTTGGACACGCCTTAGGGATATGAAAACACCTAGAATTAAGTGTTACAAACACCCCTTGAAGTCCCTAATGAGTGTAGGGCCTTAGATTTGAGTGTAAGGACACCAAACTCAACTTTTGTGAGTGTGCGGCTAGGTGTGCGACCAGAGTGTGCGGCCAGGCCTGTGTGCGGCCATAGTGTACGGTCAGGTCTGTGTGCGGCCGTATACTCCCACCTAAAAGTGCCCAAATTGATTTTCCAAGGCTTAGGGATGATCCTAAGAAGGTGTTTTGGTCGATTCTAAGCTTGAGTGGGTGTTTAAGCCCATTTTAGGACTAAAAGATGTGTGTGCGGCCGTACACACATGAAGATCATCTAAAATGATGATTTCATGGATCAAACTCGAGGAAAAGACTTTCAAACGTGTTGTAGTAATACTCTAAAGGTGTTTACTTACTTGTTTTGATGATTGGAGGGGAAAACTTGAAGAACTCTTGAGAGAAAATGTTCCAGCTTTGAAGGAGTGTGAAAAAGGGTGTAAGGTTGAATTAGGGTACTTTATATAGGCTAGAGTGTGAGGCTAGGGGGTGTGCGGTTGGCTGTGTGCGGCTGGCTGGCCGCACAATTGGGTGTGCGACCGCACACACCTTGCTAGGTGTATTTGGCCCGTTTTAGTGATGCTACACACATTCTCACCCTTCCTAAGACTCATATCAAGGTTATACTAAGTCTCAAGCACTCATATAGACCCAAAACCTCATTACAAAATAGCGAAACGAGGCTAACTTTGATGAAAATGAAGAATGTACACGTTAGAAATTTCAGGTCGTCACATCATCCCACCGTTAGAGGGAATTTAGTCCCGAAATTAGAGTTTAATCGACTAAGTTATTACAAATAACTAAGTAAAAAGTTGAGGATATTTAAGTTTCATTTGATCCTCGTGCTCCCATGTGAATTCCGGTCCTCGCTTGGCGTCCCAGCGAACCTTCACGATTGGGATGCGGCTTTGTTTCGTTCGTTTGACCTCGCGGTCCATGATCTCTACAGGTTCTTCCACGAAGTTGAGGCTCTCGTTGATCTCGATCTCGTTGAGTGGGATTACAAGAGTCTCGTCGGATAGGCACTTTTTCAAGTTCGAGACGTGGAAGGTAGGATGTACGTTACTAAGCTCGTGGGGTAGATTGAGTTTGTATGCTACAGGGCCGATTCTAGTGAGAATCTCAAAAGGCCCTATGTATCTTGGATTTAGCTTTCCACGCTTTCCGAAGCGTATCAAGCCCTTCTAGGGTGAGACCTTCAAAAGGACTCGGTCTCCCACCTGGAATTCCAAAGGTTTCCTTCGTTTGTCTGCGTAGCATTTCTGTCGGTCTCTAGAGGCTTTCAATCGTTCACGAATCTGAACGATCTTTTCTGTTGTTTCCCAAATGATCTCCGGACCCGTGAGAGTGTTGTCAGGAACTCGTCCTTTAGCTAACTGAGTCTCACCCACCTCAGCCCAGCACATAGGGGACCTGCACTTTCGGTCGTAGAGGGCTTCAAATGGAGCAGCCTTAATGCTCGTGTGATAGTTGTTGTTGTAAAAGAATTCGACGAGAGGCAAGCGAGTATCCCACGCCTTCCCAAAGTCGATCAAACAGGCTCGCAGCATATCTTCCAAGGTTTGGATAGTTCTCTCACTTTGTCCGTCGGTCTGAGGATGGTAGGCTGTACTCATGTCCAGCCTCGTTCCTAAGGAGCTTTGTAGCGACTGCCAGAACCTCGAAGTGAATCTACTATCTCTGTCGGAGATAATGGATATAGGAACACCATGCAGTCGTAGTATCTCCCGAATGTATGTTCTTGTGAGCTTCTCCATCTTGTCGGTTTCTTTGATAGGTAGGAAGTGTGCGGACTTGGTCAATATGTCGACGATGACCCAAATGGTATCAAGTCCACCCGTTGTCTTGGGTAGCTTGGTTATGAAGTCCATAGTGATCCGCTCCCACTTCCATTCAGGTATCTCCGGTTGCTAAAGTAAACCTGATGGTTTCTGGTATTCGACCTTGACCTTAGCGCAAGTAAGGCATTTACTCACGAAGGTAGCAATCTCAGCTTTCATGTTAGGCCACCAGTATGACGTTTTGAGATCCAGATACATCTTATCTGAACATGGCTGGACGGAGTATCGAGTGTTGTGCGCTTCCTTCATGACCAATTCTCTGAAGCAACCGTGTTTAGGTGTCCAGATCCGGTCCATGAGATATAAGGCTCCGTCACCCTTAGCTTCCAAGTTCTTATCCATTCCTCGCAGGGATTCTCCCGCTACATTTTCAGGTTTCAAAGCTTCGAGATAAGCCTCCTTAATTTGTGCGGATAGATGCGAATGGATAGTCATGGTCAATGACTTGACTCTTCGACCAGAATATTCTTTCCGACTTAGGGCGTCTGCTACCACATTGGCTTTACCCGGATGATAACAAATTTCGCATTCGTAGTTATTGAGTAGCTCGAGCCACCGTCGTTGCCTCATATTGAGCTCCTTCTGGTTGAATATGTGTTGGAGGATTTTGTGGTCGGTAAAGATGGTGCTCTTCGTACCATACAGGTAGTGTCTCCAGATTTTTAGGGCGAACACAACCGCTCCTAATTCGAGGTCGTGTGTGGTGTAGTTGACCTCGTGTGTCTTCAGCTGTCTTGAGGCGTAGGCGATGACCTTACCTCGTTGCATCAGAACACAGCCGAGCCCCTGGTTGTATGCATCGCAGTATACTACGAAGTCTTCTATCCCTTCGGGGAGGGACAGTATCGGTGCGGTGCATAAGGCTCGCTTCAGGGTTTGGAATGCCTTCTCTTGCTTCTCTTCCCAGTCGAAAGCCACGCCTTTCTGGGTGAATGCAGTAAGGGGTTTCGCGATTCGAGAGAAATTCTGTATGAACCTGCGGTAGTAGCCAGCAAGGCCTAGAAATTGACGAATTTCTGTAGGCGTCTTCGGTGATGACCAGTTCTCGATGGCTTTAATTTTGGAGGGGTCCACGTGGATTCCTTCTTCGCTAACCACGTGTCCTAAGAATTCGACTCTTCGGATCCAAAATTCGTATTTAGAGAACTTCGCATAGAGTTTCCCTGAGCGTAGGGTTTCCAGGACTTGTCATAGATGATCACTATGCTCCTCCTCACTTCGAGAGTAGATAAGTATATCATCGATGAAGACGATGACGAACTGATCCAAGTAAGGACGGCATACCCTATTCATTAAGTCCATGAATACTGCGGGCGCATTGGTCAATCCGAATGGCATCACCACGAACTCGTAGTGCCCGTAACGAGTTCGGAAGGCTGTCTTCGGGACATCCTCCTCAAGCACTCGTAACTGGTGATACCCGGATCTCAGGTCAATCTTGGAGAAGTAGCTCGCCCCTTACAGTTGGTCGAATAAATCGTATATGCGAGGAAGAGGATAACGATTTTTGACTGTAAGCTTGTTGAGTTCCCTATAGTCGATGCACATACGGAACGATCCGTCTTTCTTCTTGACGAACAAGACCGGAGCTCCCCAGGGTGAGAAGCTTGGTCTTATAAAGCCTTTACTGAGCAATTCATTAAGTTGACCGGATAGTTCTTGCATCTCAACAGGTGCTAGACAATAGGGCGATTTGGCTACGGGGGTAGCTCCTGGAACTAAGTCGATTCGGAACTCGACTTGACGTTGCGGGGGTAATCCTGGGAGTTCTTCCGGAAAGATGTCGGGAAAATCGCATACTACGGGGAGGTCTTTTAGGTCTTTTGTTTTCTGGCTCGTATCGACAATGTGCGCCAGGAATGCACGCTATTCCTTACGCAGGTACTTTTGGGCTTGAATACTCGAGATGATATGAAGGCTCGTACTGGATTTGTCTTCATAGATCAACAATGTTTCGTTATTGGGTAGGTTTAGACGGATTGCTTTGTCGAAACACCAGATATCGGCACGATGGAGACTCAACCAGTCCATGCCTACAATGACATCGAAGCTCTTGATTGCTACTGGCATGAGGTCGATTGGGAACGAATGGTTATCTAGCGTGAGGGAACAACCTATGTAAATCTCGTGAGAACTCTTTGTCTTTCCGTTAGCCATTTCTACAATGAAGGTTTCTTTTAGTGTTTGCGGTGAGTGTTTAAGCAAGTGTTTAAAGTTTTGGTTTACGAAGCTCCTCTCTGCCCCACTATCAAATAGGATACAAGCATAAGAGTTATCGAGAAGGAATGTACCCGTGACTAATGTGGGGTCTGCTACTGCTTCATTGTGGCCAATAGCAAGTAGTCTCCCTGCTCCTCCCGCATTCCCAGCTTTAGGGCAGTTTCTTTTGAAGTGTCCTGTCTCGCCGCAACCGTAGCAGGCTTGACTCACTCCGGTACTGGGAACCTGGGTGATGGGTTTGGGTTGTGTTCTGCAAAACCGGGCGGTATGGCCCTTCCGGTCGCAATTAGTGCAGTGCATCTCACGGCAGGGGCCATTATGATGGAAAGAGCACTTAGTGCACTTGGGTAGGTTCCCTGCATATGTTTTGGCTGGTACAGGGGCAACATGAGTAGTGGCAGCATGGACAGCCACCGTTTGTTGTTTCTTGGAAGGGTGTTGATTTGATTTGCCCTTCTTTCGGTCCCAACGCCTCTTCTTGTTGTCAGCCGCATTGGTTGGTGTGGGGGTAGTAGTTGTGGTTGTTGTTTGAGTAGAAGGAGCTTCATGATCGATGAGCCTTTGGGCCAATTCCTTGGCACTATCAAAGGTCACAGGGTTGGATGCTAGAATGTTCCCACGATACGGGGGTACCAGACCCCATATGTATCTTTCGATCTTCTTGTTTTCGGTGGAGACCATGTTAGGACATAGAGCCACCAGGTCGTAGAACCTGGCTGTATAAGCCACTATGTCGGATCCCTGCATTTTGAGGTTCCACAGTTCCTCCTCAAGTTTCTAAATTTCACCCCTCGGGCAGTACTCCCTTGTCATAAGGTCCTTTAGTGTATCCCAGCCCATGACGTTAGCTGCTACCAAGGAGAGTGCTTTGACATGGCCATTCCACCACGTCAAGGCCCTTTGTATGAAGGTGTAAGCAGCGAACTTTATCTTGCTTCCTTTCAGGGCGTGAGCACATCTCGAAGATGGCTTCGATTCTCTCGATCCACTGGGACAGTGCAAGGATCCCTCCGGTTCCGTTGAAGTATGTAGGTTTGCAGTTGATGAAATCTTTATAGGTGCACTCCCGTGCACGCGGTTGGGTTTCACCATGGCTAGAGATAGTGCCCATTCCACCTCCACTGGTGCCACTAGAATTTACTTGAGCCATGGCCGCATTTACAGCTGCGGTCACAGCTGCTTGGAACATAACTGCATCGAACTGCGGAGGAGGTGGTGGTGGTGGAGTTTGAGTTGCAGGTCTGCCCCGATTCGGACGTGAACGTGGCAACATCTTTTACTGAAAAAGTTGTTAGGGATGATGACAATAGTAAGAATCAATTGTAAATAAGAGGAGAGTGATTCATGGACTAAATCGCCATAGTCCAACCATCAGATAGAGATATAACAATAGAGTAGGGGAAACACAAAGGTACAAACTTTCCCATAGATTAGACAACTGCCAATATTACTGGTATTAATGATGTAATATGAGTCTGGGAAAAATGACCTAACAGAAGGCCTTACATCAAACCATAAAAGGAAAATGTTGGCAGCTTAGAAGTCTAGTTAGAGTACTTTACAAGCTAGGAATATTTTACAGACAAGTGCTCTCTAGGGCACAGAAAGAAAGGCTATTCCTTAATCCAAAAGAAAAGATGAGTCGACATCTTCTAACGACGGCGGATATTCCTCGGGTGGACCCTCAGGTCTGCCAGTTGGCGTTCCAAGTCGAGTAGGCGCCGCTCGTACACTCGCTGGCGTACGCGATGCTCTATAACTTCCGCCCTAGTCTCAGCTAGTATCTGAAGTAGAGACTCGCGGTCACTTCAAGTCCTCTCGTTAGCATCTTCCAGACGACGGATGTTGATTTCACTTATCCTTGTGTGGGTGACTATCTCAGCAATTCGGTTAAGGGCGGTTCTCCCCTGAATCTCGTTTCGAGCAACCCTGCGTACTAGAATAGGCAGGACCCTGTCCGCAGTGCTTCCTTCGTTCACGTTGTAGAAACCTTGGTCTCCATTGTAGGGGATGGGTTGGTCTAGCTCCTGACTCCAAGCCTCCAAACTCTCCACCTACAGAGGTGTTGGGCCTTGGAAAGCTGGGCGTTGGTTAGGGTTCGGAATTACTGGGGGTAGGTTGTTGACCTCTACTTCGGAGTCAGAGCTATCCGGAAAGCCTTCTGCACGGTGATCATCCAAAGGGATTTGGTGATCGTCTGCTGGCTCATTACCGAGCCACCCACCATTTCCTTGGTTGGGGTAGTGCGGATCGCCGGGGAGATGGAAACCAACCATGCTATCTACGCGAGAATAGGGGAAAGAATAGTTAATAGACGTACTTATCTAGGATAATCATAAGATGATCGTTATTAGTTAATTCAATACTTGCCTAGTGCATACCAATTACATGCAACCGAAACAGGATATACCTTCGAATAAGTGACCCTAACTCTAAATCCACAACCAAACAAGGAACAGGAAATAAAGCAAAGATCACAGATTCTAAGCCTATAGCGCCTCAGTCACATGTAACCTTAGAGTATCCACTTAGCAACTATTGCCCTACTAGTAACGACCTTTTTAGTTCTCACATATGTAATCTATAGTAATGCAGAATACTCCTATAGTATTCTGTTCTAATGTTCTCGTTGTGGTAGTGTTGGTAAGTTTTTAGACTTGTTGCAACTTTACAATCATTCTTAGGCACATGCTAGTCACTCCTCAGAAAATATAGTTGATCAGGCTATATCCCCTTAGGTTTGACTATATGTCTCTAAACCTAATTGTGATGTCCACCAATCGTAATACTTTTGTTCAGTTCTAGTATGATACTGACCCTGGTATGAATAGATGTATATATATACTTAGTTAAATATTTTATTATTTAAAAGTATATATTCTTGGTCAGAGTGTTTTAATCCCGATGTGTTTATAGTTCGTATATCTTTTATGGGTTGATATACTCGATTCACTATAAACAATGCTCTGATACCAATCTGTCACACCCCAAAACCAAGAACGGCGGAAACGTTCTGGGGTGGAGGACGTCATGTACAATATCACAACAATGCATAATAGTAAAGACAAGCAACAACATCCATTGCATTAATATAATAATTGTAATACAAGCGTGTTCTGTATAGTTGTAAGACATCAAAAGTATAATCAAAATAAAAGATGAGTCTTGTATGTGCTCCATCTTCTCAAAAGATTCATCTCAACCTGTCTACTGATGACCTGAGAATACAAGTTATTTTGAAAGAGTTTATCAGCATAAAGCTGGTGAGTTCATAAGTATTTAGTGGCATTGCTTGTATAAAAATGTTAGTAACAATGTAGTTTAGTAATTGATTTCAAATGTTTTGTAAATAGTATACTCCCTGGAAAACCCTATGTTTTCCAGTAAGAAGGTAGTCTTCCACCAAGACCCGATTGTTTGGATAATTGCTCTTTTGTAAAATGTAAGAGTTTTTCCCTAGTGAAGCTATCAGTATGAAAATATAGTTTTAGACTCCACTCAGATAATGTGATTACAAAATCAATGTAATAGGGAAAATAGTGTTTCACCCTAGTAGTATCACTGCTAACTAATAGTAATGAAAATGTAGACTCCAGGTAGTATTAAATGTACAATACACCTCGGGGAGTCCGTTTTACCTTTAATTCTTAATAGGTTAATTAAAGGTTAAAATGTGAACTCGTATGTAACCATGCTGATCGACGGCTGAATAACTGATGACCCTCCAGGTCATATGTAGTAATGTGACATTTTGTCACCCCTGGGCCTTATCGGCTCGGACTGTAGCTAGCAGCCGGGATGTGGGAGTGTCTGTCCTGTATAGATCTATACACATAATGCCCGCTCTCCCTCCAGGAGACTCTGGTTACAAGGTGATACCACAATGAAGTGTCGTATCGAGAAGTAGTATGTCACATTCTGTTATAGTATTCAATATTTGTATAGTGTATAGTATGTTCTCTTGTAGAGTGTATAGTGTGTTCTCTTGCATAGTGTATAGCGTGTTCTCTTGCATAGTGTATAGCGTGTTCTCTTGCATAGTGTATAGCATGTATTGTTACTCAATGTAGTACTTATGTAGTGATTTATAAGTGTACTGACTCTTGTATGAGTAATAGTAATAGTGAATAGTAATCCCTTAACTATACCTATTATAGCTAAATAGTAAGGTTGTTTGGATGCCTTTGTTACACAAAGGTACTGTACTGAAGTAACAACTTTTATATCCAACACATATATATATGATATATAACTAAGAATTCAACGACATTCGGACAAATAACAGGATACCCTAAGTCCACAACCAAACAAGGAACATGAAGTAAGGTGAGCTATCAGTCCTAAGTCCTTCAAGTCTTACTTATATAAATATACTGGTGTAGATATGAATTTGAAAGTATGGCAAGTATAAAAGAGTTTGAAAGCAGTTTTAGTATCAAAAGGGTTTAATAAAAGGGTTTGATAGCAATTTGAAAGTAGTAGTAAATCTTTCTGTTTGTTCTAGTTATTAATCACATGTGATTAAAGCAATAACTAGAAATGTTCAACTTGTATTCCCCCCCATAAAAGCATTTAAAATCATTTTAAAAGGTTAATTAAGGGGTATGAACTCACCTGCAGTGAGTAACTCGAATGAAAGGTCGATATAGGATCGTCGGGTGTCAATTGAAGTCTTGAGCACAAACGAGTCCTATTTTCATGTAATATCACATATATGAATACACTTAGGGTATATAACCACTAAAAGACACTTGGACACGCCTTAGGGACATGAAAACACCTAGAATTAAGTGTTACAAACACCCCTTGAAGTCCCTAATGAGTGTAGGGCCTTAGATTTGAGTGTAAGGCCACCAAACTCAACTTTTGTGAGTGTGCGGCTAGGTGTGCGGCCATAGTGTGCGGCCAGGCCTGTGTGCGGCCAGAGTGTGCGGTCAGGTCTGTGTGCGGCCGTACACTCCCACCTAAAAGTGCCCAAATCGATTTTCCAAGGCTTGGGGATGATCCTAAGAAGGTGTTTTGGTCGATTCTAAGCTTGAGTGGGTGTTTAAGCCCATTTTAGGACTAAAAGATGTGTGTGCGGTCACACATGATGTGTATGCGGCCGTACACACATGAAGATCATCTAAAATGATGATTTCATGGATCAAACTCGAGGAAAAGACTTTCAAACGTGTTGTAGTAATGCTCTAAAGGTGTTTACTTACTTGTTTTGATGATTGGAGGGGAAAACTTGAAGAACTCTTGAGAGAAAATGTTCCAGCTTTGAAGTAGTGTGGAAAAGGGTGTAAGGTTGACTTAGGGTCCTTTATATAGGCTGGAGTGTGAGGCTAGGAGGGTGTGCGGTTGGCTGTGTGCAGCTGGCTGGCCGCACACTCGGGTGTGCGGCCGCACACACCTTGCTAGGTGTGTTTGGCCCATTTTAGTGATGCTACACACATTCTCACCCTTCCTAAGACTCATATCAAGGTTGTACTAAGTCTCAAGCACTCATATAGACCCAAAACCTCATTACAAAATAGCGAAACGAGGCTAACTTTGATGAAAATGAAGAATGTACACGTTAGAAATTTCGGGTCGTCACATCGTTGAACTCGACGAGTCTTGGGGCGACTCGGCGAGTTGAGTCATGTTATGGGAGTTTTCTGAGTATGAGGACTCGACGAGTCGACGGGTTGACTCGGCGAGTAGAGTCAACCAGGAAGGTTGACTTTGACTGAGGACTTTGACTTTGACCAAGAGTTGACCAGTTTGACTTCCAAGGGTATTTTGGTAATTTTTGGTATTTATGGAATTGGTTCCTTGGTAGTGTGCTGTGGTGAAGTTCGTATCGGTGGTCGGAGCAGCTTGGTCGTACCTCTTCAGTCGGCAATTACAAGTGAGTTATCCTCACTATATCGACAGGGTCTACGGCACCAAGGCCGACCCTTTATCGGATGGAAATCCGGGTATTGTTGTTATGTTATTGCCTTGCTAGATCTGCATCCTGGTATTTAGGATGATGGTATGTTAGTGACCTGGTTAAGGTCGGTACCCAGCATATAGGGTAATGTTATGTTAGTGACCTGGTTAAGGTTGGTACCCGGTATATAGGGTAATGCTCTGCTAGTGACCGGTTAGGTCGGAATCATGGTTAGGATGTTGATATGCTATGTGATCTGTTAGACTGATAGTATGGTTAAGGATTTGTTATGTGATTAATTGTTTTATGTGCACATGGTTGTTTGACGGGGGTTGGGTTGAGGCGGGTCCTGCTTTGTGCTGTAGGCCAACATACCCAGGACGGACCGGATATTCCGAAGGCCCAGCGAGCGGTCCGGATAGGCTGAAGGCCCCAAGAGGGCGGACCAGACGTGCTGAGGCTTGGAGAGTGGACCAGGCCGACTGAAGGTGTCACACCCCCAAACCGAGGATGGCGGAAACGTCCGGGGGTGGAGTACTTCATGTATAATATCATAACAACAATTGCAATAGTAATTCAAGTAAACACAACCAACATATATATATATATATATATATATATATATATATATATATATATATATATATAATTGAAAAGTTACATCATTATGATTTACATGTTTATAAATCAATTACAATACATGGACAAGATAGGAAATGTTTGACGTCTTAGCATGCCATTCTCAACAACACTTGGTTACCTGTTTATTGATTTCCTGAGAATACAAGTGGTTTGAAAAAGTGTCAACACAATGGTTGGTGAGTTCATAAGTATTTGTTTTGTATTATTAAATGCTTTTCACTTACAAACCTAGTATTAGTTTCCTTTTGAAATTGGCAAACGATTGTATTTGAGATAATGGTTTATAAAATTGAAGGTGGATTAACAAAGGATAACAACAACAAATAGTCCTCACCCTATACATGTACATATGTATATGTATAGGATGGAGCATCTAATCATCATACACACTCAACCACGTGCGATCAATCACCTTAGCGTCCCAAGGTGGGGTGGTAAACCCAATAGCGCTATTATTGTCCATAACGTACCTCAAGAATACGGGCATAGTTATGGAGATTAGACTAAAAATGACAATGCACTACAAATACATGTAGCGTAAACAAAACAAAATGACAATGCACTACAAATACATGTAGCGTAAACAAAACAATAATAATAGTGCACTACAAATACAAGTAGCCCAAACAAAACAATATTTATACAAATACTGAGTTATGTATAAATTATAGAAAACTCGTATGGTGATGTGCAAGTAGCCATTTGAAAATCAAGAACTTGAACTACTTGCACCTTGTGTTGTTTTGAAAACTAAAATGTTTAAGTTTACCAAAACCGGTCGTGATTGAAGTTCAACTTTTCTGATGTAATCTATTGAAAACGTTTAATTATGATATTGATGATTTAACTTGTATTCCCCCCCTTAAAACTTAATAAAAATATAAAATGTAGGGGTATGAACTCACCCTTGAAGCGTGAGTTCCATTGGTACGGTATTTGCATTCCTTTGAGAAACGATAATAAACATTCCGAGTGAACCGCAAATTCATAATTCTTGAACCTTGAAGTATTACCAGGACCGTTTTGTAACCGGTTTACAGTATAAGGATTGTTTGTAAATTATTTTAACCAAAAGTGGGACTGATTGGGTAAACATAATTTCAAAGGAGGGGTTAATATTGACAATTGAAATCAAAGATTTGGGGTTTGGACTGAATTTGCAAAGTATTTGTAACAAGGGGTTAAGTTTTGATAGTTTAAAGAAAATGGGTTGGATTTCCGTTTGACCGTTGACTGGGTCAAACCCGGTACCCGTTTTCTTTTCGGGTTGTAACCCTTTACCCGACTACGGATCCGATATCTAGAATATTAGGGTCTTTTAAACCCGTTCCAATCAGTTTGATCGCGTAATAAGATCGAAAGGGAAATTGTGTTCTCTTCACAGCCGACTCGAAGAACACCAATGAACGGGGGGGGGGGGGGGGGGGGGAAGACGACGGGAAATCGAACACCGATGAATCGGACGGATCGAGCAAAATCGTCGGTCGATTGGGGAAGGATCGACAAATCGTCGGCTGATTGGGGAAAGATCGAACACATCGTCGGCTGATTGGGGAAGGATCGACAAATCGTCGGCTGATTGGGGAAAGTGATAACTCCTAGAGCAAGTAGAGAGTCCAGGAGAAGGTCCAATACATCCAATCACGTGTAGCAGCTTTCCAAAATCTGGACCTTCCAGAAGATTATGAGATACCTGAATCATCCTGGGATCGTTCCTCCACGTATGTTCCTGATTTTACGATGAAGGCGTTGGTTCTGTGCCTACTTTTGCTTGGTCTGATAACTCCTGCCGGTGTCCTTCGAAGATTGGTTTAGCAGGTTTTTCAAACTACGATAGAAAACCTGAAAATTGGAGAAAGCACTCAAGCTTTTCATTGCAAGGAGAGCCACCGATCGCATCGGGTTCGCCAACCTCGTCACCCGACTCCGACTTCCTGGCGAAGACTCCCCCTTCGTCGTTTGTATCAACAGTCCGGGGGAACGAGGCAGCAGCTCTGGCGAAGTTCGATGATGAACCGGGGCTTGCTTCGTCTCGGAGATAGAAGCTGAAGGCGGACCCGACGATCGGTAAATCACGAGGGTAGCGGTGGGGTTTCTCGAGGGCAGTCACGAAGGGGTGGATTCTGTCTTCCGGCGGCTAGAATCGAGTGGTGACAGCAGCAGTGTTTTTGCGGCGGTGTTCGACGACTCGGAAGGGGGCAAGATCGATTGAGGTAATAGCTATTCCAAATCTTTCAATTGACTCTGAATCCTTTATCTCATCCTTCATTCTGTACGTCTTTGGGTTTCGGTTTACTGAAGATCATGTTACTTACATTTTGACTTTTGATTTGTGATTCCAAATCTGATGAATGGTCCGAATTTTTCTTTGTCTGAGTTGGTGATCTTTATGGCAAAGTATGGAGTTTGATCAACAGGGTTTCGATAGGTGTTTGGGTTTTGATAATTTGACAGGGAAAGAACGAGAATTCGATGGGTGTTTGGGATTGTGCTTCTTCCACAGGAAAATGAACAGAAATACCAACGGGTTATTGTTCTTCTGGTTTGCAGTTGTACTCGAGAATCAAGAACTGGAGTGTTCTGGCTTGGATACAGGTTGTCCTTTTGGTTGTTTATGATAGAAACTGATGAGGAGGTTTGTTTTGAATCTGTTTATGTGTATTTTGAAAATTGAAGAATGGAAGGATTGTTTTGATTCTGTTTATGTGTATTTGATAATTGAAGAATGGAAGGATTGTTTTGAATCTGTTTATGTGTATTTGATAATTGAAGAATGGATGGATTGTTTTAATGGGAATCAATGTAGGTAAAGGTGTTTGGGATTCTCTGATAGATTGCAGGAAACAAGGAAGAAAAAAGGAAGGAATAAAGCCATTCCCCTACAGTGTCAATTGGCTGTCAATTTATTAGTGTCCATTGGCTGTCATCTTATTAGTGTTTGTATATTCCTCTATTTGAATTTGATATATTATTGGAAGTATTGGTGTATGTACGTATATAAGGTATTTGGTTTTTAGGATTTTTACACAACACGAAATTTTAAGTGTATATTTATTTTGAATATATACACGTTACATATCCTACATGTATTTAGATAATTGCAAAGGTAATTAACACACACACATTTATATATATATTTATATATTTATATATATAAATTTGAACTTAATTATATTAACCATGTAAAATTTATTAGTTTGTTAAACCTCGGCTGGTTAAATTAAAAATACAAACACCTATACTTAAGAGACCCCAATCTACGTGCCATTGGTCTTTATTGCATCGCGGCCCACGGGGGTTTGATCGTCGAACTATGACCGAATTGAACCGGTTTTTACATTATCCCCCTGTTGAAGGGAATTTCGTCCCGAAATTTAAGAAAGAAGTACCTTAAGAGAAAAATGTGAGCGTGCCGGAGTGGTTATCGGGCATGACTAGTTTTGTGAAACTTTGCCCCATTGGGTTAGCTAATTATTTTCAAACTATATTAATCATCAACCGTCTTAACCACTTAGGATGTTAATGATGTATACCGTCGTGGGGAACATACGATGCTTTGATTAGGGATAATCGACTACAAGATAAGTTTTGGTATGGATGAAAAATATATATGGACTTGTTTACGGTTTACAATATTGTTAGGTTTTCATATTTAGCGGTATGAAGTTGTTTGATAGCGACGAGAATGATTGATTTATTCTACTTTGCTGACATGGGAATTAAGGGTTCAATCATTTCTTCGTACATTTAAAATGCTAAAGTATGACATTGTTAGAATTATAACCGAGAAGGGAACTGAATACAAAACATGTTTCTCTTCTAGATGTTATATAGGTATGATAAATCTAGTTTGTCCTTATACGGTTGAGGTCTTCCTTAATGAATATGCAACTCACTAAACCTAATTCTCACTCAAACATAAATTTAAAATTCTGAAACACAAAAGAAATTGACATAAATATTGGTAGTAATGTCAAAGTATGATGTTTACAAGAGGTTATATGAGACGTAACTACTAATGATGTCAAGTTTATTCTATTACCATGACTTGTTGTTATCATGTGAGATGAAGTATGTTGCCCCAAATGAGATGCAAATTTCATATTCTCAGGGTAATCAAAGCTTGTTGCGAAAACGGGATAACAAATTTGTTACTAAAAGGAGATACACTTTTAGTTGCTAGAATGAGATACCAGAGTTGTTGTTAAATTGAGTATACACGATTTGTTGACAAAACGTGATGTAAGACTTGTAGATGTACCAAGTCCCCATTCATGAGTTCATATCCCCAGCCTAATGACCGAATTATGCCCTAGGGACTACTATATGTATCAAAAACATAGGGTATAAAAAGGTAAAATGCACTCAAGCGAATCGTGCAAGTGAGGAGTTGTCTACTTCTGGCTAGCGTTATCCATGATGACCATATACTCAAATGAGTTAATGATTAGTGTGAACTGATTCTAGGGACTTAAATGTGATAAGACCTCATGAATTTACACTAGCATACACATACAAAGCAGCTTATAGCAACCAAGTTTATACGAGTCAAATAATTATAACAAACGTAAGTCATTTAGCTACAACAAGTCATGTTTTCTTTTGCATGATTGAAGACTTGTAGTATGCAGTGAAAAGAATTTACTCTGAGGTATATGGGAACTGATACGTCGCTTAAAAGTCAAGGATTTGCAGGGTAGACATGTGAAGCATTAAATGCCTGCGGCACCCAAGTCAAGATTGTAGTAGTATATACTGATACGTGTGTGAATGGAAGAAGAGAGTTACGGCTCAACGAATATTTATATTTACTTCATCTTTATTTCTTATTAATTAATTCTCCCACTTCACTTATATAAATCCTCACATTCTTACTGCAACTTTTAATTTCTTCCTCACAAATGGATCCACCTGCAGATCATCAAAACCCCATATATGACCTCGATGGGTTTCCGTGCTTTGATCATCAAGATCTTTTCAGGTAAATATACACGTCACTCATTACCCTATCTTTCGCACAGAAAATGATTTTGTCTATATTGATCAAAACATGGTTTGGATTTGTAGTGATCAAAAGAGTATTTCATCGGGTTGGATTTGATTATCTTGGGTTTTGTTTGTTTGTTTGTTTGTTTTTTTTTTTTTTTTTTATTCTGACAGTGGTGACATGCTCGACCATCATAATTACGAGTTGTCAGAAAAATTGCCAGAAGTGCTTGATCAGAACTTTTCCACAGTACTTAACCAAGATCAAAACATCATTTCTAGAAATGAGTTTCACGATTTGGATCCCCTTGAAGACATAAGCTTATGGGATTGTTGGGAGGATGGTAATTTACCATCGGTTAGTTTCAGGGAAGACTATAAACCCGGTGGTGATGCTACTGGTAGTTCTAGTGCTGCCACCACTGATCACGGTGGCCGGAAGGTGGCAAATAGATTGAGACCATTGGAGTTTGAAGAGATAGCGAAGTACTTTGAGATGCCGATAATCATGGCAGCAAAGGAACTAGGGATAGGGGCAACATTGTTGAAGAAAAGATGCAGGGAGCTAAACATAAACAGATGGCCTCATAGGAAACTTAAGAGCCTTGAATCCCTCATTCAAAATGCCAAGGTAACTACTCTAATAACCTTCTATACATTACTCATGCATGTATGCATGCACTTGGTAACCATAGTAGTTTTGGTATTTTCTAAAATTTTAATTATTAGTTTCTTTATAACATAAACATAGGCCTTAGGCATATGCCACATCGAATCAATTGTTTTACTACGATTTCTGATTTATATTTACATAAACTTAACTCATTGTAAATTTTATGAACTCACCCGAAAAATATATTGCATCTACCTAAAAAAAAACTAGGAGTTGGGATTAAAGGAGGAGGTAGAGACGTTAGCAGGGCACAAGAAGATGATGGAGAAATTGCCAGGTATGGAATTGACAGAAAGAACAAAGAAGCTTAGGCAAGCTTGCTTCAAAGCTATTTATAAGAAGAGAGGACTGAAAAATCCTTAGTCCTTACCTTTTCTTTTAGCCATTTTGTTATAATTAGTGGATTTTAATCTACATTGTATGTGTTTTTCTCTTGATAAATTGATACCCTTTTTAGTTTCATTGTGTTTGTCTATTGATTTTTTTTAATGCAGAAAAGTTTATATAATTTGGGTATTATAGTTTGTATTATGTATTTAGCTATATTCTAGATTGCCGACACGACTACTCTGACGACTCTAAACCAGAGGTCTATATAAATAGACTTATGAATTTAGTAGGAATAACTTGATTATAATCTTGTGATTTGTTCCATGTCTGATCCACTCCTAAGATTCACTCGACATGCCCCCAGTTATGTGTAATTAAAATTTTATTACACTGTTGATCCTAATGAGTCTACCCTAAGTCCACAACCAAACAAGGAACAAGTCAACTATGAGAAACACGCATATGGACTTGTGAGTTATTTGTAAATTGATTATGGAAATAAAGTTTTTAGATTTGTTGAAACTTCACAAACGTACTTAGGCACATGCTAGTCAAACCCCAGATAATGTAGTTGATCAGGCTACATCTTCCCAGACTTGACTATATGTCTCTAAGCCCACTTGTGCTGTCCAACAATCGTAATATTTTTGTTCTGTACTTGTGACCCTGTTCTTTGTATGAATGTTGGTAGGTATACTTTAATTAGGAAAAACATTTATTTTCTAAAGGTATATTTATTTGGAAAATGCACAAATCAGAGACTAGTAGTCCCAATTGTGTTTATAGTTTGTATATCTTATGTGGTTTGATACACTTAATTCACTATAAACTGTGCTCTGATACCAATCTGTCACACCCCCAAACCGAGGATGGCGGAAACGTCCGGGGGTGGAGGACTTCATGTATAATATCATAACAACAATTGCAATAGTAATTCAAGTAAACACAACCAACATATATATATATATATATATATATATATATATATATATATATATATATATATATATATATATATATATATATAATTGAAAAGTTACATCATTATGATTTACATGTTTATAAATCAATTACAATACATGGACAAGATAGGAAATGTTTGACGTCTTAGCATGCCATTCTCAACAACACTTGGTTACCTGTTTATTGATTTCCTGAGAATACAAGTGGTTTGAAAAAGTGTCAACACAATGGTTGGTGAGTTCATAAGTATTTGTTTTGTATTATTAAATGCTTTTCACTTACAAACCTAGTATTAGTTTCCTTTTGAAATTGGCAAACGATTGTATTTGAGATAATGGTTTATAAAATTGAAGGTGGATTAACAAAGGATAACAACAAGAAATAGTCCTCACCCTATACATGTACATATGTATATGTATAGGATGGAGCATCTAATCATCATACACACTCAACCACGTGCGATCAATCACCTTAGCGTCCCAAGGTGGGGTGGTAAACCCAATAGCGCTATTATTGTCCATAACGTACCTCAAGAATACGGGCATAGTTATGGAGATTAGACTAAAAATGATAATGCACTACAAATACATGTAGCGTAAACAAAACAAAATGACAATGCACTACAAATACATGTAGCGTAAACAAAACAATAATAATAGTGCACTACAAATACAAGTAGCCCAAACAAAACAATATTTATACAAATACTGAGTTATGTATAAATTATAGAAAACTCGTATGGTGATGTGCAAGTAGCCATTTGAAAATCAAGAACTTGAACTACTTGCACCTTGTGTTGTTTTGAAAACTAAAATGTTTAAGTTTACCAAAACCGGTCGTGATTGAAGTTCAACTTTTCTGATGTAATCTATTGAAAACGTTTAATTATGATATTGATGATTTAACTTGTATTCCCCCCCTTAAAACTTAATAAAAATATAAAATGTAGGGGTATGAACTCACCCTTGAAGCGTGAGTTCCATTGGTACGGTATTTGCATTCCTTTGAGAAACGATAATAAACATTCCGAGTGAACCGCAAATTCATAATTCTTGAACCTTGAAGTATTACCAGGACCGTTTTGTAACCGGTTTACAGTATAAGGATTGTTTGTAAATTATTTTAACCAAAAGTGGGACTGATTGGGTAAACATAATTTCAAAGGAGGGGTTAATATTGACAATTGAAATCAAAGATTTGGGGTTTGGACTGAATTTGCAAAGTATTTGTAACAAGGGGTTAAGTTTTGATAGTTTAAAGAAAATGGGTTGGATTTCCGTTTGACCGTTGACTGGGTCAAACCCGGTACCCGTTTTCTTTTCGGGTTGTAACCCTTTACCCGACTACGGATCCGATATCTAGAATATTAGGGTCTTTTAAACCCGTTCCAATCAGTTTGATCGCGTAATAAGATCGAAAGGGAAATCGTGTTCTCTTCACAGCCGACTCGAAGAACACCAATGAACGGGGGGGGGGGGAAGACGACGGGAAATCGAACACCGATGAATCGGACGGATCGAGCAAAATCGTCGGTCGATTGGGGAAGGATCGACAAATCGTCGGCTGATTGGGGAAAGATCGAACACATCGTCGGCTGATTGGGGAAGGATCGACAAATCGTCGGCTGATTGGGGAAAGTGATAACTCCTAGAGCAAGTAGAGAGTCCAGGAGAAGGTCCAATACGTCCAATCACGTGTAGCAGCTTTCCAAAATCTGGACCTTCCAGAAGATTATGAGATACCTGAATCATCCTGGGATCGTTCCTCCACGTATGTTCCTGATTTTACGATGAAGGCGTTGGTTCTGTGCCTACTTTTGCTTGGTCTGATAACTCCTGCCGGTGTCCTTCGAAGATTGGTTTAGCAGGTTTTTCAAACTACGATAGAAAACCTGAAAATTGGAGAAAGCACTCAAGCTTTTCATTGCAAGGAGAGCCACCGATCGCATCGGGTTCGCCAACCTCGTCACCCGACTCCGACTTCCTGGCGAAGACTCCCCCTTCGTCGTCTGTATCAACAGCCCGGGGGAACGAGGCAGCAGCTCTGGCGAAGTTCGATGATGAACCGGGGCTTGCTTCGTCTCGGAGATAGAAGCTGAAGGCGGACCCGACGATCGGTAAATCACGAGGGTAGCGGTGGGGTTTCTCGAGGGCAGTCACGAAGGGGTGGATTCTGTCTTCCGGCGGCTAGAATCGAGTGGTGACAGCAGCAGTGTTTTTGCGGCGGTGTTCGACGACTCGGAAGGGGGCAAGATCGATTGAGGTAATAACTATTCCAAATCTTTCAATTGACTCTGAATCCTTTATCTCATCCTTCATTCTGTACGTATTTGGGTTTCGGTTTACTGAAGATCATGTTACTTATATTTTGACTTTTGATTTGTGATTCCAAATCTGATGAATGGTCCGAATTTTTCTTTGTCTGAGTTGGTGATCTTTATGGCAAAGTATGGAGTTTGATCAACAGGGTTTCGATAGGTGTTTGGGTTTTGATAATTTGACAGGGAAAGAATGAGAATTCGATGGGTGTTTGGGATTGTGCTTCTTCCACAGGAAAATGAACAGAAATACCAACGGGTTATTGTTCTTCTGGTTTGCAGTTGTACTCGAGAATCAAGAACTGGAGTGTTCTGGCTTGGATACAGGTTGTCCTTTTGGTTGTTTATGATAGAAACTGATGAGGAGGTTTGTTTTGAATCTGTTTATGTGTATTTTGAAAATTGAAGAATGGAAGGATTGTTTTGATTCTGTTTATGTGTATTTGATAATTGAAGAATGGAAGGATTGTTTTGAATCTGTTTATATGTATTTGATAATTGAAGAATGGATGGATTGTTTTAATGGGAATCAATGTAGGTAAAGGTGTTTGGGATTCTCTGATAGATTGCAGGAAACAAGGAAGAAAAAAGGAAGGAATAAAGCCATTCCCCTACAGTGTCAATTGGCTGTCAATTTATTAGTGTCCATTGGCTGTCATCTTATTAGTGTTTGTATATTCCTCTATTTGAATTTGATATATTATTGGAAGTATTGGTGTATGTACGTATATAAGGTATTTGGTTTTTAGGATTTTTACACAACACGAAATTTTAAGTGTATATTTATTTTGAATATATACACGTTACATATCCTACATGTATTTAGATAATTGCAAAGGTAATTAACACACACACATTTATATATATATATTTATATATTTATATATATAAATTTGAACTTAATTATATTAACCATGTAAAATTTATTAGTTTGTTAAACCTCGGCTGGTTAAATTAAAAATACAAACACCTATACTTAAGAGACCCCAATCTACGTGCCATTGGTCTTTATTGCATCGCGGCCCACGGGGGTTTGATCGTCGAACTATGACCGAATTGAACCGGTTTTTACAGAAGGCCCGGTGTGGGCGGACCAGTCATACTGTAGACTCAGAGAGTGGACCAGGTGGATTGAAGGCCCGGTGCGGGCGGACCAATCACACTGTAGATTCGATGTACATGGCTAGACTCGGAGGGTGGACCAAGTGGACTGAAGACCCGGTGCGGGTGGGCCAGTCACACAGTAGACCCGATGCGCATGGTTGTTCTGTATTGTGATATGATATGAGTATGGTTATATATGGTTGGTATTTTGGGGGTAACTCACTAAGCTTTCGGGCTTACAGTTCCAGTGTTCTTTTTTCAAGTACTTCAGGAGACCGTGGCAAGGCGAAGGCGTGATCGTACCGCTCCTCATGTTTTATGATTTATGTAATATGGTTCTGGGGGATACTCTGATGTTTTAACTATTTTGAAAACGAGATGTATGAACTTAATGGTTTTTGGATGAATTAAAATGTTTTAAATTGGCTCAATTTTTATGGGTGTTACAATGTAGTATGCTATTAGGCAATTAGGCTAGTTTAGTTAGTTGTCTGTTTTACTATTTATATATGTTGATATATTATGTGGGGGTTGAGGGCAGACTAGCTTCGTGCTAAAGGCCAATAGACTAAGGCGGACTAGCATTATGCTAAAGGCCAAGTAGCGGACCATCTTTATGCTGAAGCAAAAAGTAGCATACCGACTTTACGATGAAGGCCATTATGTGTATTATTAGTGTATCGACGAAGAACGTGAGCCGTTATGTGTATGCATTGTATGTGTATTGTTATATATAGTATTTTGGGGAACTCACTAAGCTTCGTGCTTACCCAGTTGATTATAAATTTTTTTCAGGTGCTTCATTAATTCGTGAGAAGGGCAAGGTTCGACTGTACACACGCACATTCACAACATGTTTCCGCATACTGTAAACTATACTATGATATATTTGAATAAATAAAAATATAAAATTTGGGTTGAAAATCAGGACGTTACATTATGGCAAAACACAATTGTGTTTTGTCTTCGATGCCCCGAAAACTTAATTTTTGTCCTGGAAAAGTTGCGAAGGTAAAGCACGATCATATAGGGAAAAACACAACCGTGATTTTCCTCCAACGCGTGTTTCGGACACGAACTCTTCAGTTTCAGTAAATCCAACCTAGGTTAAAGCTTCCTCAAGTATTTTAGTTCCATTAAGCTGCAAATATGCACCCAAGCTACTTCCAAAGTACCACTCCACTCAAAATATCTGAAAACAACATAAAAACATGAGCAGTACGGGGATTTTGAAGAAATACATGAGCTAAACATTATTTAAACTAATACACACACAAATGCATAAAATATGATGCAAAATGCTAGTAAAAACTACCATAAAAGATGCATAAAATGACTTATATCATACACAAATGAGAAGCTCTATGAAGATGCATATAGAAAAGTCAAAGACACAACCATGTACATGAAAATTTTAGGTAACTTCTTTTATTTAACAATGAGAAAGTCTGGCACTGCATTTGTGGTTGGAGTACTTAATTGATATATATGCAAAGCCGAAGAAAACCCCACCTGGTTGCTATTTGAATAGTACTAATATACTTAAAAGAACCTTTGAATTCTAGAGCCTTGTTCAAGAGGGAGTTTGAATGTAGTTAGTTTAATTTGTTATTGTAATGTCGATTATGCAAGAGATGTAAGCACCCGACGGTTAGCAACTAGATACATGTTTATTCTTGGGTATAGTATTGTGTCGTGGTGCAGTAAGCGTCGACTACCAATTTTACTCTAAACAACTGAAGTTGAATACCGAGTTGTAGCCATGACAACTTTAGAAAGAGTGTGGTTAACTTAGCTCCTGCAAGAATTAAATCAAGACACATATTATATATATATATATATATATATATATATATATATATATATATAAGGGGTAATGACTTATAAGGGTAACATAGTTTATGTTTTGTTTACATATAGTCCTTTAAGTTCTTTTTTGTACACATATTACCATTGAACTTGTTTGGACTGTTCACATTACATCCATATTGTAACACCCAATTCCTGGTATGTCTTTAATTCAAGAATTTTATGTATTTTTCTCTGGGACTCGACGAGTTGGTCGCCCAACTCGCCGAGTAGACGGGATCCGCGGGAAGTTTAAGTGACCTACTCGACGAGTCGGAGACTGACTCGGCGAGTAGGTGTTGTTTGGGTGAAACCCTAAATTTGAGGGTCTGCACCCTATTTAAACGTCTTATTGCAGCCTCCATCGTCCCTTATGCTCCCAGAACACCTCATATCGAAACCCTAGCCGCTTTGAGTGATCTAAGGCCATTTTTGGGGCTTTTGGGTGGTTTGTGAAGCTTGAAAGGAAGGAAGAAGCTTGGGAATTCGAGTTGGGGCTTGTAGATCCAGAGATCTTATTCCATCTTCAGCTCAATCAAGGTAAATGCCCCTTGTTTTGGCCTTCCATTTGGTTGTTCATCTTTAGGGCTTAGATTTTGGGTGCATTTAGGGCTTTCTAAGCCATTTTCGGATTAGTGAAGTGATTCATGGGGTTCTACTTTCAGATTGAGTCATTGGAGGGGTCTCATGACATAAAGGTGCCAACTCTATGGCCATGAGAGCCCCATGCACATTGTAGAGAACCTTTTATGGATTTTTGAGGCAAAAACCCCATGCATGTGCACCAAGTTTGGAACTTTACGTATAAAATGGACATTAGGAGGCCAGATCTATGGTTTTGACGTGTTAAGACCTATTTAAATCGACTGTATAGTAAGGGTCAAGAAGGGACTCGACGAGTTGTTCTTGGAACTCGGCGAGTCGGTGTGTAATGACCACTAAATCCTTTCTGTGGTTGGACCAGTGGTTCGGGAAGGAAGTCCCGTAAATGTTTAGACTCATAAAGGGACCTGAGAATCATGGGACTCGACGAGTGTATGAACAGACTCGGCGAGTCCAAGGCAATCTCCCAACCTTTGAAGATGGACTCGACGTGTTGTTCATACAACTCGGCGAGTCATAGACTGGACACGTTCTTATGAGGGAGATGAACTCGCCGAGTTGAAGGAAGAACTCGGCGAGTCGGATGAAGATGGTCCCGATGGTTTGAATGAAGGAGAACTCAACGAGTTATCGCAAGACTCGACGAGTGGTATCGGGGTTGGATCGGGTTAGTGGAGCATGGACTCGACGAGTTGGTAGACCAACTCGGCGAGTTAGGTCAACTGGGTGTTGACTTTGACCAATGTTGACTTTGCCTGGTTTTGGTATTGACCCTGGTTGGGTTGTATGTTCGGTTTGATGACTTGAAGGTTGCCGTGTAGGGATTGAGGAGTCGAGGATATCCGACCTTCACACCGAGGACAGTTCAGACACTACACGACATCGAGGTGTGTTACCTTCCAGTAGAAGTGGGTCTAAGGCACCAAGGTCGGCCCACTAGTTATTGTTAGTTGGGACGATTATCTTTGTGATAATTGTCTGGTCTGTTATTGTTGGATATGTGAGTATGCTAGATTGCTGGATATGTGAGTATGCTAGTTTGCTAGTTACTATGTTATGTGAGATAGTATCGCTAGATTGCTGGCTATTCCACCACGTCAGGGCTCTGTCCGCGAAGGTGCAGATAGCAAATTTAACTTTGCTCCCTTCCAGACAGGAGCAGATCTCGAAGATCGACTCCGTCTTCTCAAACCATTGTGAGAGGGCAATGATTCCGCCAGTCCCGTTAAAGGTCTTGGGCTTGCAGTTGGTGAAGTCCTTATACGAGCACTCTCTAGAGCGCACCGGAGCATCACCTTGAATGGAATGAACAATTGTTCCACTCCCGCTAGTACCACTAGCACTGAACTGAGCTAGGGCTGCCGTAACATCCACATTTACTGCAGCTTGGATAGCTGCTGGATTGTATTGTGGAGGAGGTGGTGGTTGTTGTGTTGGAGTTATCGTAGTAGTGCGCCTGTTCGATCTACGAGGAGGCATCTTGTAACTATAAGATCACAAAGATGAAGATATCGGTAAGAATTCAATAGTGAGTACAATGAGAGTGAACCATGGACTAACTCACCATATCCCAACAAATAGATGAGAGTATGATTGTAATATAGATCTAACATTAGAAGGGTGAAAGCATTTGGATAACAGTTTCCCATGAGATTAGATATTTGTCACTAATATTGGCATTAAAGATGTAACGAGTTCGGGAAAAATGACCTAAGAGTAGGTCTTAAATCAAACCAGAATAAGAAAATTTGACAGAACAAAGACCGAACGGACTGAAAGTCCAAGGTTTTAAGATAAACAGGAAATTTATACTAGAGTCTATACATAGACCTAATTATATCCAAAATACAAAGTAGAGTAGACTCTACTTGCGACGAGAATCGGTCGGACGAGCCTTTGGTTCTACCTGTTGACGTTCCATTTCCCGCATACGCCTTTCGAACATTGCCTGATGTGCTTGAAGTTCCCTGACTTCAGCTTGGGTTGTAGTAAGTTCTCTCTGAAGGGTCTCATTGTGGGCCAGAGTCCTTCCATGAGCAGCTTCTAGATGGCGAATGCGGCCTGTATTGACTCCCGCATTGGCATCAACCTCCATGACTCGGTTGATAGCTGCCCTACCCTGCTCGTCATTTCCAGCAATCCTGCGAACTAGAATAGGCAGGACTCTGTCCGCTGAGCCTCCCTCGCTCAGGTTGTAGAAGCTTATGTCTCCGTTGTAAGGTATGGGTTGACCCTGTTCCTGACTCCATCTTCCCAAGTTCTCCGCCCACAGAGGCGTCGGGCCTTGAAAAGCCGGACGAGGGTTAGGATTTGGGATTGGAGGTACCAGGGGTAGATCATTGACTTCTGGCTCGGAGTCAGAATCCTCCGGGAAGTCTTCTGCGAAGTCATCGCCTAACGGAATTGCATGATTCTCTTCTGGCTCTGCATCGAGCCATCCACCATTACCTTGGTTGGGGAAGTACGGGTCACCGTGGGGATGGAATTCAGCCATGATATCTACGCGAGAATAGGGGTAAAAGAGATAGTTAATAGACGTACTACTTAAGATAATTATAAGATGATCCTTGCCAGTTACTCCAATATTTACGTAGTGCATACCAGTCATATGTAACCAAAACAGGATAGACCTTCGAATAAGTGATCCTAACTCTAAGTCCACAACCAAACAAGGAACATGAAATAAAGCAAAGATCACAGATTCTAAGTCTATGACATCTTAGTTACATATAACCTTAGTGTATCCACTCAGTAACTATTGACATACTAGTAAAGACCTTTTTAGTTTGCACATAAGTAATTATAGTAACACAAAATACTCCTATAGTATTTTAAGTTTATGTTTTGTTCTAAAGTTTTCATTGTAGTAGTGTTGGTAAGTTTGTAGACTTGCTGCAACACCACAACCATTGCTAGGCACATGCTAACCACATCTCGGAAAGATATAGTTGATCAGGCTATATCACTCCCAGATCTGATCATATGTCCCCAAGCCTACTTGTACTGTCCAACAATCGCAATACTTTTGTTCTGTTCTAGTATGACACTGATCCTAGTGTGAATTCTTGTAAGTATACTTTTAGTTAAATATTTTATTATTTAAAACTATAAACTCTTGGTCAGAGTATTTTAATCCCGTTGCGTTTATAGTTGTATATCTTTTATGGGTTGATATACTCAACTCACTATAAACAAAGCTCTGATACCAATCTGTCACACCCCCAAACCAGAACGGCGGAAACCTTCAGGGGCGGAGGACGTCATGTACAACATCATAACAATGCACAATAGTAAACAAGCAACAACATCATCCATTGCATTAATAATATAATTCAATACAAGTGTGTTCTGTGTAGTTTGAAAGACACCAAAATATGAATCAAAAATAAAAGACGAGTCTTGAACGAGCTCCGTCTTCTCAAAACCTGGTCATCGGTACCTGTCTACTGGTGACCTGAGAATACAAGTTATTTTGAAATAGTAGATCAACATTAAAGCTGGTGAGTTCATAAGTATTTTAGTGTCAATGTTTGCATAAGTTTAATGAAAATGTTTGTAAGTGTTTGATGTAAAGTTTGTAAATGTTTGATGTAAATGTTTGTATACTTCCTAGAAAATCCTATATTTTCTACTAAAGTAGTCTTCTACCAAGATGCAACTGTTTTGTATGTTTATCCTTTTGTAAAAGTGTTTTTCCCCAAGTGTGACTATTATTACCAAAATATAGTTTACATTACCGTTTATGTGAGAAGATCACAATATGAATGTAATGGGAAGATAAAGATGTACTGTAGTATTGTATATAAGTAACTACCAATGTACTAACTACCTTAAACCAGTTTGTTTAATTAAGGTAAAATGTGATGAGATTATAACCATAATTGATTGACTAGTAAACACGACGATCAAAGACGTCGAAATGATATGACATTCGTCACCCGTAGACCTGTAGGTCCCACTGTAGCTAGCAGCAAGGTGTAGGATGGTCAATCCCGTATAGATCTATACACAAACTCACGCTCTCCCTCCAGGAGACTCTGGTTACAAAACGTGACACAACAGTATATTGTCGTGCCATGAAGTAGTGGCTTACATTAATGTTATAGTATTCTTGTATTTGTATAGTATGTTCTCTCTGTTCTAATGTATAGTAAGTTCTCTCTGTTCTAGTGTATAGTATGTTCTTTCTGTTTCTCATTATAGTATGTTCTATATGTTCTAGTGTATAGTATGTTATTTCTGTTTCTCATTATAGTATGTTTGAACTGACTCATGTATGAACTGACTCTTGTAAGTTTCATTGTTCTACAAATAGTGAGTAGTAATCCTCTAAACTATAAATATTATAGTTTACTAGTAAATGTTGTTTGAATGACCGATCATGTTTGTACACCTTTGCTAACCAAAGGTATTGAGCTGATGTAAGAACTTTTATATCTATACACATATACATAATATATAACTAAGATTCAAACGACACTCGGACAAACAACCGGTACCCTAAGTCCACAACCAAACAAGGAACATGAAATAAGGCGAGTTATCAGTCCTAAGCCTTTTCAACCTTATTTATATAACTATATCTATATAGACATCATTTTGACAATATATAAGTTTAAAAGAGTTTGATAAAGAGTTTAGCATATAAAAGAGTTTATAAAAATGAGTTGAAGCAGTTTGTTTGATAACACAGTTTGAAGTATAAGAAAATTCACTTGCTTGGTAGTTATTAATCACATGTGATTGATATAATAACTATAATGTTTTCTACTTGTATTCCCCTCATAAAAGCATTTAAAATCATTTAAAAGATAAGTTAAGAGGTATGAACTCACCTGTAGTGAGTGATTCGAATGAAATATCGATATAGGATGTTAAGTGTCAAGTGAAGTCTTGAGCACAACGAATCCTATTAAGCATATAACGACACATATATGGATATAATTAGTGTATATAACAACTAATCATGAATTGGAACCACCTTAGGGACTAGGAAACACTTGGAAAGAAGTGTTACAATCACATATGATTGTTCTAAAGGGGTTTACGGCCACACACAAGGGTGTGTTTACGGCCTTGGTTGTTCACGACCATGGTGTTTACGGCCATGGTGTGTTCACGGTCAAAGATGTTCACGGCCAATGATGTTCACGGCCTCATGAAGTTCACGGCCAATGATGTTCTTGATAGGGGTTTACGGCCAAAGGAGATGATATATCCGTAAACTCTTATTGTTCTTGGAGAAATGGTTGATTTCTAGGGTGTATTTCAAGAGCTTCTAAAGGATAACTAGTATATGGAAGGATACTTACGTTTTTGAAGCTTAAAGGGGGTTCACGACCCAAAGAACTAGTGGGTGTTCTTGGTGTTCTTGATGATCTAACCCCAAAAGATGAATTCACAGATGAAATCAAGGGACTTTACTAGATTATGAAAGGTATCAACTAATAAAGGGAAGAATCACTTACAAATTTGTCGGAAAATAGAAGTGATCTTGATGATACTTGAGAGAGAAATGAGTGTTCTTGAATTGGAAGTGTGAAAAGTGATGAAAAGTGAAGGAATATCATACTTAGGGAAGGAGTTCACGGCCAGCCAAGAGATTACGGCCGTAATCTCTAGTTTACGGCCGTAAACTCCAAGTGATGGAGTTTTATGGCTTGAAAGCTGCACAATGAACTCTCATAGATACATCCTAACACTTAAACCTTGAATGTACTAGACTTAGAACACCCAAACAGACTCTAAACAATGCTAAAAGATAGCAGATACAAGTCTGACTTTTGATTGAATTGAATGACTTTACAAGATAGAAATTTCGGGTTGTCACAGAGTTTCTTGTCCAAAATCGACGAGTTAACCTTTAGAATGAAGATTATCTTTCCTTAATTGACCTTCTAGATTCCGGGTGTTACAACACGTTTTTTTATCGAGCATGAAACCAATGAATTTTTCTTAACTTTTTGTTATAAGGTATTGATATAATATTTCTAAAACCTTGATATGGTTTATATAAGTCTATAATTATTGATTTCTTTTCTTATGTATACAACGTTATTGTCTTAAGTCACACCTTAAAAAGCGTCATGACTCGTAAAAATTTGAAGCTTAACTAGTCGTCACATCACGTCTCACACCACTTAGAACATTGATCCGACTTGTATTCGATGTTAGTTTTCACTTTGAAAATTGCATTCTTAAACATGTATTCGGTGATCTTTACTTAAAGAACACGTATTGTGATTTGTGAGCTTCAAAAACCAAGAAACTAGCTTACGTAAATTGAGAGTTTTCAAAGTTAAATAGGGTTAATTTTAGGATATTTTAGTATAGCGAAATTGAGTAATCTAACCCATATAAATGAAGTATTTTGAAAAAATAGCCAACATTTTATAAAATTTGTAAAATGGCCATTATCTCAAGAACAAAGCATTTTAGAGAGACGTCCGGGATAGCGTAGTAGGATTCCAGAATAGTGTTTCGGAACAGTTTTTATATATACATATATATCTTTTAAAAATTTAATCATTTTATGTGTGTTGTGTTGTTGTTATTATTATTATTATTATTATTTGTTTATTTATGGTTTTATATGGTTTTCAAATTATAAGTTGTTTTTCGCATTTCAAACATGTTCTTCGTATTTCGAAGCAGTTCCTCACATTCCGGACATTCCAGACATGTTCCAAAATTGATTTTTTTGAGTTATGGAATACCAAATTCCAATGTATAATAGCCTAAGACAATAACTAAACCAGTTTTGGGTCACTCCTATCTCTAAATTAAACATCTACAAGAGGTCCGGAGCGTGTTCTTCGTGTTTTGGACCTGTTATTGTTATTCATGTTCTGGACTATCTAAATTACATCAATAATCTTAAAATCAATATTAAAAGAGTAGGAGTCAAGGGATTACCCATAAAACGACCAAATCATCGAGATTGTGTTACATATCTTCTTTGGTTCTTAAGTCCGAAATGTATAGAATGTGTCATAATGTGTCGGTATGGGTTTGTAGTTTGTGCTCTGGAATGTACCGGGATAAAATATGTAATAAGGTTTTGTAGATTGTGCTCCGGAATATGTCGGAGCATTCCAAAATGGGTCGGGATGGGTCCAACGTCCGGAATGATGTCCATAATGGCTCATTCCGGATTAGATGATTATTTTGCAAAAACAGATTTATAGTGGTTATTTTTTCTTTTAAAATAAACATAAAAAATTATTAGATTACTCAATTCCCCTTTAGTATATATGTTTTTACTTAATTACCTGTCTCCAATATTTGCACTTAATATAACTTTTTGAGAATAACACAAAAAAATGTTTCACAAAAAATTTAACCATTTTGTAAAATTTGCCCTCTTCTATATATTTTTTTTGTTCTTGTGATTGTCAGCCAACTTTATAACAATTGATAAATTCAAATTGAAATAATTAAGTGTACGGATGTATTACTGTAGATTGTAGAAAGTAGAAACAGTATGGGTCCTATTGCTTAAATGGTCATCAATAGTGGTTGATGGTTGTAGAAAACTCACTGAATTTAATATTTTATACTGGAAAGTAAAATAAAACATTACTGGATGCTTAATAAAATATATTAATTAGTGAAAAATAATAAAAATTTAAATGTATTTAGCGGGTACAATTAGATACTATTGAATGAAGGAGATTAATAGAAAACACAAAATCAAAAAATAAAAAATAAAATAAAATAAAATAAAAGCACTTAATAAATAATAAATACTCCTATAATAAATAGGTGATACAAAATGCAAATAGGTCATCTCTTCCAATGAAAATAACCTTTGAACTCTTTTAAGGTTATTTCAAATAGTAATAAACTATAAAAAAAATAAAGATATTTTTGCAAACATTTTAAACGATAATTTTTTCTATCAACCACTTAGTATTTATTAAATGTGTATTTTACTTTTGTGTTATGTATAAATAACCCTCCATCATTCAATAATATTTAGTTTTACTCATGTAATTACATTTAAATTTCAATTCTTTATTGCATTCCACTAGTTAATCTAGCCCTTGTTTAATCGTTATCGCTTACGTTTTTATTCTTGTCCAATAGTTTGTAAGCCCATCTATATAAGGGCATAAGTTCTAAGTTTGGGATCATCGAATCCATTCACCTACAATCACTTTTAATAGAAAGATGTATGCTTTAAAGTTTTAGTTTTTGAGCTTTAGTACATTATTAAAGATTCAATAAGATTTCATTTATTAAAAATTAAATTTATTACAAACGTGTAGTTTTACTCATGTAATTACATTTAAATTTCAATTCTTTATTGCATTTCACCATTGTAGATGCTTTTAGGGTTGCCTGATAAAACAAAACTAAACCTGAATAGTTCAGAGAAGGTATGGTTCGACTTTATCAAACGCGTTGAATGGTTTCATGCAGAGGTTATCAAACAACCCCTTGTTGTGCATAGCAAAGATAACAAGTAAAATTATAAACCCTAAAATGTTACAAAGTGTTTCTTCAAAGTAGAATACCTAAACCAACAATTACAATGTGAAATACTATTAAAAAACGGCTCACATTTTGGTCTCAAGAAAGTAAGTTGAAGAAACGGCTAAACCATCGATGTCATAAGTGCGAACGAGTCTTTGTCTTTTTGTAGGGGATTCGGGTTCGACCCAACAAAATTCTAAATGAAAAGACTTGGCTTCACCCACTTGTTTTCCCACATCACATGGACACCCCATGTACATGCCTCCGGGTAATAATGTGATTTGATAGCCTCCATCATATTTCACCAAGTTACCCGACATGTTGCCTGTCCATCTCACATTCGTGGATACATTTTTCGCCTTGTATGTTGAAGTTTGATCCTGTTTACATTACAAAAATGATTTGTTACATTTTCAGTTTCGGTCCCTATGTTTAGAACTTTTTATCGGTTTTGGTCCCAAGAAGAATCGGTTTGCAATTTTGGTCCTTATGTTGATGTTTCATAATGATATAGCAAAATTACATAAGGACTTATGGTGCAAGGTTTTCAAACTACAGCGATCACCCATAGAGCTCTCATAAGGACCATCTGTGGTCTCTTTTGTAAACCACAGGGACCATTCATGTAATTTTGTGTAATGATATTTAAGCTTAACTATTCAGCTGTTAATTTATTTTGAATGACCATTTTACCATTGGAACAAAACTGAAAAAACTGTATACAATTTGGGCCCAATTCGTAATTTTCTCGTTATTTTATTATTAAACTATTTTCTAAATTTAATGTATTTTATTTTTAGTTATATATTATTAGATTTAAAATTTTATTGTTTTACATTTGAAGAATTGTTTTGCAATTTTGGTCCTGATGTGGTGATGCGGATGTTTCATAATGATATTGGTCCCTGGATCGTTAAACCTACCTACTCAAATTAAATTGTGTAAATGACCATTTTGCCCTTGGAACAAAACTGAAAAAAAAGAATACAATAGGGGCCAAATTTGTAATTTTCTCTTTATTTTATTATTAAACTATTTTCTATAACATATTTTATTTTTAATTATTATAAAATTACAAAGTGAGTTTTAAAATTATTTTACATTTAAAATGACCATTTTGGACCATATTTGTAATTTTCTCTTAATTTTAATTATCTTTTTTAACGGTTTCGGTCCCAAAAAGAATAGGTTTGAAATTTTCGTCAATATTTTAATGTTTCATAATGGCTTTCATCCCTAAATAGTTAAATTAAATCTAACTACTCAGCTGTTAATCTTTTTAAAATGACGATTTTGCCCTTTGGACCAAAACTGAAAACCGTATACGGGTATACCACAGGGACCAAATTTGTAAATTACTCTTAAATAAAACCATACTATTTTCTAAACTATAACATATTTTACATTCAAAATGACCATTTTGCCCTTGGTCAACCAAAACTTTTTTTTCTTTCTATATTGCATGTACTAATTCAAGAAAAAATAAACCTGGATTAGCTGACCCTTGTCATCAATTTCAAGTGATGTCACTGTGTCAGCTTCAGCATCAGTTGCACCATAAACACCACTACGCTTTGTTACAGAGTGACCTTTCCATGTTCCAAGATGCTGATTGATCCTGTTTTCTTTATCCTAATATATGAAAACAAAAAAAACAAACACAAGAATTCAAAAGAGAGTTCTTATTAGCTATTACTTGAAATTTGATAATAATAATAATAATAAAACCATAAAAAATACCTTAGATTCATCAAGAAAAGGAGGCGTAACCACTCCAACACCTTTTTGTTCAAGAAAGAGGATAAGCATCTCAACAATACCTTTCGGATCCATTATATGGAATGCTCTTGCTCTCAAATCTTTGTCTAGTGAATAAAGACAATTTTCACATACAATAGAAGGTAACTTAGAAGGAAGCTTCAGGTTTCTGCATATGGTAAATATAATAAAAGATAAGTTACAAGCGGATAAAATAAATTGTAACATTAATTTATACCATGAATACTCACTTGGGTGATGCTTCTCCAATGTCATCTTCACCTAACACTCCTTCTCTTAATACTGTTTCTAACATGCCTGCTGTCTGATACCTTAATGCAAATGCCTTCTCTTGGGGAAAGAAACCAATCTGTAGACTAATTACAGTGGATATATTTAGTAGGAGAAGATATCAAAAGTGTTGAACATTTCAAACTAGGTATTTGTTTTTGTTACACATTATCTAGATGCACAAATAAAAAAACCTGTTGATATTTTTCTGCAGTAAACATGTTGGTTTCTTTGATTTTGTACTCTGCCCATTCAGCTTCATGATCAGTTTTAGAAGCTGAGTAGCTTGATGAAGATGATTGTTTGATGTACAACCTGAATTTGACAATGGGAACCATGGTTAAGTGAGTAACACATAGCACACACAATGCTAGCTAACAAAGCATCCGATATGAATCAAACTAATCAACTCATCTTGAGCTTGAACTAGGTATGTTGCATTTCTGTATTAATTCCAAGATACAATTGTTCCAGAATCACAAATTTAACATTAATGTAATTTGAATAAATCAATTTGATTGAAGAAGAATCTTACGTCTGAATCAAACTAATCAACTCATCTTCACCATAAGATCCCGCGGATAGCCTGGTATCCACCTTATGCATCAACTTCCCCATTGAATCAAATTGCTGAACAAAGCACGACATAAACATCTAATTAATAACAAAACAACTTCAAAAACCAAAACAGATGATCCGAATTGTGATACCGACGTGAAAAGAACCGGTCCAGTTCCCCAAATTGAGTCTGATGAATCGCTTAAGAGCATCGATGCTCATCGATTCCTGATTTGTTTTTTGAGGATTATTATACGAAGTCGATGAAGGAGACGTTGCGTTGGTTAACAATGACGTTTTGTGAGGAATTGCTCGACGGTATGGTTTAGGGTTTATGAAAATTGAATTGACCGAATTACTACTGCTGCAAAAAGCACCAATCGGACAGAAGGCTGCCATTCGAGTAATCAATTGAGGCCAATTGAAATCTTTTGAGTTTTGGTGAAAGCTTAGTTCGTTGTGTTTGAAGTTATGTTGGAAGATGCATTTCCATACCACCAAGGCACCAATAGATTTGCAAATATCTTATCCACACTAAAATCTAAAATCTAGGGTCGTCCAAAACAGAACCCGGAAATCCAAATACCGACAGTATTGAAACCGAGAACCGAAATGGAACCCAAACTGTCGGGTTTCGTTTAAGTTTTTTATAAATGAGTTTTGGGTTCGGTTTTAGTACCTCAAACCGACCCAACCCGAGATTATTACATGTTTTTCAATAATATGCTATAATTTGCTTTTTATGTCAAAAGTAATATACATCAAATGCAAAAAGAGGTGGATTTTGGTACTAAATTATAAGGTTAATACTTTAAAAACCATTATTTATACATCTTCGTTTCGATTTAACCCCAACTTTATTTTTTGTTCTTCATTTGTCATTATATTTTGGAAAACGTTTCATTTTTGGACCCTTGACCAGTCACCAACAAGCCACGACGACGTGTCGGTTTTGCATTTTTCTCAGTTTGCATTTAGCCCCAACATTTACGTATAAGTTTCCATTTAGCCCCAATATTTTTTTTGTTCCTGGTTTGCCATTGTTTTTTAGAAAAACTTTCATTTTAGCCCTTGGCTGGTCATTAATAGGTATTTGCATTTCTTTCGTTTCTCAACAAATATGTCATTAGAAATATTTGGTTTCTTAACAAATATGTCATTAGAAATAATCAGTTGTTTTCTTTGGATAAGTTACAAATGAATTAACAATTTTAGATTAACATGTCATATTATTTATTAGATGTCATAGACTCAAGAAATACACTAGGTCTTTTTTCTTCATTTTAAAATATATGTGTACATTAAATTAAATACAACAAACACTGATAATACAAAAAAAAAAGAACCATTAACTTACCAGTTAACACGCCCCGTCCCTTAAAGAGAAGACACATTTTTTACTCTCTAGAAATATATGGTTTCTCAACAAATATGTCAGTAAAAATAACAAATTGTTTTTTAGATGAGTTACAAATGATTTAACAATTTTGATTAGCTTAAAGATTAGCATGCCATATTGTTTATTAGATGTTACAGACTCAAGACTTACACTAGGTATTTTTCCTTCATTTTAAAATACATGTGTAGATTAAAATACTTGTATGTATGTCCGGGATTTGGCTCTCGACATTGCAAGAAAAGAACGTGGGGGTAGCCCGTGGCACCTGTATGTAAGACTAGGATTTGACCCTCGGCATTGCAAGCAAAGACCATGGGGGTAGCCCATGACACTTGTATGTAAGACCGGGATTTGGCCCTCGACATTGCAAGGAAAGACCATGGGGGTAGCCCATGGCATTTGTATGTTTTGGTATGTGGTATTTTGGGGAACTCACTAAACTTTGTGCTTACAATTTTATGGTTATGTTTTCAGGTACTTCCGATTCGAAAGGGAAGAGCCCGACTTGATCGCACCGTATCGACCCATGTTTTTGCCTTATGATAATTTTGGGATTGTACTCTGATAACTGTTTTCTTATGAAATACGTTTGAATAGTTAGAAAAAAAGATAATGGATGTTTGGCTAAAAGATAACTAGTGTTTTGACCGAATTAAAAATGAAATTTTTACCTCGTAATTTTTGGGATGTTACAATCATGTTGTGACAAAACCCATCAAAGTTAATTAGGGAAAACCAAAAAGGGTGTCACGTCGTGAAAACTAGTTATCTCAGCTCAATAGATTCAACTCTCAACCCATTAAGCCATTCACCTAATCTTTCCAAAAAGCCTCCTATCGTCCAATAACACCTAAAGGTCGATGTTTTTTTTAGCCATGCTTGCTCATTGTGAGTCTAAGGCTCCAACTAGGTCAAACATGAATTAAAATCACCAAAGATCACATGCATGGGTCCAATACACATTCAAATTCCAGATCTGAACCATATGATATACAAAAGACCCCAAGGATCCATAAAGTTGCCAACTTTATGGAATCCTACCATTCCAACTATCTCATAATTATAGAAAATGGGACAAAACCTTAGATGTGACAACCTAGCATAAGAAAATTTAGATCTTGGACACTTAATTACAAGGGTCCAGAAATCCACAAAATGAAGTCCCAAGCTAGCCAAGATGCACACAATGCTACACAAGTCTTCTTCTTCCTTCAAAATCAATCAAAGGCACCAAAATGAGCTCAACAATGGAGGAGAGGGGTTGGGGTTTTCTTCTGCAGGTTTGGAAGTGATGGAGGATGAGGGTGAAGGAAACCCTAGCCCCTCATTTCTTTTAAATAGGGTCCAAGTCCCAAATCAGGGTTTTTCATTTGATCAGGTGTCACGTCGTGACACTCAATTGACCCTACCCGCATAACGCGGTCATGTAATGACGTGATGGTGCTTTCCTCATGTCGTGACCCCCCCCCCCTTCAAAATTCATATTTTACTTAAAATCTCATACTCGAGGATCTGGATGTGACACATATATCGTTGAAAATAGGGGACTGACCAAGAACATTATGGTCGTTGTTAGACCCTGCAAGTCCAAAGAACGAATTTCTTATCCACAAATCCTGAGATGCAACAGCTTCTAGTATTATAGTCAGCTACCATGTATCACCTCGAGTAAATTGACCGTGCCACGTAGTTGGACATCTTTCCCACATGACATGCGTACAATCAATACTACAAATCAATCCTGGAAATCCATGTCTCTCTTCATGTGCCAAATATAATCTCTCAATATCACGTGCAATAGGTTTGCGCAAATATTCTTCGTGATAAACCTGGTACACACATGCACAAAACTAATCTACACACTCAATTGTGGTCTGCTCAGATACTTTCAAGTACTTGTCAATGCGTTAAAGGCTATAATGTATCCTAAATTTTTAAGCGCATCTGCACAATTTGTAAACTACTAAATCTCATTCTACCTCTAGCATCGGGGTTTTTGCTTAAAAAATCATAACGAGCCTCTAAAGCATTGCTAATACGTAAAAATAATGTCTTATTCAGACGAAAACAACATTTGAATGCCGCATCATTATAAAGACAATTATCGGCAAAATAATCACATACCAATAATTCATGTGCGGCTTGACAATCTTGATTGACAACCGCTCTTGTACACACAACATTCGTATGTTCTTCATTATGTATGTGTTGCACAACATTGAAGAACATCGAGATAAATTCTCCGTCGTCGTCCGAATCAAAATTTGTAAAAAAAATCCATAAATATGATTTTTTTAGAGAGAAAAAAGAGATGAACGTTATGAAAATATGGTGTTTAAATCTTGTGTTTATATGGGTAAGGTTTATTTATTTAAAAAAATGATTTTGACTGTTGGAAACGGTCAAGGCTTCTGATTCGTGGTGGTCTTATGTCCTCCCAACACAACTCAAAACGAAAACGCTCGACCACGAACCAGCGGGATAGTGTACACGGTTGTGGTTCGTGGCCACGTCGACAACGAGCCATTCGTGACGATCGGTCTAAGGGTAAAAGAGTTTTAAATCTTGTTATATAAAATGGCGACACATTATTTTTTAACTAAAAGTGTTTTTTATTTGATTAATTTTTTTAAGTCTAAGGAATGTGTTTTCAGTACCTGCAATTCCCTTTTTATATATTCAATAAACGTGTTTTTCTATACATTACATAAATAAAGTTAAACTATATATATGTTTTATTTTTCATAAATATAACTAGAAATTTTATATTTTTTATAACTTTTTTTTTGATGTTTTGATAAGCTTTTTTGATATTTACTACTCAATAAAAGATTCTATAAAACTTTTTGAATAATCTAGAAAACATTGAGATATATCACGAGCAATAAAACAAGATATAATAGGCAAGTGTGATAACACGTTTCCAAAATCTAACACATTTGTAATGTATGCATATGCAATCCACTATTTATGTAATTTCTGAATTAATATCAGTAGCTATTTAACTATGAATAATTTGGTACCTGAAACTGTTGAATTCTTCATTGACGATTTCTTGTGAGAAGAAGCAATACACACATCACTTGCAATGGAAGAAGATACAGCATCGGAGGAGGAGGTTGATAAACATAAACAATTTCAACCACGTTAACAGCCACTTTCATGTCATTATTGTAGCAGTAATCTCCATTTGCAGTGGAGTAGTATGTCTTTGGTTGAGTGAGCTTAATCACGTCGCTTCCAAAACCTCCGGTAACGTTGAAGATGAGTCCTTCATCTGAACAGTTTGTGTAGCTCGTTTCATTCACCTCCAACACCGTGAACATCTCCTTGTTGTATACGAAATCTGCACCAGAGATTTAAACAGAAAATCAAAACAGATCGATTAATTGGAGGTGTTTTAGAAGAAGAGATCATGAATTATTGATGATATGTTACAAACCAGAACCAGAGAAAGAATAAAAAGGAAAACGCTATGCGTATACGAAGAACACTCAATGATTAGCGAATGAAATGCTAACGTTCAATGGATCATCACAGAGAAGAAAGTTATTTGAATGTGACGAAGACAGATCTATAGAAATTAAAACTGTTTGTAAATCAGAGAAACAGAAAGCTTACGGAGCCAGTCGCCGACGTAGAACGTCTGTTGAAGAGACCAATCAGTGTAGTTTTGATTCGGTTTCCACAATTCCTTCCCGCCGATCAGGTGACACACCGTACTTCTACAGCTCACGGATGTTAACATCGCTGCTGCCACCACCAGCAGAACCACCGTCTTCAGCCAAACGACGCCTCCTGATCTACTCATTGTTCCAGGAATCTTCTTCAAGCAACGATCACACACACTCTCTCACATACACTTATAACAGTATAACACACACAGAGAGATAATGAGAGTGACGGAGGTTATATATAGCCCCATAAAGTTCGGAAAAAGGGTCAAAATATATGGGTTACAAGGACCACCGGTTCAGGTTAGCGAGAGACGTGTAAAACAGACTTCACACTCAGGCCATGCAACCACCATTGTTTCTCTGGTACCACTGCATTATATTTTTGAATTATTATAATTATATGAAACATTATTCTTTTAGCTAGTAAATGTTTCAGAAATAAAATGAGTATTATTTTTTGTTTTTTCATCGATAAATTATCAATAGATGATCATATTATAAAGTATACGATACAAAATTAAAAATTGGCCATACATAATTAGTAAGTGGTCTCTTTAGTTTACAAAAAATCAATATCTCATATATACAACTTACCACGTTAAATATCTAGTAAAGTCATCAGCATAAGCAATGGTACCTAAGTGATCTCTCGTATAGAGTTGTGTTCACAACATATGAAATTATATGAGGAAACCACTTAATTCGATCTCGTTCATTGATACAAATCGATGGTCTTGATTGGTAGGGGCCATGGATTTTGTAGATGAATCGTTTTAAATATTAGTCATTAGTTTTTGGGACCAAATGGTCTACATCATGATTTTATGGTATATGCTCGTATAACTTGACAAACGATACATAATCCGGTAATCCTAGTGCTATGATTTTTTTTTTTTTTTTTTTTTTTTTTTTTTTTTTTTTTTTGCAACATGTTACTCTTTAAATGGATAGTTTCTTCAGTTCAAAAATCAAACATAGCACGATGTATTTAGTCGAGTTAATCAACCAAAAATTAATATATAATTATAAAAACATACAATATTCTTTTATGCTGCATGTTGTTTTTTTTTTTTTTTTTTCCTATGTAGGCATATTTTTTTTCTTATATCTTTTTCTGAGTCCGTCTATTTCAGGATGAAGTGTGGCATAATTAATCTTCGTTAAAAGGGTCACTAATACCGCCTTCATGTGAAATAAAAGATAAAATGTTTTTATTTTGTTATATAAATTGTGGATATAGATCCCGTAAGAAGAAAAGTTTTGATAAGAAGGTAAAAAAATTTTAATCTGTATATTTTTTTTGGCGAAACAAAAAAATAAACCATAAGATGAATAAAAAATAACATTATTCACAAAAAAAATTTAGAACAAAATGTTTCGATAATTCATTTTTATAATAATTTTGTTGTTATTCACTAAAATTATCCGTAAAATGAAATTTTGATTGATATACTAAAAATGAATTATGAAAGTGTTTTTTAGGGATTTTTTTGGTGAATCATATTACTTTTGATTTATCTAATGATTTATTTTGTTGGTTTGATAAAGAAATATGCATAGAAAAAACTTTTTACCTTCCTACAGAAAAATTTCACTCTTATATATATATATATATATATATATATATATATATATATATATATATATATATATATATATATATATATATAGGACGGCTCACTTGAGATTAAAAAAAAGTAGAAATCTTGAAATTCAACTTCAGCCACATATTTTTTATTTGTCGCTCTAACGCTCTAGCGTACTGATAGAAACGGGGTATGACTAATCATAAATGATTATATGGCAGAGAGGTATAATCATATATGATTATAAATGTTTATACGTATATAACTAATCATAAATGATTATACATATATGTATGTTCACAGATTGAGTAATCATATATGATTATGACAGTTGGTAGCAGAATAGGTGGTGGTGGCAGAGGTGACGATGATATAAGTGATGGAGGTGACAGTGGTGGGGTCGGCTGGTGTCAGAGGTGGTGGTGACGGTAGTGGTTGTGGTGGTGGGGATGGTGGCGGAGGAGAAAAGAACGGGTGACACCATATAATCATTTATGATTATAACAGGGTTGTCGTGCCGGTACACCGGAGAGTTAGAGCGGCAGAAGTGAAATAAGGTATCAAATAATGTAATTTCTAAACTAAAACTAGTAGCTACTTATGATAAATTTGTGAAGCTGTTGTAACGATGCCCATAATACAGGCCAAACAAAATAGGAGAAAAAATATCCATTCAGTTTCATGATGATGATGATCATCATCATCAGAAACATTTTCAACCACGTTAACGACGACTTTCATGTCATTTTTGTAGCAGTAATCTCCACTTGCAATGAAGAAGTATGGCTTTGGTTGAGTGAGCTTAAACACGTCACTTTCATTACCTCCGGTGACGTTGGAAGATGAATCCTTGATCTGTGCAGTTTTTGTAGCTGGTTTCGTTCACCTCCAACACAGTGAACATGTGCTTGTCCTATTCGAAATCTACAACAGAGATTTAAACAGAAAATTAAAGGTGATTTTACAAGAAGAGATGAAAATGCAACAGAATTAGAGAAATATCAAAATGGAAAAACTTTCGCATACACAAATAAGATTCAATGATTTGCGAAGGAATTATGCTAAAAATCTGCTGGCATTCAATGAATCATCACAACGAGGAAATTAAAATGGTGTGTAAATCAGAGAGACATAAGAGAGGTGTTTAGAACTTCTCTTGAAGAGACCAATCAGTGTAGCTATGATTCAATTTCCACAATTCTTTCCCGCCGACTTGGTGACGCACCTGTTAACCTAGATTGTTAGTTAATGAATTATGTGTTAAATATGATAGTTAAATAAATGAACCACTATGATGGTTCATGGAAAGATGTGTTGGTTAGACCCAACTGTTAGTTTCATATATATATATATATATATATATATATATATATATATATATATATATATATATATATATATATATATATATATATATAAGTCTTGTGTAATTTTCTATGTGTGATGTGTTAGTGTAAGGACTTCTTTTTTTTTTCTTTCAAGATTCACCGTCTGTTCCCAGGGTACAACAACCTTAACGGTATGTGTGACAACCCGTAATTTCCATTCTTGTAAAAGTCAAACTTGGTTAACTAAAGTCAAAACTTATCCAATGAAGGTCAAACTTACTTCTTTAATTATTTTATGGTTAGATTAATGAGTTGTATGTGTTAGACCTTGTATTCAAAGGTGTAGTGTGTCTAAGGAAGAAAACCCTTAAAAACTGAGAACCTTCGCATAAGCTGCAAACCCCTAGCATGGACGGTAAACCCTAGGACCGCAAACGGTTCAGACCGCAAACGGTTTGCAGCCGTGAACTCCATCGGGCCGTGAACCTTCCTCGGACCGCAAACCCTACTTATATATATATATATATATATATATATATATATATATATATATATATATATATATATATATATATATATATATATATATATATATATATATATATATATATGAGTTTGACCGAATTTGTCTTCACTTCTACACTTCTATCCATGAACTCCAACTTTTTCTCTCAAGATCTTCAACCGAAAACCCAAGTTTTCTCTCATCTATCATCCGAAGATCATCCAATTCACCTCCGGATCTTGTTTAAGAACACCTAGTGTTCTTCTCTTCGAAATCAATCACCCTCCATTCTTGAGTTTGCGGCCGTAAACACCTACATCTCCTTCATTTCACCAAGAACACCAAGATCACACACTTGTTTCCAGCCGAAACACTTGAATCATCAAGTAGACGTGAACCGTTCACACACACACTGAAGCCCAGCCGTGAACACTGAAGTCTAGCCGTAAACACCTTGCAGCCTCTTGATTTCGGTTCTAACACTCCTTTTGTAAGTAATTCTTACATCCTAGGTTGTTTCCTTAAATCCTTTGAGGTTATATTCACTAATTTCATGCCATCATATCACGTGAATTGCTATTTAGGACTTGTTTTGTCACGGGATCTAACTTGTGGAAGTAATCATCCCATATCGAACATCCAAACGAATCACTCACTTAAGGTGAGTTCATACCCCTACAATTTACCTTTTTAAATGCTTTTAGGGGGGGGGGGATACAAGTAGAACACAATTCATTTGTGTTAACATTTACATGTGAAAACAAACAAACAAAGGATTTCTTATGCTTATAATTGTTGTTAAAATCATTTCAAAAACTCTTTCAAACTATTTTCGATTGCTTTTATTATCAAAATCGTATTCATTTACATATCTATGTATAAGTATGCTTTAACGGACTTAGGACTATTGCTAAACACCTTGACTCATGTTCCTTGTTTGGTTGTGGGCTTAGGGTAGGATCACTAGTCCGACTGTTGGCTAAATCATAGTTATACTTGCTAAATATATACATGAATATTAAAACCCCATTTTCAAAGTACTTACTAAACTCAGTTGCAAACATTGGGCAATTGAGTCTTTTCTACAAATCATTTACAGTTCAAACAAATATACTAGTAAACTATAATAGGTATAGTTTAGAGGATCAATACTTACTATTTCTAGAACAGAGGAACAATACATGAGTCAATACATACATACTATTACTATTCATTACAAAGTATACTATTCATTTACAAGTACAAAAAGGAACTTACATACTATAACAAGAACAAGATAACTAAAATGTGAGATACTATTTCATGGCATAGCAATGTACTTGTTATGTCACGTTTTGTAACCAGAGTCTCCTGGAGGGAGAGCGTGAGTTTGTGTATAGATCTATACGGGATTAGCCATCCCACACATTGCTGCTAGCTACAGTGGAACCTGCAGGTCTACGGGTGACAAATGTCATATCATTATCGACGCCTGAAGAACATCGTGTTTTATACTAGTCAATCAAGCATGATTATAACCTAATCACATTTAACCTTAATTAACCAGTTTGGTTACAAGGCAGTTAATGCATCAGTAGTTTATTTTACACAATTCTACTATAAATCTTCATTTTCCATTACACTCATACCGTGATTTTTCACATGAGAAATGCATACTATTTTCCTAGTAAAGATAGATTTACAAATATGGAAGACATATATTTTATACTATTTCAAGAACAAACTTACATTTTACAAGAGAACAAACATACAAAACATTCGGGTCTTGGGTAGATAACTACATTTCATTTTGAGAAGAAAATATAGGATTTTCAGGGAAGTATACAAACGTTTTACTAAACAAACACAAACATTTTCATGAAATAAACACAAACACTTGACATTAAATACTTATGAACTCACCAACTTAAATGTTGATACTCTCTTTCAAAATAACTTGTATTCTCAAGGAACCAGTAGACAGGTACACTGGACCAGGTTCTTGAGAAGACGGAGCATGTTCAAGACTCGTCTTTTATTTTGATACATACATATTTTTGGTGTCTTACAACTATACTCAGAACACACATGTATTAACTATTCTATTAATGCAATGAATGTTGTTGCTTGTTTTACTATTATGCATTGTTATGATACTGTACATGACGTCCTCCGCCCCCGAATGTTTCCGCCATCTCGGTTTGGGGGTGTGACAGTATGTGTACTGCCGGATATTTCCACTGCCTGAAAGAGTCGCCGGAAGTAGGTGTACAGAGAAGGAGGAAGAAGAGTATTTTCATTCGCATGTTAAATGAGATGGTAGAGGTCTCCTTTTATGGTTGAAATGTAACAGAAGCAAATCAATTCTATATAAAGGAATTGATTGTGCATTGAATGTCATTAATTACGTAATTAATGCATCCGTTAAAGAATTCAAAATAAGGACCAAAACTGTCAAATTTAGCAAAAACAAGAGTAGCGCGAGCCCGAGTTTTCGGAGCTGCATTCGTGTCCGCAGGTCGCGCCCATGCACAAGTTCAGTTTTTTTTTCTACGAAATCCAAGATTTGCACCCCCCTGCGCGCGGGTAGGAATTATAGTAAAACCATAGACACAAGCTTGTAAGCCTTTCATGCATTCAAGCTTATAAACATTGTTGAGTTTGGTCTTTCTACCCATGTGGGACTCATTCCCACATTCATCTCTTTTGCTAAATTTATTCTCAAATACCCACCTTTGAGTATCGATATCTCATTCACATATACTCCATTTTGGACATATAATATATCGTTTCGAAGTTCTTACAGAGGAGAACACAAACCCACTTAGAGTTAATTATATATACAACATATGTATATATTTATATATGTCCAAAGTTAGTAAAAATGTAGATATTTATACTAAATTTTCCAACATGTTGTACGTATTGATCATATCAATAAGAAAGTCAATTTGGTGTATATCTTATCCTTAGTTTGAAATTCTATCTTGATATCCAACATAGTGGTATTAGAGCTAGCAATTCTAAATCAAAATGATATCTCGTTTCTTTCCTCAAATATGGCTACGAACAACAATCTTTATCAAACCCAATTACCATGATTGAATGGTAAAAATTATCATCACTGGAGTTTCCCAATGAGGGGTTTGTATGAATCTTTGGATCTATGGAGTATCGTGGATAAAGCATCTATCAACCAAAGAATCCCACTACACAACAAGAAAAGTATTTAAAGGAATTAGAAAAGAAAGACAAGAAGGCGTTGTTCCTTATCTACCAAGCAGTTGATGATCCCATCTTCGAGAGGATAGCAGGTATGAAATCTTCTAAAGAGGCATGTGATACATTGTATAACGGTTATAGTGGAGAAAATAGAGTAAAAGGAGTACATTTGCAAACCTTACGTTGTGAATTTGATAACCTGAGAATGAAGGAATCGGAAACCATTGAAGAGTTTTACAACCATTTGATTGTTTTGGTGAATCAAATGAGATTAAATGTGGAAGACATCGAAGAAAAGAGGGTTATTCAAAAGATACTAAGGAGTTTCACTCGTAAATTCGACTATGTGGTCGTGGCAGTGGAAGAATCAAAGTTTATCTAGTTTATCGATTGAAAATCTCTTGGGAATACTCCAATCCCATGAATTCCGCATGAGGAACTTTGATAACAGGCCTGCACAACAAGCTTTTCACTCACAAGTCTCTACAGAGGCAAAAGGTAAGGAGCATGCAAAACCTTTAGCAGAAAATCAATGTTTCTATTGTCACAAATATGGACATGCAATGAAGTACTGTAAGAAACGAAAAGAAGATGAGAATGAGGATGCAATTTCATATATCAGACTAAAGTCAAGGAAGATGACACAATGTTCATGGCAGATGAAGAAATTGAAAGTTTAGTTGATGGTGTATGGTGCAAAGATGGTGTGTATGATGATCTTGTGAAAGAAAGCAAGAAAGTGTGTGTGCCTGTGGATGATAATCTCCATGGGAAGGTTCAAAAAAATTGATGATGAATGATGGATGATGCTTGGAGTTTGAATGCTTCAAGGTATTGAATGTTTCTGTAAGTTATCTAGGTTAGGGGGGGTATTATAAATTGTTAACCTAGTGTGACATCCCCAATTTCATGGCCAGAAAAGACCGATTTGTTTATGCTTTGTTTGAAAAATCAGAGTATACATTTAAAGAAAAGTGTTGCGGAATTTGTTCCGAAAAGAAAATATAATAAAGATTTATCAAAGCATTTCCAAAGAAATGTATTTCATTATATTAAAACCCCGAGATGTCATCATCACTATAGATCAAAAGCATAAACATAACAACATAGGCCTCAAAATAACATAGACCTTATAAATATTCTATTTATTTCTACTGATCTATAATCCATAATCTCTCGTTAGATCATCCAACTATGCTCTTGTGCCACTACCTGTAATACAAAGAAAACTGAGTGGGTTAGACTTGGAAGCCTGGTGAGCACATAGGATTTTCAACCCACAATAAATAAGTTTATTAATTTCATCAAACCAAAACAACCCGATTACCCATTCCCGTTATCCTCACTTTACGTCCCTAAAACATCTATCATAAGGGACCTATCCTAAGGATTTTCATCAGGATTGACACTCTTGCTAAGGGGATTCCTCAGCGATAAATGTTCGTAAGCCAACCATGAGGGGGATGAAGTACATCGGTGAACACATTGTTCACAAACACCTACAGGTTGCGAGCCTGTCAGCGTTCCACTGGACTGTCTAGAAAAGTCTGTGGTTATCATCTATACTCCGCTAGATGACTGGATCATCGTTAACATCGACGCCTCTCATCATTTTATCACACATCAACTATTTCATCTACACATGTTCTACCCAACATATTTGTAGATATGAAATACACATACAGTTTAGATTTGAAAAACAAAGTTTAAATCTTTCATCCAACATAGATCTCAAAGTATAAAAATTATATATAGTTTAGATCTGAAGAAAAAGTTTAGATCTGAAAAGAAAGAAATACAAATCTTTAAGATAAACAGAAAATATTTACACATAGCACGTAATTTATATAAAATACTTTATATCTATGTGTAAGGTGAAAGTAACTATACACTCACTTGATAAGGTGGTGATTCGGACAACACTTCGCTTCTTAAAATAATCTCCTTTGACGAAACAACGGTTTTGCTAAAAATCGGGTTCTACGCGAGCAGAGTTTCAAACCGAAAAACTCTTTTTTTTTCAGAGACTTCGGGTGCTCCGGGGCTTTCTTCTAGTGCTAGGGAGGTTCCCTAGGCTTCGGGGGGTTTAAAGTGTCTTGAGATAGTGTAGAGAGTGAAAGAAGATGTGAATTTGTAAAATAATCCGGGAAGTCTCGCATCATATTTATAGGGGAAGCCTGGCCTTCGGTGCGCAGGGCGTTCCTGCGAGGAGCGTAGCGCGTTCTGGAGCGCAGGGCGTTCCCTCGTACGTGGCGCGGAGGAGCGGTGCACAGGTACACTGTCCGAGATTCGTATGTGTTAGCCACGCGAAGGAGCTACATGGCCGACTTCGGACCAAGCTTCTGCGAACGCGGGGCGTTCCCCTTCGGACACACCTCGAAAATTGCACCCTTAACTTCAAAAATTCATAACTTTCGCATACGAGCTCCGTTTTCGACATTCTTTATATCCACGTGTAGGTGAGACCACACTCTACAACTTTCATTTAAACTCTGTTGGCTAATTTTGACTTTATTTTTAAATTTATATTTTTAATAGGCCGGGACAGGAAAAGTCCGTTAAAAATTCTTAACTTCTTCATACGACGTCCGTTTTTGTCTGTCTTTTTACCGTTGAACTACTATTGACGAGATCTTCAATTCTCGTTTAGGTTGTGTTGGCTAAAGATCGCTCGATCTATAATTCGAATTCCGGGTTGCACACTGCTATGCCGAATCTAAGAAAATTCATAACTTCCTCATACGAAGTCAGATTTGGATGTTCTTTTTATGCACACTCTCGGTTTAATGTATGCTACAACTTCCGTTTAGATCGCCAAGGCTAAAAAGCACTTTATCGTAAATTCACTTTTTACTTCACACATCGTCGTGCCGGTTCTGTCGCGAAACTTCGACAGACCATAACTTATTCGTTATAACTCGGATTTCGGCGTTCTTTATATCTCCGGGATCCTTGTCACGACCACTACAACTTTCTTCATAGATATCAGGTTTATCTAACATTTTACTTTTTTGACGCTTATTTTCATTCTTAATTTATTATATAATCATAATTAAGTATAAAGCACATAAATTCACATAATTCACATAATACTCAAATAAATCATCTTTATTACTTCAAAACGAGCTACAATGGTTGGCCTAGACTATTACATCATCATTAATGCTTAGCCCAGAATCATAGACGTTACACCTAGATTGTTAGTTAATGAATTCTCTGTTAAATATGACAGTTAAATAAATGAACCATTGTGATGGTTCATGAAAAATTGTGTTGGTTAGACCCAAGTGTTTGTTTCTCCTGAATATATAAATCTTGTGTAATTTTCTACGGGTGTTGTACATATTGATCATATCAATAAGAAAGTCAATTTGGTGTATATCTTATCCTTAGTTTGAAATTCTATCTTTATCTCCAACAATTATGCTGAAAATCTTATCCTTAGTTTGGTGTATATCTTATCCTTAGTTTGAAATTCTATCTTTATCTCCAACAATTATGCTAAAAATCTTTTGGCATTCAATGAATCATCATAGCGAGGAAATTCAAACGATAAATTAGAGAGACAGAAGAGAGGTGTTCACAGATCCAGTCGTCGATGTAGAACTTCTCTTGAAGAGATCAATCAGTGTAGTTATGATTCAGTTTCCAAAATTCCTTCCCGCCGACCTGGCGATGCACTGGACTTCTACAAGTCGCATATGATAACATCGCTGCCGCTATCGCCAGTATCACCACCGTCTTCAACCAAACGATCCCTCCTGATCTGCGCATTGTTCCAAAATATTCTTCAAGCAACATTCACACACTCTCTCACATAAACTTATACACAAAGATAATGAGAGTGATGAAGGCCATATATAGCTCCATGACGTTCGGAATAGAGTCAATTTTGGAAACTTAAAAATATCTGGGTGACATGGACCATATGGTGCATGTTAGCGAGTTCCGTCCATAAAAAACTTCACCCTCATGCCATTGCTATTTGCTATCACCATTGTTTCTCTAGTACATCTGAATTCCATTTTCGAATTATTGTTGTTATATGAAACGTTATTTTTTAAGAATCAAATGAGTATTAACTTTCACTTTTTGTTTTACTATATAGATGATCATATTATAAAGTATAAGGGCATCCACAATCCATTGAACTCTATAGAGTTCAATGGATTGCCACATCATCCATTAAGCATCAATACAACACCACCCACAATCCATTAAACACCTATTCAATCCTAATCACCACTTTATTCCTTCTATTGAACCATTCAATGATCAGTTAACTCCTTCATTCAACTCTACTCCATGTCATAACACACACTCATTTCAACTCTTATTCAATCCTAGTCATCACCTCATTCTACTCTTATACTACTTTCATTGTGGATGCTCTTAAATATTTATAAGATAAATTTGGTTAAATGGCCGTTTAACTGGTTTCCTTGATAAGACGGTGCATGTGGTTTTAACTTATTATATAGTTGGTCTTTATAATTTTACTTTTGTTACAGATATGAAATTACCATTCTCCTGATTAAGTTTTTATTATTAGTTTTTGTTTCCTATATATTAGTTAGTTATTATTCTAATTAATAAAAAAAAAACCTACTTTAATTTTAAATAAAAAACTCCTATTAAACCTAACCCCAAAGCCTCTTTCCATGGACTCTCACTTTTGATTAACTTCGTCTTCCCCATCTCTTTGTCCCATTTTCTGGTTTCAATGGTTGCCGGTCCTCCATCTCCCCTTCCTATTCCTTGCCTCTTCGTCGGAAAATCACCACAAAGAGATTGAAGCCCAACCACTCCACGATTAAATATCAACAACTTCATCCCCTCAATCAATTGTCTCCATTATTTCCACTGTCGGAATTGACTCACACAACCACCACCAAAAGATGTACCTTTTTCCTTCTTCTCCATTTTCACCGGATGTGACCTTCCTCCACCTCAGGTCTATAATATCTACCGCCTACTTCTTTTTCCTCCTTCCTTCCTTCCCTTCATCGCACCAACGACCATCACGCCGTAAGGTACACCCAAATCTCTCAAACTAAGACTTTGATACCAACTTGTAACGTACCCAAATTACTAAAGAGTTTTTTCATTTAAAATAAGTTAACCAGTTAAAAACTTTTACGTAAAATCATCAAGTGACATTTATTTGTTTAAATATCGTAAAGTTAACAGAGTTGAATTACAAAACAACGGAAACCAAAATCTTCGATGCGAGTGTACAGTCCTACCGATCTCTTCCCAAGAACAACTTACAAAACATTAAATCCAGAACTGTAATCATAAAACTTAGTGAGTTCCCCAGTGTACCACATATTCTGTGACATCCCCATTTTCACGGCCAGAAAAGACCGATTTTGTTTATGCTTGTTTAAAAATCAGAGTAACATTTTAAAGAAAATTGTTGCGGAATTTGTTCCCAGAAAAATATGATAAGTACATTATCAAAGCATTTCCGAAGAAATGTATTTGTATTCATTTTAAAACATTTGGGATGTCATCGTCAATACAGAAACATAAGCATAAACAGAACTTACATTCATTATCACTAGTGATCTACACCTCTTTAATCTCTCAGTGTAATGTAACTTCATATCGACACCTGTGATACAAATAAACTTGAGTGGGTCAGGTTGGGAAACCTGGTGAGTACATAGGGATTTCAATCCCACAATGTTATATCATATATATAATTTAGATCTCACAAAATATACAATTTCCCCATATACATAATCGAGTTTTACCCCACCCCGTCAATCCTCACAACGAGACTATCCATACTCTTGGACCTTAAACTTTACCTCTTACTCCTGGATCTAATCCATGCTCTCGGATCAATATTTGTGCCCATTCCATACTCTCGGATTAGGGACAAGTGTCTACGTCTAAATCTATACTCCCGGATTAATGATGGATAACTATGTACTGTCCATACTCCCGGACTAAGGACAACTGACTATGTCTTAATCCATACTCCCGGATTGATGACATTTGACTATGTCCAATCCATACTATGGGACTAGGGACAATGAATATGTCTAATCCATGCTCCCGAATCAATGACATATATTAAAGTTCTATTATCTGAGTATAACTCACTCGTACTCGTAAGAAGATACTACCCAATATACCTCATAATTAATTTAGGTTTACTCTTTATCCTAAATCATCATATATAATCAGGTATGTTCTTTAACATGTATTTTAGGCAACATCAAATAACTCGTACATAAACATATATTTAATACTTCAATCAATACTTGTATTCAAATCATGTTCATGAAAGAAACTATGCACTCACTTGTTAAAGTGATGATTCCAAATTCGAGCAGCGGTTCACTTCTAACAATTCTATTTTCCTTCGACGAAACCTAACATTATTATCGCTAAGTTTTAGTCTAATCTTTACCGTGACTAATTATTAGTCTTAGCATTATTATTATATAAGCGTCTAAAAAATATTTTCCAACCACTATGTGCAGACAGGGGCCAGACATAAAACACCGGAGGGCAAGACCATTTTGGCATATAGCACTTCTGATATCCAACAACCCTATGCGGCCCTTTAAACCAGATTCCCCGTACCGCGAGTATTTAAAAAGATATTATAACGACACTTATATAAGTCACAATAATAGCTCAAATATTTATTATAAGTTCATAATAACAATACTAATTTTAAATATAAACTATATTTAAAATAGGGTAAGCATAACTTACTTACAAGGGGGTTTTAGCTAGGAGCCGAGCTCTGCAGGGGCAGAACTTCGTCGCTGAATCTTTCTAAGAAAGATTCGTGCAGCGCTTCAGCGCTCACCTTACTATACTAAAACTACAGAAAGAGAATTCGAATCACGAGGGACTGAAATGCTTGGGGGATAAGAAGTGAAAGACTCTTGAATCAAGAGAATGATGCAAGAAATATGAGAGCCCAAGGCTCTTATTTATAGTAATTGAATTTACAAAAACTACCCTCCATAATTACTTAATGACCTTATAGTTATATAAACGACTAAACACCCCTTCATAATACTATTTTCAATAGATTTAACGATATTTGTACTAAACTAATGTCGAAAGTACTCAACACTAGTCTTATAATGACCGCATCGTCGATACCTTTCTAATGATATATACATTTGTATATATGATTTATACTATTATAATTTATAACTCATTCATACGAACTCCGTTTTTGACGTTCTTTATATCGACGCGTAGGCGGTACCGTACCCTACAACTTTCGTTTAGACTCCGTCGGCTAATTTTGACTTTATTTTTAAAGTTATAATTTTAACAGGACGGGACAGGAAAAGTCCGTTAAAAATTCATAACTTCTTCATCCGACGTCCATTTTCGCCTGTCTTTTTACCGTTGCGCTACTATTAACGAGATCTTCGATTCTCGTTTAGGTTGCGTCGGCCAAAAATCGACTGATCTAAAATTCGAATTTCGGGCTGTGCACTGCTATGCCAAATCTTAGAAAAAGCATAACTTCCTCATACGAAGTCAGATTTTGACGTTCGTTTTATGCAGACTCTTGGTTTAACGTATATTACAACTTTCATTTATATATCTAAGGCAAAAAATTAGTTTATCAAAAATTCACTTTTTACGTTACGCGGTGTCGTGCTGGTTTCGTCGTAAAACTTCGACGGGCCATAACTTCTTCGTTATAACTCAGATTTCGGCGTTCTTTATATGTACGGAACCCTTGTAACATATACTATGACTTGGTTAAGATTAATCCTTCTAAATAATCTTCTACCAAAAAGTCATTTTTGGTGCTTATTGTCTCTAAATTGACTAGCCCGAATCTACGGGCGTTACATATTCCACCATACATAAAATGCATACAAGCAAAGTCCTCGACTCTAGTGCCGATTTTCCAACTCACCTATCCAAATGAATACAACTTACATAAAAATCATACATATTATGCATTGAAACTCTGTGTCAATACATATTCACAACTCAAAAATCCTCCAAAACTCATATCCACAACATAAAAGCACCAAGGGACCCTAAGGACCTATAAAGTTGCCAACTTTATGGAGTCCCAACACTCTAACACTTCAATTCATGGACAAATATGCATAATACCTTAGATCTCGCAACAAGGAAAAATAAATTTTGGATCTTGGTTACTCACAATGGTCTAGAAGTGTAACTAGAGGTTGCAAATGGAACTTCCAAGCTGAAACTATGCTTCAATGGTGATCTCTTCTTCTTCGACCACCAAAACTCCACCAAAAGCTTAATAATCACAATGAGAGGCTAGAGTTGGTGTTTTATTGAGCTTAGGGACGAAGGAGGCTATTTTGGAACCCTAAAATGAAGTTTATGGGGTTTAGATACGAAGGAAACACTAAAGATCATGGGCTTGGTGTAACATCCCGTTTATTAAATAAATAAATAAGATTAAATAAATTAACCCTGGGATGAGAAGTGTATTTCATATTATTTTACTGAAGCCCTAAATCCATAATAGTTTATTAGTGTCAGCCTTGGGAGTAAGATGTTATAAATTTGGGAATTTATGGTTTAAATGGTATCAACTGGACTTGTGTTGAATAGATTTTGGGAAGCAAGGGCTAAAGGGTAAATTTTCAGACTCAGTTGTAAAGATTACTAAGGGCAGGGGTTGTTTGGTAAGTTTTGGATTTAAGTTGAAGAGGATTTGGGAAGGTGGGACTGAATATGAATAATTGGTGAAAGTTGTAAAAGAACGGGACATAACCCGTCACCCTTTTCCTCATGGATGCGTTTTAAGGAAGCAACCAAAACCCTAACCCTATTTCTATTGCCAGCCGCCAACGAAGATGGAGGTGAACCACCCGCCGCTCCTCCATCAAGAAGCCAGAAGCCGCCGCTGCTCAGCTGCCGATGAAGACGGACTACGGGGGGAAAACGCATCGCTGTTGCTGCTGCTGTTGTTCTCGGCTGTGCAACGTTTCTTCCCTCCTACTCACCGTCTGCCACATCACCGCCATCGCCGGCCGATATCGTTGGTGCCGTCTGGTGGCGCCGCCGTTGTTGCGGTGAGGATTTCCCATTCATTCATTGCTTCTCCGCCGTCGCCCACCTCCAAGGAGATACAATACATCAGCTTGGTAAGTGTTCCGCCCATCTGTGTATATTTCAGTGTAACATAGCGGTTGTTGTTGGCCGGAATGCTAGCGGACCACCATGACAGCCAACTATGGTGGTTGCCGCCAATTCTACTCCTTTCTGCCGCTTTCTGTCGTATTTTGCCACCACCAGCCACCGTGGTAGGTGGCTGTATGTGTATGTATGGGTGTGTGCTCGAGGGTACCTGCTGTTTTCGGTGTTCATGAGGTGGTATGAGATTGTTTATGAGGTGTGTATGTATGGTTGCCGCCCCCTGCCACATCTTTCTGCCGCCACCAGCCACCGTGGAGGGTGGTTGTGTGTGTGTTTTATTGTGTTTAATTGTGGGTTTGATGGGATTATGTGGAATGATTCATGTTTGGCCAGATTAATCAAGGGAAAAACCCACCGCCACCACGAGCCGCCGTTGACCACCACTACTCGAGGTGGTAGTAGGTGGTACCTGGCCTAGTGAAACCCTAATCGGCCCAATAGCTTAAATTGGAATTAGTTGGTTTGTGATTTGGGTTGGAAACCCTAATCAGGGTTTAGAAAACCCTAATTTTTGAAAATGTTGGTTTGGACCTATCGGGACCCGCGTGTTGACCAGTGGACTGAAGTTATGACTTATGCCGATTCCATTGTATGATGGCTCAGTGGAATAATGGACTTAATGGGTTAAGTCATTAATGGGTTAAGTGATAACACTTAACCCTAATCGTCATTTTATTTAAAAACCCTAATTTGGTTTGGGCCTTGAGTTGGGCCTTTTGATGGGCTTTGGTGATTGGGCTATTGATGGGCCATCCAAAAACAAGTATATGGACTAGAATATGGAATTGGGCTTTAGGATATGGCCCATTGGAGAGGCTTGGGCCCAATTTGGAAAATTGGGCCATATTTGGGCCTTGAATGATTATGAGATATTGGACCATTAGAATGCCAAGTGTTGGACCAAGAATAAATGGTTGGGCCTTAAGGAAAGACCATGTGAGGAGTTTGCGCCCAATTTGGAAAATTGGGCCATATGTTGGGCTTCAGTTCATTGTTTGACTTTTAGGCCTTCATAGTATGAGTTGGGCCTTGGTCTTGGACCAAGCTATGTTAGGGGTAAATGGTCCTTTTACCCCCAAGTGTGTATTTATGGTTATGCATTGAAACCCAAATGGTTAATTGGGTTTTGTTTTGACGATTGACAGTTCGAGAATTGTCAGCCAGCAGCAGGGGAATTATCTACAGGACTTCAACAGTGTGAGGTGAGTTTCCTCCTAGATTGAACGGGTCTAAGGCACCAATGTCGGCCCGTGTAGTTTATATGTTCTTGATAGGAACACGGAGTGTGGGCGGGGCCCGTATCTCATTATTACCAGATTATAGATATCAGTCAGATTGTTGGATTGCTATACTTGTTGTCTGTGTGATACTTGTATGTGTGTGTTTATGTATGTGAGTGTGGGCGGGGCCCGTATCTCATTATTATTTGAGTGTGGGCGGGGCCCGTATATCATCATTACCTGAGTGTGGGCGGGGCCCGTATCTCATCATTACTTGAGTATGGTTAGTGGTATAATGGTAGGTTGTGTACTTGTTGTCTGTGTGATACTTGCATGTGTTTGTTATGTATTTGAGTGTGGGCGGGGCCCGTATATCATTATTATTCGAGTGTGGGCGGGGCCAGTATCTCATGATTGGTTGAGTGTGGGCGGGGCCCGTATCTCATAGTCAGCGGAGTGTGGGCGGGGCTCGTATCTCCTAGTCAATGGAGTGTGGGCGAGGCCCGTATCTCCTAGTCAGCGGAGTGTGGGCGAGGCCCGTATCTCCTAGTTAGCGAAGTGTGGGCAGGGCCCATATCTCCTTGAGTGTGGGCGGGGCCAATATCTCTCAGTAGCATGATTATGTGTATGGTATGTGGTAGTTTTGGGAGACTCACTAAGCTTTGTGCTTACGGTTTTCAGTTTTGGTTTCAGGTACTTCCGTTTTCAAAAGAGGAGCTCGGGATGATTACAATGCACACACCATTTGTTCAGCCTGGGATGTTTATACTCTGATATTTTGATAAACATTGATTTGATGTTTGAGATATTATGACATGTGTTTTGGACATCTATGGTTTTATTAATAATTAAGAGCGAAAATTTTGGACCGTATTTTTGGCAAGTTTCGCTTGGGCTGCAATGCATCTCATTTCGTAAGCTCTTATTACTCACATCGTGAGCTCAACAAAATTCATTATCTTCATTTAATCACTCCTCAGGTCGTGACCCTTCTATGGTCACGTCATGAGCCTTAGTTTTACCCAAAAACCATGCCTTGACTCCTTGAAGCCCTAAATCGATACGATCTGGAAACAGGATGTTATATATATATATATATATATATATATATATATATATATATATATATATATATATATATATATATAAACATCCCAAAATTCCAGACCAAAAATTTTATTTTTAATTAAGTAACCTATAAAACAGTTTACTGAAAAACATCATCAATTCATATTATTTCATAAAACATAGTCACGTGTCTCAAAACCATATCATAAAATAGTAATAATGTCAGAGTACAATCCCAAGAATCTCATAATGCGGAAATCCTGTGTATGCGTGGGTGTGATGCGTTGCTACCGTGCCGGCTCCTTCCCCTTCGAAGAAGAGGTACCTGAAAACAAAACAGAAAGCTATAAGCGCAAAGCTTAGTGAGTTCCCCCATCATAGCACATACCATACTATAAACATACTGCCAGGCATATCTGGGTGCCCGACCTACCCTGCTAGGCATACCGGGGTGCCTAACCTACCCCTTTCAGACATACCGGGGTGTCCGACCTACCCCTCCGGTTTATCTCAACCGGTTACGGGGACTATTTCACCCGTACTACTACCACATAATAACATAACATAATCATACTATCAGGCATACCAGGGTGACCAACCTACCCCTTCGGTCCTTACAACCGTAACATGGGGACTATTCCCCCTACTACCACTATCACCTAACATCATATCATACTAGCATATAAAACATATCAGATAGTGGCAAAGCCAGGTAATTATCACAAAGATAACTACCTGACGAAAAATCCCTACTAGTGGGCCGGCATTGTGGTCGTAGACCCACCCCTATTGGAAGGTAACTCACCTCGATGTCGTGCAGTAACTGAACTGTCCTCGATGCTAAGGTCAACTCCTCTCAAACTCCTACACATAACAACCTTCCTTAGTTACCATTTCATACTCGTAACCCTCTCAAGGGTCAACTCAGGTCAAATTCAAAGTCAAGGTCAAAGTCAACATCCTGGTTTACTCAACTCGGCGAGTTGATCCATCAACTCGTCGAGTTCCATAATTCAGAGAAACTCGAATTCGCGATCGGACTCGTCGAGTTACCCTTTAACTCTCCGAGTTTTACTTATGATAGAATCGGGACTTTCCACTTGTACTTGTCGAGTCCTTCCTTGGACTCGTCGAGTTCTCCTTCATACAGATCAGAACATTTGCTCATGGACTCATCGAGTTCATCCTTGAACTCGTCGAGTCTTGCATCCTATCAGTTGGGACATTGCCTTGAACTCGCCGAGTTCATCCTGAAACTCGTCGAGTTCTTTGATCTTCAAGTTCATATTCATGTCCATCATGTTGAGTCCTCTTCTAGACTCACTCAGATTGCTCATAAAAAGACAAGGTTGGGGAACCGTGACCCAACTCGCCGAGTCCCCTGAAGTCCAAGTCCATACAATCGATTTCAGTCGAGTTTATTGCATCCAAAGCATAGATCTGGCCTCCTAGGGTCGATATAACACGTAAAGTTACAAGCTTTACGTGCATGCATGGGTGTTATGAAGCTAAAACACCAAAACTAGGCCATAAAGGAGTTCTAATGCATGGGATAGGGCTATAGCTCAATGAAGGTGTTAACTTTGAGCTTCCTAAGCTCAAATGTTCCCAGATCTGAAGTCATTACTCTAATATTCAGTCAAATCCCGAAAGTGACTTAGAAATGTCCCAAAAATGACAAGATGCAAGCCATAAAGAAGATCTAAGTGATGGAAAGCCAAGGTTGAAGCTTTTTACCTCAAAAAAACTGGAAATGCAACCAAAAATCTGGATCTACTGCCTTCTTCTTGGATCTCCAAGCCTTTCCTTCCTTCTCCAAGCTTCAAATCACTAAAATGGCACAAAATAGCTCAAGGATACTCACAAACTGATTAAGGTTTCGAGAATAGGGTCTGAGGGTGATGGAGGCTGGAGTGGAGGCCATATAAGGTGTTTAAATAGAGTGCAAACCCTAAAATGTAGGGTTTCATTCAGACAGATCTACTTGTCGGGTCGGGGCTTCCGACTCGTCGAATAGACTCTTCCACCTGCGTCCAAGATTAGCCCTTACTCGACGAGTTTGGGTCCACCAACTCGTCGTGTCCCAGTATAAAAATGCAAAAACGCATATTTTAAAATACGTACCGGGAACCGGGCGTTACAAATCTGCCCCACTTATTTTAGACTTCGTCCTCGAAGTCTGCTGCTGCATCTGGAAAACGCTCAGGGTAGTGCTACCTCAACTCGTCCTCCGGTTCCCAAGTCGATTTTGAGCCCTTGCGATGCTGCCATTGCACCTTCACCATCTCGACCCTCTTGTTCCTCAGATCTATCGACTTCCTGTCGAGGATAGCTACTGGTCGCTCGATGTAATTTAGGTTGTCATCCACCTGAATATCCTCTAGAGGCACCACTGCAGAGTCGTTTACCAGACACTTCTGCAGCTGGGAGACGTGAAAGGTACTGTGAATCTGGCTAAGCTCGGCTGGCAGATCCAGCCTATACGCCACGTTGCCCACCCGGGCTACAACCCTGAAAGGTCCAATGTACATGGGGCCCAACTTGACCCGCTTCCTGAACCGGATGACACCTTTACAAGGTGACACCTTCAGGATAACCATATCCCCGACCTGGAACTCCAGGTCCGAACGGCGCTTGTCAGCATAACTTTTCTGCCGACTCTGAGCAGTCTGAAGCCTGCTCCGAACCTGTTGGATCCTCTCCGTCGTCTTGAGTACCACTTCGGTACTCCCCATGACCCTCTGTCCAACCTCTCCCCAACATATCGGGGTCCTGCACTTCCTCCCATATAACATCTCGAAGGGAGGACGGTCGATACTCGCGTGGTAGCTATTTTTGTAGGAAAACTCTGCCAAGGGAAGGTAGGTATCCCAGCTACCACCAAAGTCTAATACGCAGGCTTGCAACATATCCTCCAAGGTCTGGATGGTCCGCTCGCTCTAACCATACGTCTGCGGGTGAAAAGTGGTGCTAAAGTGCAGACGAGTACCCAACTCGTCATGGAATTTCTTCCAAAATGTGGAAGTGAATCGCACGTCACAGTCAGAGATCATGGAAACTGGCACTCCGTGTCGAGCTACTACCTCTCGGATGTAGATATCAGTCAGCTTCTCGGCCGAGACGCTCTCCTGGATCGGTATGAAATGAGCACTCTTGGTCAACCGATCCACGATGACCCAAATCGAATCCATCCCTCGTGTGGTCCTAGGAAGCTTTGTGATGAAATCCATACTAATATCTGTTGGATTTTGAGCATTCTAACACTTCCTAAGTGTACATGCAACCCTAATAAACCTTGGATCTATGTTAGTCTAAAATACATGCAAAATTTGTTTTCCAAGGTTTATAACTTATCTAGCATGGCATGGGGAACTTTTAAACATAAAAGAACTAGATGGATTACATACCTTTGATTGTGAATTGATTCCTTAGGAGTTTGAGAGCCAAGCACCAATAATGTGAATGCCTCAAATGGAAATCACAAATCACCACAAACTTGGAAAACTTATGAGAGAGTATATCTATGCTCTAGAAATCGGCCACCTTTCTTCACACACACTCGGGGGTCATTTCATGCATCACAAGCTTGTTTATATAGTGCACATGATTAGGGTAAACCCTAATAACCCATGTCTTTTCCTTTCCAAGGATCCATGGGTTAAGAGCTCCATGGATCATCCATGGACTCCCATATAAGCTTAGCCCATTACCATAATGAGTGTTAGCCCACACTATATAAATATAATAGCCCATGTTTAATTAGTCACCATTTGATCACTAAATTAGTTCATAATTAATTTAAGACGAATACTAATTAAATAATACAATTTCATATTAATATATTATAACTTATAATATATTAATAAGCCGCAAATATACTCTTTTCATAATGTTATCCATATAAATAGTTCGGGTGAAGTGCAACCCAAATGGACCATGCCGGGTCGGGTCAAGTATATACCAAATAAGTTATGGACTTAGACACCTTATCCAACAGTCTTCCACTTGGATAAGTCTAATAACTATATTTTCCTATATGACTTCAGGAACCAACCGGCAATCGTAGCTCTCGAAAACTCTGTTGAACTATGAAGCGCCATTTTAGATAAGTGATCATATAATCCTCCGCTCTCATGATATCAGCCGGACAAATACATGGAACAATGTCTTACTTATTGTCCAGCAGTTTGTTTCCCGATTTCCGATTTGTTTGACAAAGAACTTAATCGAACACATCAATTTAGTTCTGACCGGGCCCGATACATAGGTCAAAACAAAATCATCGAGGGTCCCAGATATCGCTTTTAATCCTCCAAGGACTAGAAGGAACAGATAAACTTCGACTCATATACTTTTTTCTACTACTTGTTGAATTATACACAAAGGCATGTTTTATAACATCAAGTTACTGATGCGTTTTCGTGCAATCAATGTACAACCAACTCATAGGTAACAACTCATATCTCTAGGTTTGAAGACTTATATGATATTACCGTCTCACGATCACTCGAGATAAATTCCATGAAGTGATGCAAGTGAGCGTGGGTTGAATCCAATACTCATAACTTATGAGCACTCATGAGTGTTGTAGCCATGTCCAACATCTTAGACCTCTACAACCAACTCATGACAGTCTTGATTCATATCTACTTCCAACATATGACCGACTGTGGATGGTTTGAATAACTAAATCATTCGGAAAGAATAACCTAGTTATTATGGAAGTCAAAACATGCAAATTGAAACACAAGAATAATTGAATCCAATATGGTCTCAGCCCTTATGAATATAAATAAAACACCTTTTATTCATCACCATATTGATTCCACATTATTCTGTTTCGATTTATCAACTTAACACTTGAATTAAAACAATAGTTGTCCCATGCTCCAAGCATGTACACTATGTTTTCTAAACAATAGTCATGCCATACACCAAGTGTGCACACTATGTTTGTCTATGATCTTTACTTTGTGAAGTAGATCAATTGAACATGATTCCAATGATGCTCATTTCACAGTCCCAAATCCTTACCGTAAATGAAAGAATACCAAATTCTTGTCATTTACTGTAATCTGTTAGATTCCAAACTTATATGCATTGATCCTCTTGCAATGACTATGCACAAAAGTTTACAAAACTTGTCAACAGTCATTACAGAGTATTCCAAAGGAGGTCACTTCTATGGAAACGAACTCTCATATTCAAAGTACATTGCTTTGAACATCATTCTTGCATAAAAGTTTCTAACTTTCTCATAGATTCTTAATATCCAACTCCCAATATGGAAAATTTCCATATTCCCATTTTGATTATCATATCTGAACAAGAGCTACCTCTTTTCAGAATATATCCATATGGTCCTTCCAAAATTTAACACTATACTTCCAACTGTCCCTGAGCAACCAATCTTTGGTGAACCTTAGATTGTCCTCGACAATTGCTTAATCATTTTAGTCTTATCCAATTCTAGACTTTTCCCTTCTTAATGCTCTGAGCATTTGGAAAATTTAGAAAGGATGAATATTATAGCACATATGACCGATCCTATACCCGAAGCATATGGGACACGATTCACGATGTCTCACATAAAGACCTGATACTAGATCAGTCTTTTGCTACAATATTTGTTTATTTGCCATGTTTTCAAAAATCGACTATGAAGAGGGATGTCGTAATCATAATCGAATTTGAGAACGCAATATATATAGAATTTCCTTATGTTGAACCATTCCAACATAAAATTCGTATATATATCCTTGACTAAAGATGATTGAAATCTCAATCTAAACTTTTAGGATTGAAATGAAGTATAATCTTCTCTCCCTTAATTATAGCAAAACAACCTTTTACAAGTGAAACTCTTGTTTTCTATAATTAACAATACTCATCATAATTGATTATGCTCCCACTAGCATAATAATTATTTAGCACAACAATTATGCTCCCACTAGCTTTGACATGTACTCAGAAATCAACTTCTAGAAATCAATACTTTATTGACTTTCATCACCAAAGTTCAGACTTCTGATACGAGATGCTTCGACAAAACTTTATCTAAGCTTCTCAGACTCATACATCTTTCTTTAGATAGCTCACATGTGTGTCTAAACAATTATGAAGAGGGATGCCGTAATCATAATGTTTAGACCTGTTTGCCATTTCTCACAAGTCCATGTTAGTGTGCCGGTTAACCACACACGCTCCACTAACGACTTTGAGAATGCAAACAACACAATTGCTATCTACTTAAAATCTACTTAGTGAAAGCGTTTCCTCACCATCATTTTCCTGAATCGGAAAGAAACCTTATGACACTTAGATTTTATGGTGTATGTGTTCCTATCCATGTGAATTTGTCAAAACCTTAATCACAAGACAAGGTTAGTGACAAACTCAAAATCATATGGATTGAACTTGTTCAATCTTGATTTCTTGCCTCTTGGTCGCCCAAGGGCTCACCATTGCTTCCAAGTTGTTATGCATACAATTGAGAACTCACATAACTCACAAACATAGTCAACTTTACTAGAATAGGCACAAAAACAAGAATTATGTCAACACGATAGGTTACAAACCTCAAGCTGTGTGCTAGTGATAAACTATAGGTTTTATCCTTGATTAGCTCTTGAAACTTTCAAGACCTTTAAGACTCCCACTGTCCTCTTGACATATAAGTTTCTCTTTGTCAAGAACCATTCCTTGACAACCAAACAAACAGTCAAGAGTCCGTGCGGATTCTTATCAAGATAAACACTTCACACAATTGATGTCAGTTGGTCTTTGTTTTATCCAAAACATCACAACTTACCAATTTCAAATGTACAAGAGTAGAAAACATTTTACTCTTACATTTGACAAGTGTTATAAACCTTCTTTAAGATGTGTCACTCAAGTTACAATCTTGGAGTATGACTCTAAGACTTGTTTTTGGAACGAAGTATGATTCATCTTCTTGATTTTAACCATTCCAACAATTCATGAATCCTCTTCTTAGCCATAAAATTCACTAAGATGTCCTTAGAGGATGAATTGTGATATGGTTTCTTAATCATTAAGATGATCATAAAACAAGATACTAAAGTACTTTCCCATCTTTTCAGATTTGAGAAACTTTTATCTTTCTGCCTAATTTGATTCTTCCCATTCGTCCTGCCATACATTGAAACTTTTCCAATGTTTCAGAATTGTACTTCAACTTGTAGGTACAACCATCTTTACTAAACTTTAGTAAATCATGACGAATAGTCTTATCGATCTTTGTGGTGGACTTTGACCTGCACACACCCAGTGTACCCGATCCTTTAGTCTTTCACCTGTCTCACATATACATGTGGTCAGGGAATTAGTCTTAACTTTCCAAAAATGAAAATTCTCATTCATCATGCAATACAAACTGCATGATTCCAAGTTTCAGTCCAATTAAAACCTTGGGTGATGAGAATCTTTCATTATTTGATAAATTTAGACACTACCACTAATGAAAGAATCAAATGCACATTTCCATTATTGCTAGAACCATACAAACATCAATTTTTCATAAAATGCCATTGCAAGGAGATATAATAAAATAAAACAAAATTTTATTTATTTATAAATGCGGAAAAACTTTTTCCTTACAATGCAACTTTAAATGAAAACTATGCTATTACATATCTTCTAGCAATCTATCATAACTCTTATGTAGCAGCTCAAGAATCCGATCTTCGAACCATCCATATTCGCTATCAGATTCAACATACTCCTTTTATTAAGTGTCCTTCCCTTTGCTTGATCCTGCCAGACACCAAAATGTAACCGAGTCACATTTTGTATTAAGAATCATCAATAAGGAACTTAACAGAGTTAGATAGTGGACTTACCTGAAGCATAGTCAAACCTTTTGTTTCTACTTGCTTTCAGATCTTTTAGGTATTCAGGGCAGCTTCGCTTCCAATGACCCTTCTCATGACAATAAAAACATATAGACTCTTTGGGAATGGTACACGAGATTATCACAGACTTAGCCTTTCCCTTTGCCTTTTGGTCAACAGGGTCGACCAAGGCCGATCCCTTTCCATTGGGAAGAAAAGGCTTTTCTGGACTTCCAATGTTACCAATTTCCATGTCCATGGAAGTTTGAGAAATAGACCTTCCACCCATATTTGCTTGACCATTGCGCCACATCATTTCTGACTCAGCAACAACAAGCAAATAAGATAGATCTATTAGGGTCATGTCGTGATTTATCACATAGTAGTTCTAAATGAACTCACTATATGACTCTGGAAGTGACTGAAGAACCCAATCAATAGCCAACTTCCTTGGGACAACGACACCCAACATTCTCAACCTGTCAAAGTGTGACTTCATTCCTAAGACATGAGTGCACACAGATCTTCCATCTTTATGTTTCATCGCTAGTAGGGCTTGAGTGACCTTGAATTTTTCAAGTCTTCGAGCTTGTGGGTCAGGGAGAATAAATGGAGGAGGTGGAGGTAGAGAAGTATGATTTCCATGAGATTTGGGAAGATCACAGTTGTCTAAACCAGGCATCTACAATGGGAGATATTCAAGTTAGTTGATTTTAAGTCCTTAATATAACACCCAATATGAAATATTAAGGCTAGGACCCAACACAATATTTTATAACTTGGAAGAGGGATGCCGTAATCTAAGCTATAAAATATTTGAAGGTAGGTGAATGACGATTCACCAATTTCCAGCATGAAAAACGAAATACATTATTAAGTTTTAATTGGATTTGAAACTCCTAGATCTTTTGAGATTCATTGAACTTTCAATGGCATGTTTCAATCTCGATTGTGCCCTTCAGGTTTTGTGACTGGGATGTCGAGGATCACAAAACAAGGTGTGAATAACCATGCAAACTCACTTGGTACCCTTAATATTATCACCTAATCGATGTGTCGTTTAACCACACACGCTCCACCGATCTATGATAAACATTAAGTCACCCTTCGTGATCCTTACTAGTCCAAGTTAGTGTGCCGGTTAACCACACACGCTCCACCAACAACTTGGTAAGGTACAAAGTGTGAATTTCATGGGTTAGCACCATATTCACATTTTCCTAAAGTAACTAAGATTGGGAATTTATAAAAGGTTTAGTTACTTTATAATATTCATTATACTTTTAATGAGAATTTAAAGTCATTGTCCTACCCGTTCGGCTAACGACCCTCCACCGATCAAGGAAGCGGTGGGTGAGAATGGACACCCATTAAGTTGCCATTTTATAGGCAACAACCTTATACCCCCCTTATAGACCGGCTTCGTGAATGAGGCCTACTAACGGTAAAACGACTTGATCTTATACATATATATATAATAATTAACCATTAATGTTATAAATAGTATAAGGGTTGAATTTTAACTTTTAAAACTCTGAGGGTTGGAATTAAAGTATATTAAAGTGTGTGTAACTTTACAAATTCCAAAACTTGAGGGCAAGTTTTGAAACTTTTCAAAACTTTTCATTTCATAACTTATGCGTTAATGGTTCATAAAAATGAAGACTCTTCATTTTTTATGTAACTTATGTGTTTAAATGTGTGTTTAAAAGAAAGTGACCTTTGGATATCCATAACTTGAGGACAAATTATGGACTCCATTAAAACACATAAATGATCAAGAATTAATGATAAACAATTCAGCAAATAATTCCTATCATTTTTCTAAACTCATAAGAACATGAACATGATCATCAAGATTTCAAGAATTATATGAACACATAAAATCATGGAATTTTGATATAAGCCATTGTACATGGATTAGCATAAACATTACACCATCTAAAACAGGTTTTAAAACACCAAAACAGTTTAGGGTAATGTTTCTAGTCCATTTCCAGCAACAAAAATTCGAAAATCTGCTGTCAGTTCATTCTACTCGTCGAGTGCACGAACCTACTCGACGAGTAGGATGAATTTTCACTTGGACTCGTCGAGTCCCCCCATGGACTCGGCGAGTCCACTGTTCAGACAGCAAAAAATTTCGATTTTTAACACAATTTTGCATCAAGTATCAATAAACAAGCCTAGTCTCTGATACCACTGTTGGATTTTGAGCATTCTAACACTTCCTAAGTGTACATGCAACCCTAATAAACCTTGGATCTATGTTTGTCTAAAATACATGAAAAATTTGTTTTCCAAGGTTTATAACTTATCTAGCATGGCATGGGGAACTTTTAAACATAAAAGAACTAGATGAATTACATACCTTTGATTGTGAATTAATTCCTTAGGAGTTTGAGAGCCAAGCACCAATAAAGTGAATGCCTCAAATGGAAATCACAAATCACCACAAACTTGGAAAACTTATAAGAGAGTATATCTATGCTCTCGAAATCGGCCACCTTTCTTCACACACATTCGGGGGTCATTTCATGCATCACAAGCTTGTTTATATAGTGCACATGATTAGGGTAAAACCTAATAACCCATGTCTTTTCCTTTCCAAGGATCCATGGGTTAAGAGCTCCATGGATCATCCATGGACTCCCATATAAGCTTAGTCCATTACCATAATGAGTGTTAGCCCACACTATATAAATATAATAGCCCATGTTTAATTAGTCACCATTTGATCACTAAATTAATTCATAATTAATTTAAGACGAATACTAATTAAATAATACAATTTCATATTAATATATTATAACTTATAATATATTAATAAGCCGCAAATATACTCTTCTCATAATGTTATCCATATAAATAGTTTGGGTGAAGTGCAACCCAAATGGACCATGCCGGGTCGGGTCAAGTATATACCAAATAAGTTATGGACATAGACACCTTATCCAACAATATCTTCCCATTTCTACATAGGGATATCCAACAGTTGCGTCTTGCCGTGAGGCCTCTGGTGCTCAGCCTTGTGTGAGAACAAGATAGATCTAATGCGCAGGGACAAGGTTTGAGAATTCAAACCATGAGTGAATGCTTAAGATCAATGTCTGCTTGCAAATAAATATTCTAGTCAAGCCTGGATAGACCAGTCAAGTCTAAGTTAATGTATTCAACAAATAATCAAGCCATAAATGAAGAATGAGAATAAAGATCAAGGTAAAGTTAATAAATGAAGAACAAGAAGAATCTTTGAAAGAGAATTGAAGTAACTTAGTAAATGTCAAAAAATAGTGAAATATTCGTAGTTGACTTTGCATTGAAAGCTCCTTTAAATAGGAGTGTAGGACACAATGAATAAACTGAGAGACTAACATAGAACCAGACAATAGAGAAGTTTCTGACATTCTGATTGTCTAACTTTACAAAAGACTAAGTCCAATGAAGTGTCAAATCAATACAAAGACAAATTACATTAATTGCATAAGGACAAAATATTCATTCCGAATCAGCACACATTCCGGACATGATGACTATTCCGGAATGCCTTCACTTTTAATCTTCTATTCTTCAACTCTTCAGGTCCGGATGGATTCCGGACCACTCTTCACTTCGGAACACTAGCTGACTTCGGAATTGGAGATTGGACTCATGATTGCTAGAGGTTCACTCTCAGGTTCCAACAATTCCCCCTAAGTGAACTTAGCAATCCAGTCAGCTTAATTGGCTTCTTCCTCGATGAAGGTGTAGGCTCTGAACAACCATTCTCTGACTCCAATGTACCATGTCAGTTGAATTATAAACTTTGCTTTGACCTGTTCCGGAGCATCAGACTTGGATGCACGAGAAATGAACTTCTGAAGGGATTTGGTAGGAACTAGGTGTTTGTCAAGGACTCGGAAAAATTCCTTCTTGTTTGTCTTCCTGGTTGTCTAGACAAACCCTAGAACCAGGTCATCGATTGGACCATCTGCAAGTAGTTCAGATTCAGGAAGAACAAATTTGATTTTTGCAACGAAGTCTTCAGTTCCGTATAGGTGTGCCAGCTCATAGTGGCATCTACAAAACTCGGCGACGTAGTCCTTGAGGAAACTCAGAGCAGCATGGTAAGCACCCATGCTGATATCATCGTTTTGAATTCCTCGGAAGTGAGCAGCCAAAGTGAGAATGTCATTTGGATTCATTGAGGGGAAATCAGCATCAGTGATAGTCCGTTGAGTTGGTTTATTCCGGAAGATGTGAAATCGAAATAATGGGCAGTTAAGTTCGAACTTCACTAAGATTTTTCTTCCAAAACCATGGACCTTGGTAATTCTTTTCCTCGTCCATACGTCCTTCAGAGGTTGTGCATTCTTTGAGTAGAATGTTTTAACCCTTTCACGCTCAGTTCGGAGGATCGCTTCCGGATCATCATTGGGGTGAAGAGGAGCGAACTTGATGTAGTACTTGTTGTAAGGAGAGAGAGGAAGATCGAGTTGTTCGGAGTCAGTTTTAGGAACATCGTAATACATGAACGGAATGATTTCATGATCACGGAGAATGCCTTCTCGGCATAGAGGAGATATTCCACGCATCGGATCAGGTTTGTCCTTGAGAGCTTGGATCCGGATGCTGTCCTCTAGAGCCTTGTTTATTTCCTCCTGAGACCATCCTTGTTTTTGCTTTGGAGGAGGTCCGGAGTGGAGGGCTTGTTGTTCGGCAGTCATGGGCTTCTTTCCTTTATCTTTCCTCAATGCAGCCATGATGAACTGCATGTTTTCATCCACAACATATTCCAAAGTAGGGTTCGGAATAGGTTCTTCCGGAATGTCATCAGGGGTCCGGAGTGGAGAACCCTGATCTATAGGAGCAATCTTTGGAGCCGGAATAGGTGGAAGCATTGAAGGAGTGGCTCGGAAGGCTTGAGCTGTAAGTAGGGACTTTGCCTTAGCCATTTGTATTCCCATCCGAAGAGCATCAGGTAGAGAATATTTCCAGGAAATAGCTGACCAAATTCTCTTTTCCTCATCTGTTATTGCCTTCGGAAAAAGCTTCTTCGGAGCGTCGAGACCAAGAACTCCTTTTGTAACATACTTCTCTTCATCACTGTCTTCTTCATCATCAGAGTTGTTTCCTAGAAGTCCGGAAACAACGTGGACTTCATCATCGGAATCCAGATCTTCATCTCGGAGCTGAAAAACCGAGGCAGACTTCCATGGTTAGATGGAACCTTCTCCCCCTCTTGCATCGGTGGCTTTCAGAACCGGTGCAAGTAGTAAGGAGTCCTTCATATCTTCAAATTTGGAGAATACTTTCTTAAGGCCCGTATTGAGTTGGCAAGTAAGCACATCATATGCTTCAGAAGTGGGACCCTGAGCAGCGAGATGATCGAACAGATGGCTAAGAACAGCCAACATCTCATCAAACTTTTGATTCGGAACATCAACAATGTTCCAAGTGGATTGAAGTAGCTTGATGAGGACTTGTTGAATAATAAGATTCATCTCGTCCTTCTTCTTGATCTCCTTCTCCAATCGTTGGATCTGTTTCTCATGACGAACATGGGTCTGCTTAATAAGATCGTTGGTAGCAGACACCAAGTCATCATGGACTTTTAGCATGGTGGTGATCGTGTCGAGATAATGTTCAATGGAAGTATCATACTTGGCTTCAACTTCTTCTATAGAGTGCTTGAGTCGGAGAGAGATGAGTTAATCTAACTGAGCTTCTCTTTCCGCAACTGTAGGTCCGGACTGATTTGAGAGAGACTGAATGATAGCATCAAGTTTCGAATCCAGTCCGGAGACCTTTTGGTCAAGTTTGTTGTTGAGCTCTGTTACGGAAGTTTCGATTGTGGAGACTTTCTTCATCGTATTGGACACATTTGTTTGCATCTCAAGGAGAGGAAAAGGATCTATGTAATCACCAGCTGAGGATCTGGTGTCAGAATTGCAGTGTTGTGGTTTTGCTTTGTGAGATGAGGGGTTTGTAGATGGACCAGGCTGAGTTGTAGCATCATCTTCATGTAGCTTGATATTGGACTTGGATTCACCATCCGGAGTGGTTGAGGAGGATGATCCGAAGTCGAAGGCAGACTTGGAGGATGATGGCTTAGATTGAAATCGGACAGAAGACAGGAAGTTGGTGTCTGGAATGGTTTTTCCTTCATCAGTCAACATGATTTCTTCAGAGAGTTCTTCATTGGGATCTGTTTGGATGAAGTTGTTGTGAGGTTTGACTGGAGGTTGTTCCGAAGCGAGCTCGTTGTCGGCGTCAGCATCTGTGGGAGGAACATAGGGAAGATTACTTTGAATGACCATGTTCCTCATTGAAATAAGCGTGGCTTCCACTTGGGCTCTTGTAAGATCCGGACGTATTGAAACAGCCTTGTTCACATAATCTTCCCATTTGGGATCGTTAACACCTGGTCGTCCTGTACGCCTTCCGGGTATCAGATTAGTTGAGGCATCTGAAGTCGGAGGGACTGCTCCAACTTCGGAATGCTTAGGGTCCGGAACATGGGTTCCGGAGTGTGTGTGTGTGGAAGAAACGAGAGGGATATCAAATGTGACTCGTGGGTGTGTTCCAGGGGGCAAGGAACTATGTTCAACACCGGCATCACCTTTTTGAGAGAGTGAGGGTGGATTATGTGCAGACTCCCCGTGAGTGTGTGCTTGTGATTTTGAATCATCGAGGGGTACCTCGTATGAGTGGGCAGGAGGGGTGTGCGAATGGCCAGAATCAGCCTGAATGTCGTGAGTTACTTCCTGTTGAGAGGAGGAACTGACTTTGGATTTCTTTTTAGGCTTAGGCTATGAGGGAGAATTCTTCCGTTTGGCAGATTTTTTGATCTTTGGTCCGGATGTGGGAGGATTTGCCTCTTCCGAAGTGGGATTAACTGAGACTGGGGCACGTTGTGCTGGTTCAAACACAACCGAAGTCTCTAAATGTTGTTTCAAATAAATAGAATCGGAATGGATTAAGGCCAACATATGGTCCGAAAGTCGTCTAACCGGACCAAAAGAGGATTGGTCCGGAATCCTATATGCCTTGACAACCTTGAAAGAAACACATACCTCCGGAGGAACTGCGGAAACTAGAATTGGTTCGGAAAGCTCATTGAAGAGTTGTTGAATCGTCAGTACCTAGAACCTAGGGCTCGAAATTTCGTTGTCCTTTCTTTTGATGGCAAATTTGCAGAAATTTTGCCATAGGACCTCCGGAAGATCAACAGCGTTGTCACGCCCGGAGTAGATGCTATAGACAACGTGAAGCCAGTCCTTGCTGAGTGTATCAGTTCCTCCATGCTTACCAGATAGCCCTCGAATGATGAAGTGCATCAGCACAGTCCAGAGTCCAGAGTCGGCTGATTTCTTGAAGTCTTTTGCCCTGTAGTCTTGATTGTGACCAATGTGGTTCAAAAATGTCTGAAACTCTTCAGCAGTGGGTTCTTGAACCTTGAATGCTCTGGGGTTTTCTTTCACGCCAATCGCTTTGAGGAAAGTGGATTTGTAGATGGGTACAATTCTGTCTCCAATGATTTTCGTCTCCAACACACCGTCTACTTCCTTGATTCTTGTGAAGGCTCTGTGAAGATGATGAGTTGGAAGAGGTGGTTCAGGAACTTTTGTGAGAGGGATGTAGATGGGATGATTTGCAATAAACTCGATCATAACCCTGACGGATCCATCGTAATCCATGGGGTTTAGGGAAAACAGTTGCGTGGTATCTCTGAGAAACGGTTCAGGCGATGCTGAAGATGATGAACCTTTTGGAGCGTTTTTTATTTGCGATGGACTTCTTTGGAGTTGAGGCGGTTGGTGCGTGTTTTTATGGTGAAGATTGGGAAGCCATTGTTGCAGAGGGATGAGTGCTTGAAGAACACGATGAACATAGAGAGAATTTGAAGATTTCGGGATTTTAAGCGCGTAAAGAGGTAAAAGGGGTTTTAGATGGGTATATATAGGTAAGGGAAACGGGTCGAGTTAAAGGGTGTAATGATGAGGGTCCAAAATCGAAACAGGTTGCATTAAATGAATAACCGTTTTTGAGGAGTGAGGTGACTTGGGAAGGAAAAGGTAGGGTTATTTGTAGCTAGAAATGGAAAACCCAAACGATGATTAGATGGTTGCTTTTGGAGACGTGCGATCGTGGCACGAAAATCAAGGAAGATAGGATAAGGGTCCTCAAAAGGTAACCGTTGCAAACGTTTTGCCTTATAAGCCGTTGGTATTCCGGATGAGCGGTTCCGGACAGTGTAAGATCCGGAGGATAAAGAGGCGGGCTCCGGAACATGGTTGTTTTTGAAAAATGGTCCGGAATAGGAAATAATCCGGAGTGAGTTTCAGTGTTAAACAAAATTCGATTCCGGAGTCCAAAATTGATTGCGATTTCGAAAAAGTTTATGATTCCGGAGCAAAATTTTGAAATAATGATTTTTAAGGTATTTCCGGAAGGGATTTGAAGAAGTTTCCGGAACATGATTTGTAAGTCATTCTGGAGTAAGATTTGAGAAAACTTCCAGAGTGAATTTTGAGATTCCGAAGTGCAGAATGCAATACCTTTCCGGAGTGGAATTCCAAGATGCCATTATGAAGTGTATTCCGAGATGAAAATTTGAATTATTATAACTATGTGGACTTTGAACAACAAATAATCAGGATGAACTGTACAGCTTAAAACTCAAGTGACGGTTAGAAATAAAGACAAGTAAAATGATCCTATGTATTCCGAGAGAAAGTAGTTCCGAGATGAAAAGTTCTTTTTAATATCGGAACTAATTTTCTTTCGAATACGTCCATCAGAGAGAAAAAGTCTCTTGAAAGAACTGAGGATCTGGCCTCATCATACCCATCTTGTTCAGAAAACCATTGAATTTGGTTTCATCAAATGACTTAGTAAAGACATCAGCAATCTCATCGTCAGATGGATCAAAAATGAGTTCAATGTTACCATTTAAAACATGATCTTTTGTGAAATGGTACCTTATATCAATGTGTTTAGTCATGGAGTGTTGAATTGGGTTGTGTGAAATCGCAATGGCACTTTGAGAATCACAATAGATAGGAATGCGTTGAAAGCGGTAACCATAATACAAAAGTTGAGACTTCATCCAGAGAACTTGAGAGGTACAGCTGGCATCAACAATGTATTCAGCTTCCGCTGTAGAGAGTGCAATGCAGTTCTATTTCTTAGATGACCAACTAACCAAACGACCACCTAAGAATTGACAGCCACCTGATGTGCTTTTTCTATCGAGTTGAAGACCACCATAGTTTGAATCTGAATATGCTTGAAGTAGGAAGCTCTCGTTTGCTCGGTACCAGATTCCGAGACTTTTAGTACCTTTAAGGTATCGGAAAATTTGTTTCACAACCAAAAGATGAGACATCTTTGGATTGACTTGAAATCTGGCACACAAGCATGTGGAAAACATGATATCCGGACGACTTTCTGTGAGATAGAGCAGGGATCCAATCATTCCTCTGTACTTCTTTTCATCACCTGCTACACCTGAAGGGTCGGCAAAGATCTTGTGTCCGAAGCCCATTGGTACCTTGGCTGAGGCACAGGTGTCCATTGAGTACTTTTTGAGGAGTTCTGAAATGTACTTCTCTTAGTGAATGAAAATTCCTCTGTTAGTCTGTTTGACTTGGAGGCCAAGAAAGAAGCTTAACTCCCGATTCATGCTCATTTGGAATCGACTGATCATTAATTTAGCAAAGTCAGCAACCATAGATGAATCCGTAGATCCAAAAATGATGTCAACCACATAGATTTGAACCAGCATGGGATGCTTTCCATTCGATCTTCAAAATAGAGTGGGGTCAAGAATACCTCTTTGGAAACCAGAGCGCTTGAGAAAATCAGTGAGGGTCTCGTACCATGCGCGAGGAGCTTGCTTGAGGCCATAGACTGCCTTCCGGAGTTTGTAACAGTAGTTCGGAAAAGAGAGGTTAAAAAAACTGGGGGCTGTTGAAGATATACTTCAGAGTCAAGTTCACCGTTAAGAAAAGCACTCTTAACATCCATTTGGTAAACTTTGAAGCCTTTGTGAGCAGCATAAGCTAGAAAGATTCTGATGGCTTCAAGTCGAGCAATAGGAGCAAAGGTCTCATCGTAGTCGAGCTCTTCGATCTATGTAAATCCTTTTGCCACCAATCTAGCTTTATTTCGAATAATAACTCCTGCATCATCTAGCTTGTTGCGAAATACCCATCTCGTACCAACAATGGGATGATTCTGAGGAGGAGGCATGAGAGTCCAAACTTCATTTCTATCAAATTCTGCTAGTTCATCTTGCATGGCTGTAATCCAGTCAGCATGCTCTAATGCTTCCTTGATGGATTTAGGTTCAACCATGGAGATAAATGCCGAAAAATGACATTCATTTTGAATATCTGCAGCAGAACGAGTTTGTACACCAGCATTAGGGTTTCCGATAACTTGGTTTGGAGGATGATCCTTGGTCCAGACATGTAACCTTGGAAGTTCTTGAGTGACAGACGATCCAACTACTACGGTAGAATTGAGTTGCTCCCCCTGAATGGTTTGAACGTTAGGGTGATGCTCCCCCTGAACTTCTGAACCAGAGAGGTTAACATCATCATCAGACGGGAACTCAAAGAAATTTTCGTTATCTTCAATGTTGACAGGATTGGAGTCGTCGAAATTGGCAGCTGCATCTTGGAAATCATCCACATTTGATTCCAGAGAGGGTTGACAAATCTCCCCCTCAACCTGAGAAGGTTGAAATGGTTCGGAATCAAACGGAGAGAGAGAGGGAAGAGGACCGGAAACAGGTTGAGAAACAGGGGCTTCCGAAGTTGAAATTTTCCTTGATCGAGATTCTGAGTCAATGGCAGTTTCGAAAGGTCCAAAGAGAGTTTCAAAGTCGACTTCAAGGATGGTTTGCTGGTTCGGACATCCTGGCGCTGGAGCATCGGACTCCATAATGTGAGTTGTAACATGAGTTGGGCCAAAATTCCGAACGAAATTATCATCGAATGTAACATCGAAGCTTTCTTCTAACACACGAGTTCTCCGATTAAGAACTTTGTAAGCCTTTGATTTTGAAGAGTACCCAAGGAAGATGGCTTCATCAGCTTTAGGTTGGAATTTGGTAAGCTGATCACAGTTGTTCTATATGAAGCATCTGCATCCGAAAACATGAAGAAACGAGATTATTGGCTTCCGACCATTCATTGCTTCGTACGGCGTCATGTTGAGGCGTCGATTGATGATACTCCGATTTTGAGTGAAGCACGCAGTTGATACGGCTTCGGCCCAGAAATAGAGTGGTAGATTTGCGAAGTTGAGCATGGAACGAGCGGCTTCAACAAGAGTTCGATTGCGTCGTTCAACTACACGATTCTGTTGTGGAGTGTACGGTGCTGAGAAGTTGTGGTCAATTCCTTTATCGGTGAGGAATTTCTCAATGGTTCCATTGGTGAACTCCAAACCATTATCAATTTGGATACGCCTCACAGGAAGTTTGATGAGGACTTTGATTCATTTGATGAAGTTGATAAGTTCAAAGGCGGTTTTGGACTTTAATCTCAGGAAGAAAACCCAAGTGAACCTTGTAAAGTCATCAACAATGACAAGAATGTATTTCTTATGATGAAGACTTTCTACAGTGGATGGTCCACAAAGATCAATGTGCAAGAGTTCCAATGGTTCCGAAATGGATTTTTCGATGATAACAGGATGACCCTTCTTCGATTGCTTTCCACACTCACAAGCAGCACATAAATGATCATTTTCAAATTTGAGAAGAGGTAAACCTCTCACCATTTCACTGGATACGAGATCATTCATGTACCGAAAATTCAGATGAGCGAGCCTTTGGTGCCATAACCAACTGACGTCAGGAACGACTTTGGAGAGAAGGCAGAGTTGTGGGTTGCCAATAATGATGTTGATGTCTAGTGGGTACATGTTCTTGTTGCGGTTGGATTTGATTAAACATTATTTTTGGTCTTCAGTCAGTACATAGATGTGCTTCTTACAAAATTCCACATGTCGATTTGAATAAGTGAGCTAAGCAACACTTATCAAATTATGTTTCAGATCAGCTATATAAGCCACATTTGAGATAGAGAAATTTCCATTGGTGAGGATTCCATAACCACGAATTTGAGATTTGGAGTTGTTTCCATATGTCACGTAACCAGCATTGGGAGAAAGCTTGAGATCCCGCAGAAAGTCTTTCTGCCCCGTCATGTGCATGGAGCAAGCACTATCAATATACCATATTGTTTCTTGCTCCGAAGCACCAAGTGCCTGCAAAATTAGTGAGTGATGGAGTTTTTAGGCTCCGAGTTAGATATAGGGACATAGGCACGAGCTTTGGACTTGGATTGTGACTTAGGAACAACTTTGTGTTTTGTGGGAGTACTCTTTGAGTTCTTCGTAAACAGACAGAAGGTTAATGTCTTTTCAACTATCCAGTAGTCATATTCAATGACTTGAGGTTTGTGAACAAACTTTTTCAGACCATTTACTTCCGGAGCGTTGGAAACAAATGTATCCTCCGGAACTGTTGTTTCATTAATGTGAGATTTGATTTTCCACACAAGATTCATTTTTGAAAATTTTAAAAAATTTGTTTTCTCAGGAATTTTTGATTTGCTTGATGACACATTTGTTTTCGAAAGATTGGGTTTAAAAATGGTATTCACATGAGATTTGGGCTGAGTGGTACTGACTACTTTCTTGGGTTCTACAGGACGAGGAGAATCAGAAGGTCTTTTGAGGATCTTAGTGGGTGTGAAGGAGTTTTGACCATGGGTTGATGAGAGAGGATTCCGAGATACACTTTTTTTGGAGTTTTCAAGGAACCTAGAATTTTGTCTAGTCTTAACTTCCTTTTTATGAGCATTTCGAGCCTCCACTTTGGGATCTACTATATCCTTCCTATTTAACATGGGCTTTCTGTGACATCTCCATTTTTACGGCCAGAAAAGACCGATTTAGTTTATGCTTTTTAATAAAAATCAGAGTAACTTCTTAAGAAAAGTGTTGCGGAATTTTGTTCCCAGAAAAACATGATAAATATGTTATCAAAGCATTTCCAAAGAAATGTATTTTATTCCTTTTAAAACCCTGGGATGTCAACGTCAATACAGAAACGTAAGCATAAAAAGAACTTACATTCATTTACACTAGTGATCTACATCTCTTTAATCCCTCAGTGAAGTGTAGCTTTATATCGACACCTGTGATGCAAATAAACTGAGTGGGCCAGGTTGGGAAACTTGGTGAGTACATAGGGTTTTCAACCCACAATAGTAAAGTTATTATGTTTTATCATCAAACAATTAACCCAATTACCCATCCCCATTATCTTCTTTAATTCCTAGGGATCTACCCTAAGGATCATCTATCACTCATTCCTAAGGGTTTTCCTAAGGAATAGGAACGAAGTCCATCGTCGCCAAAGTTCATCTAATGGGTGCTAAGTCCATAGCTGCCAGGGTTCATCTAATGGGTGCTAAGTCCATAGCTCTCCTTTATCGACAGTATTATTTGCGGGAGTCCACCTGCAATACATGTCAATGGGTTTTTAGAGTACACCGGGTGAACATATCGTTCACAACACCTACAGGTAGCGAGCCTGCTAGTGTTCCACAGACTGTCTAGAATAGTCCATGGTTGTCATCCGTACTCTGCTAGATGACGGGGCCATCGTTTGGGTAAAGGTTTCTCTCATTTTTCACCTCTCACCTCTCACCCTCATCTCATAATCTATATTACCTTTCATCTCATCCTCTAACTCATCTTTCATCACACACCAATTATTTCATCTACCCATGTTTTACCCAACATATTTGTAGATATAAAATACATATACAGTTCAATTCTGAAGAAGTAGTTTAGATCTGTAAAGAAAACACATATACGGTTCAGATCTAAAAGAAAAAGGTCTAGATCTGAAAAACTAAGTTTAAATCTTTCATCATATCTCTCAAAGCATAAAATACATATACAGTCTAGATCTGAAGAAAAGTTTAAATCTGGTAAGGAAGAAGTTTAGATTCTTCATCCAGCACAGATCTCAAGTATAAATCATCCATATATCAGGTTTAGATCTGAAAAGTTCAGATCTGCAGTGAGAAAGTGTAGATCTGAAGGAAAAAGTACAGGTTTAGATCTGACAAGAATACATATACCATTCAGATCTGAAGAAAAGTCTTAGATCTAAAAAGAAAAAAATTTAGATCCGAAGGAAAATCTGGATCTGAAAGAGAAAGTTCAGATCTGGAAGAAAATGTTTAGATCTAAAGGAAGAAGTTCAGATCTGAAAAGAAAGAGGTTCAGATCTCTCATCCAGCAAATATCTCAGGTAAACAAACAACATATATTTATACACATAGCACATAATTTATATAAAATACTTCATATCTATGTGTAAGATGAAAGTGACTATGCACTCACCTGATGAGGAGTGATTCGGACAGTACTTCGCTTCTTAAAATAATCTTCTTTGACGAAACCTGGAAGTTTGCTTGAAAGCTAGGCTTCATGCGGGCAGAGTTTCAAACCGAACAACTCTTTTTATCGGAGACTCCGGCTCTCCGAGGTTTTCTTCTATTGCTAGAAAGGTACCTAGGCTTTGGGGGTGTTTGGGTGAGTTAGAGATAGAAAGAAGTTAGAGAGAGAAAGAGAATTGGTGTGAAAAAGTGGGCAGCCTCGACCCTCTATTTATAGCCCAGACTTCGGACTTACGCTGGGCGTACCGAAGCCTTACGTTGGGCGTAAGTTCGGATAAGGTGCGAGGTGGCGGTCTCCGGGTGGTGCAACATGGAGCTTGCTGGGCCGAGGAGTGCGAGGCGTACGCTGGGCGTACCAAACTCGGATGCGGGGCGTAGTTTGCGAGGCGATGTGTCGCAATCCGAAGCGAGCCTCTGATCAGCGATGGACGGCCCAGATCGAGCCACGTCATCACTATTCGCACCAGCTTCGCAATTTTGAGTTCCAACTTCAGAAATTCGTATCTTCTTCATACGAGCTCCGTTTTCGACGTTATTTATATCCACGCGTAGGCGGGAACGTACTCTACAACTTTCGTTTAGACTCTGTCGGCTAATTTTGACTCTATTTTAAAAGTTATATTATTAACAGGCCGGGACAGGATTGGTCCGCTAAAATCTCATAACTTCTTCATCCGACGTCCGTTTTCGTCTGTCTTTTTATCGTTACGCTACTATTAACGAGATCTTCGATTCTCGTTTAGGTTGTGTCGGCTAAAACCGCTCGATCTAATATTTGAACTTCGGGCTATACACCGCTAAGTCGAAACTTCGAAAAATCATAACTTCCTCATACGAAGTCAGATTTGGGCGTTCTTTTTATAGACGCTCTCGGTTTAACATATTCTATGACTTTCGTTTAGATCACTAAGGCTAAAAGTCGCTCTATCGTAAATTTACTATTTACGCTTCCCGGCGCCGTACCGGTTTCGTTGCGAAACTTCGACGGGTCATAACTTCTTCGTTATAACTCGGATTTCGGCGTTCTTTTTATCCCCGGAATCCTTGTTTTGACCACTACAACTTTCTTCATCGATATCGGGCTTATCTAACATTTTATTTTTGACGCTTATTTTATTATATCTTTATAAATAAGTATATAATCACATAAAAGCACATAATTCACATAATATTCAAATAATTCATCTTTATTACTTTAAAATAGGTTACAGTGGTTGACCTAGACTATTACATCAACGCATCAATGCTTAGCCTCGAAACACGGGCGTTACAATTCTCTCCCCCTTAGGATGATTCCGTCCCGGAATCATGCATCAACAAACAGATGAGGATAGCGACTCATCATGTCACTCTCCCTTTCCCAGGTGAGATTTGGCCCATTCGAATATTTCCATCGCACAAGCACTAAGTCGACCATCTTGCGTCGCGACTTCCTCGTCTTACGTCAACAGTCGCCTCGGGCTCTTCGATTAGCCTCTTATTCTCATCCATCCTTAACTCTGAAATTGGAATTATGTCGGGAACTTCTCCCGTGAACTTCCTCAAATAACACACATGGAATGTGTTATGAATACCATCTTCTCTTCGGGTAATTCGAGCTTGTAAGCTTGGTTCCCAATCCTTTGAAGAACTTTGAACGGTCCAATAAACCTTGGACTCAACTTTCCTCGTTTCACAAATCTTATAAGTCCCTTCCACGGTGAGACTTTGAGCAAAACTGAATCCCCAACTTCGAACGTCATTGGTCGTCTCTTCTTATTAGCATAGCTCTTCTGACGATCCTGAGCTGCTAACATCCTTTTCCCTGATCACCTTTAACTTCTCAGCAGTCTGATGGACTATCTCGGGGCCCATAAACTGTTTTTCTCCGGCTTCAAGCCAACAAGACGGCGTACGACACTTCTGTCCATACAAGGCTTGATAAGGTGCCATCTTAATGCTCGAATGGTAACTATTGTTGTAGGAAAACTCTACCAGAGGTAAGTTTTCATCCCAGTTACCTTGGAACTCTAGGGTACACGCTCTTAGCATATCCTCCAACGTTTGAATCGTTCTTTCGCTCTGACCATCGGTTTGCGGATGATAAGCTGTACTAAACACAATTTCGTACCCAATTCCTCTTGTAGACTCCTCCAAAACCTTGACGTGAAACGACTATCACGGTCTGATACAATCGTTAAAGGAATACCGTGAAGTCTTACTACCTCCTTCACGTAAGCATTTGCAAGCTTATCCATAGACCATCTTTCATTGGCTGCTATGAAGTGTGCACTCTTAGTGAATCGATCAACGACCACCCAAATCAGGTCGTGACCGTCCTTTGTTCTGGGCAGCTTAGTCACAACATCCATGGTGATGTCTTCCCATTTACCCATTGGTACAGGTAAAGGTTCTAAGATCCCATATGGTTTCTGATGCTGTGCCTTAACTCTCGCACATGTTACACTATCTGCCACATACTTTGCAACATCGAGCTTCATCATCGGCCACCAGTAGTAGGGTTTCAGATCCCTATACATTTTAGTGTTGCCATGATGAGTCGAGTACATGGTCTTGTGGGCTTCTTCCATCAAAAGATCTCTTACTCCTCCCGTTTTAGGTACCCAGATCCTATCTTGGAATACCTTTAATCCTTGACTGTTTGTACCGAACACTAATGTTTTGCCCAAACGTTCCTCCTTTCGGTCATTTTTCTCTGAAGCTTCTTCCTGAGCTTTCTTGATGCTCTCCATAATCGTTGAGACAACTTCAATCCTTAATTCCCTTGGCCTTTTCCTTTTAAGGCTCACTTTTCGGCCTACAACATCAGCTACAACATTTGCTTTACCAGGGTGGTAAAGTATCTCGCAATCGTAATCTTTAGCAACTCTAGCCAGCGTCGTTGCCTCATATTCAACTTTTTTTTGATCAAAGAGATACTGAAGACTCTTATGATCAGTGAAAAGCTTGCACTTCGTGCCGTAAAGATAATGCCTCCATATCTTTAGTGCAAATACTACCTCCGCCAACTCCAGATCATGAGTGGGGTATTTCTTTTCGTGTTCTTTCAGTTGTCTCGATCCATATGCTATCACCTTATCCCTTTGGTTTAGAACACAAACCAGCTCCAGATGCGTCGCTACAAACTACAAAGTCTTCAATTCCGTTCTCGGAAACACCAACAAGACATGACTTGTATAATGACTCCATACGTTATCTCTTCATCCTAGGTAACAGTCGTAACTATTATGTTTCCTTCGAATGAGTATCTAACTTTTGGAATTCTTGTCTGTAGGCGGTGCTCGATCTTGCACCCGCTCCCTATCCCATGTTGAACTTTCAATTATGACCTTCAAGTCACAATCTCGATCCTAATTGGAGACTCATCCTTCCTTTTTTTTTTAACAAACTTAGGATAAGTTCTTTCCTTTGATTACCATAGTAGACTGACGGGTCATGTTCTAATGACCTCTTATCGTATGATGCAACACTTAGACTCAGGTCATTTAGAGTCAAATTCCAGAACGGAATATACCTTCCTTCATGTTTTAATGTGATATAATCACATTCTAGCATGTAGCACTTCTAGCTCCAAGCTTCTTAGCTTAACAATTTTTACAATACTTCTATTGATCGCTTCGATTATCTTTCACTTCATTCTTCTGGCTTAAGTCGGATGCTACATTGATCTTGTTTCTTTGAACAACGTAACATACTCATCTTATTCGGACTCGATTTGATATGGCCACTAGGGTCGGATTAACAATCATCTTCTTAGTCATTACCGAAACGATGGTAACGAAAGATATGAACAAAATAGAATCGATTACTAGCTTCTTGGTAACCTTGTGACCTTCCCTGATCCAAGTGCGAGTCATGTGCTTCTGGTAGCATAGGCCTTTACTACCATTTACACCTACTTATACTCGTCCCAAGTATTGTCTCGCAGTTTTCCAAGTCACCATACAAGAAAATTCACACAACAGCTTAACACCTCAGATAGCAAAACGAAGGTATTATATTATTCCTAGAAACGATTACATAGGTGTTCAAGTTCACCCTAGACTATGCCTCTAATAGGTTACATCATATGATACTACCCTCATGGCTACTACATATCTTGATCTTTGGATGGAAAATCCTCACTCGTGATTCCTTGCGTTGCCACCTTCTTCGTCGAGGATTATCTGAGATGCTCTTGCCTTCGGCTTTGGAGGCGCATTATCTCTTACGAATTCATTTTTCCTCGGGCAGTCCTTAGAAATATGTCCTTCTTCCCTACAATCGTAGCACACCCTCTTACTAAATGTACACTCATTGGCGTAATGCCCAGTCCTTCCACATTTGAAGCAAGTCACCTCCCTTCCAGAGTGTTTATTTTTGCACTTCTCGCACCGGTTGCCTTTACCTCCCCCTTTGCCAGACTTTGAGAACATATTGCTCTTGTTGGACCTTAAAGTCCCCTCAAATTTCCTCTTCTTGCCAACTTCAACCTTGTTGGCGGTCCTATCGTTGATCATTTCTTCGACCGACTTAGCAACCCAGATGGTTGCCTCAAGAGTTGGTGTCTGGCGTACCGGCACAGTAAGTTCGTCCTTACTTTGTTGAAGTAAACGCCTTGTTTCTTCCATCTGTTGATCCAACATTCTCCGCACCATTGCCTGTACTCCTACCATCGTGATTGGTTCAGGTGCAACTGCTACTTCTGTTGCTTTCTCAGTCACTTGTGGCTCAGGTTGCGGGTTACCATTTCTGAGTCCGCTTCGAGTGCTCACCATGTCGATCTATACACCAAAATCAGACGTTCGGTGTGTAGTGACGAGAATTCAGATAGAAAAGATTTATTTATGATAGACGTATAAATCTCCTTATCACTCCGAAAAGTTACATGCCAGTTCTAATTCCGTAATCAAACGTTTAGAAACCTGTACACATACAATTTCCAGATCCGATCGGCAACAAACCATAGATCCGGTAGCATCATAAAGCATCATAATTCATTTAGCACATAAAGCAATTTAGGCATCTTTCCTAAAATAAACTAGTGCTCGTGTCTAAAATATGGTAGACACTCATCTCACAATCATCGCTTAGCATTCTAAGTTTAAGTCTAGAAATCCTACAAATTCCTAGTTCGCTTAAACTAATGCTCTGATACCAACTGTGACATCCCTATTTTTACGGCCAGAAAAGACCGATTTAGTTTATGCTTTTTAATAAAAATCAGAGTAACTTCTTAAGAAAAGTGTTGCGGAATTTTGTACCCAGAAGAACATGATAAATATGTTATCAGAGCATTTCCGAAGAAATGTATTTTATTCCTTTTAAAGATGTCAACGTCAATACAGAAACATAAGCATAAAAAGAACTTGCATTCATTTACACTAGTGATCTACATCTCTTTAATCCCTCAGTGAAGTGTAGCTTTATATCGACACCTGTGATGCAAATAAGCTGAGTGGGTCAGGTTGGGAAACCTGGTGAGTACATAGGGTTTTCAACCCACAATAGTAAAGTTATTATGTTTTATCATCAAACAATTAACCCAATTACCCATCCCCATTATCTTCTTTAATTCCTAGGGATCTACCCTAAGGATCATCTATCACTCATTCCTAAGGGTTTTCCTAAGGAATAGGCACGAAGTCCATCGTCGCCAAAGTTTTTACAACAGGCACTAAATCCATAGCTGCCAGGGTTCATCTAACGGGTGCTAAGTCCATAGCTCTCATTTATCGACAGTATTATTTGCGGGAGTCCACCTGCAATACATGTCAATGGGTTTTTAGAGTACACCGGGTGAACATATCGTTCACAACACCTACAGGTAGCGAGCCTGCTAGTGTTCCACAGACTGTCTAGAATAGTCCATGGTTGTTATCCGTACTCTGCTAGATGACGGGGCCATCGTTTGGGTAAAGGTTTCTCTCATTTTTCACCTCTCACCCTCATCTCATAATCTATATTACCTTTCATCTCATCCTCTAACTCATCTTTCATCACACACCAACTATTTCATCTACCCATGTTTTACCCAACATATTTGTAGATATAAAATACATATACAGTTCAATTCTGAAGAAGTAGTTTAGATCTGTAAAGAAAACACATATACGGTTCAGATCTAAAAGAAAAAGGTCTAGATCTGAAAAACTAAGTTTAAATCTTTCATCATATCTCTCAAAGCATAAAATACATATACAGTCTAGATCTGAAGAAAACTTCAAATCTGGAAAGGAAGAAGTTTAGATCTTTCATCCAACACAGATCTCAAGTATAAATCATCCATATATCAGGTTTAGATCTGAAAAGTTCAGATCTGCAGTGAGAAAGTCTAGATCTGAAGGAAAAAGTTCAGGTTTAGATCTGACATGAATACATATACCATTCAGATCTAAAGAAAAGTCTTAGATCTAAAAAGAAAAAAATTTAGATCCGAAGGAAAATCTGGATCTGAAGGAGAAAGTTCAGATCTGGAAGAAAATGTTTAGATCTAAAGGAAGAAGTTCAGATCTGAAAAGAAAGAGGTTCAGATCTCTCATCCAGCAAACATCTCAGGTAAACAGACAACATATATTTATACACATAGCACATAATTTATATAAGATACTTTATATCTATGTGTAAGATGAAAGTGACTATGCACTCACCTGATAAGGAGTGATTCGGACAGTACTTCGCTTCTTAAAATAATCTTCTTTGACGAAACCAGGAAGTTTGCTTGAAAACCGGGCTTCGTGCGGGCAGAGTTTCAAACCGAAAAACTCTTTTTCTCGGAGACTCCGGGCTCTCCGAGGTTTTCTTCTATTGCTAGAAAGGTACCTAGGCTTTGGGGGGTGTTTGGGTGAGTTAGAGAGAGAAAGAGAATTGGTGTGAAAAAGTGGGCAGCCTCGGCCCTCTATTTATAGCCCAGACTTCGGACTTACGCTGGGCGTAAGTTCGGATAAGGTGCGAGGTGGTGGTCTCCGGGTGATGCGACGTGGAGCTTGCTGGGCCGAGGAGTGCGAGGCGTATGCTGGGCGTACCGAACTCGGACGCAGGGTGTAGTTTGCGAGGCGACGTGTCGCAATCCGAAGCGAGCCTCTGATCAGCGATGGACGGCCCAAATCGAGCCACGTCATCACTATTCGCACCAGCTTCGCAATTTTGAGTTCCAACTTCAAAAATTCGTATCTTCCTCATACGAGCTCCGTTTTTGACGTTCTTTATATCCACGCGTAGGCAGGAACGTACTCTACAACTTTCATTTAGACTCTGTCGGCTAATTTTGAATCTATTTTAAAATTTATATTATTAACAGGCCGGGACAGGATTGGTCCGTTAAAATCTCATAACTTCTTCATCCGACGTCCGTTTTCGTCTGTCTTTTTATCGTTATGCTACTATTAACGAGATCTTCGATTCTCGTTTAGGTTGTGTCGGCTAAAAACCACTCGATCTAATATTCGAACTTTGGGTTGTACACCGCTAAGTCGAAACTTCGAAAAATCATAACTTCCTCATACGAAGTCAGATTTGGGCGTTCTTTTTATGGACGCTCTCGGTTTAACATATTCTACGACTTTCCTTTAGATCGCTAAGGCTAAAAGTCGCTCTATCGTAAATTCACTATTTACGCTTCCCGGCGCCGTGCCGGTTCCGTCGCGAAACTACGACGAGTCATAACTTCTTCGTGATAACTCGGATATCGGCGTTCTTTATATCCCCGAAATCCTTGTTTCGACCACTACAACTTTTTTCATCGATATCGGGCTTATCTAACATTTTATTTTTTACGCTTATTTTATTATATCTTTATAAATAAGTATATAATCACATAAAAGCACATAATTCACATAATATTCAAATAATTCATCTTTATTACTTTAAAATAGGTTACAGTGGTTGACCTAGACTATTACATCAACACATCAATGGTTAGCCTCGAAACACGGGCGTTACACTTTCTCTTGGGGTGAGATGAGGATTTTGAAGTTTGGCCTTCAGACGGATTGCTAAACTTAGGATCAATGGGAACCAAACTTCTTTTTGAAGTTACTAAAGAGTCCGATTCACAAGAATCAGAGGAGACACAGCTTGAGATTTCAACTTTATCATCTAAGGATGCCCATACACACTCGGAGGTAACAGCTTCAGTTGTCACCAGAATGATTTCTTCAACAACACAGTTGTTAGGAGGATTACTCCTAGGCACGTAATCTATGCAATTTGAAACACTGTGATGAAATTCCGTGGTCCGATTCAGGTCCAGGTTTATCAGAGGCGGAAGAGGCGTGGAATCGGGACATTTGACAACAATTGGTTGAAACTCAGGAATTAAGGACGCAAAGTGGTCTGTAGTCTCATGAAGAGGTGACAAGGGAGAAACAGGGGTGTCCGAATGTTTGATGTTCGGAACCTCTCCCATGAATGTCAAATTTTGCAATTCTTTCAAGGGACGAGCAATTGGTTTCGGATACTCGCTTCCGAGACCAGGTGCTTTAGACCATGGATGAAAATTATGAGTCATCTGAAGATTCGATTCAAGTATGTCAATTGAATTATGCAAAGCATCTATCTTAGCATTGAGACGTTTGTTATCAGTGATCAAGATATTTCTTTCAGAATAGGTAATTTCACATTTGTCTTTCAAAATGATACATTCATCTTTATACATTACAAGCTCATGTTCTAAAGACTCGATTTTCAATTTTTTATCTTCAAAACGCAACCTAAGACGATTTAGTTCACACTTCTTCTTCTCACTGGCTTCTATGGCAGACTCATATGCTTTATAAATGGTGCTCATATCTGTTTGGATCTGGGTCAAATAAGGTTCACAAAGAGATAGATCAAAATTATTATTAGAAATCATAGATTTTACCTGCTGAACAATGCTTCGAATGGGTGGATCATTGGCGGCCATGTAGCAGTAGTGAGGTTCAGCAACATCATCTTCATCTTCAGAACCGGAGGACTAGTAGCCTTCATCACATTCAATAGTTTGTCTTGCCATCAAGCACATGTTTCTTCTAGTTACCACGTCATCATCATCTCTGGATGACCAATATCCTTCAACATCCCTTGATACAGTTGTTACGAAAGCTTTTTCACTTCCAGCCATTTCTTGAGCTCTTCGGGCGTAGTATGCAGAGTCCTTGATCTTTGGTTTTTGTGGAGCTTCAGCCAAGCAATCTTTTGCAAAGTGATTTGCATGCCCACACTTGTGACACACAATTTTTGGTTTATCGGATTTTGGATTCTGATGTGGTTCCGAGGTAGAGTTTGGTTTTGAGATGTTCGATTTGTATGAGGGAGGATTTTCCGGAGTTGGTTGTGGTGTCGGAGCAGAGTATGTTTGAGGATTGTTTTGGTGAGGAGCATGGAACCGATTTTGGTATGGTTTGTAAGAAGGATTGAAAGGACGTTTGTATTTCATGGAGAGAAGTGCAAACTCCTGTTGGAAACGAAGTTCGGAGTCTAAGGCTTCGGAATCATCCACGAGATAGTTTTGTGTGGGTAAGATGGGTGCGGAAGGTTGAACAGATGGAACAATGGGTTTGAAAAGATCCGAAGTAGATGAGTTCGGAATGGTTGGTTCGAAAGAACTGACAAGAGCAAGAGGGCCTCCGGAGAGTTCTCTTATGGTTTGAGCAACATTAGACTCGTGTCCTAGAAGTTCATCAAAGAGTTGATAGAGATTTAACTTTTTCAAAGAACCATTACTTTGGAGACAAGATTTCACATTTCTCCATCCTTTACCGAGACTGTTTATGAATTTGAGATTGTATTCCAAAGGAGTTCGGACAATACCATGAGCAGTCATGTTGTTGACTACGATTCGATAACGGTTTGAAGCTGAGGCTACCGATTCACCAGGAGTGGTAGTGAAGGTGTTAAAATTATTGACAACCGAGGTGAGACGTTTGTCTTTCATATTTTCTGAACCTTCAATCAGATCTTGAAGAGTGTCCCAAATCTCTTTTGCTGATTTGCACAATTTAATGTGCTCAAAGAGTGAAGGAGGAACACCAAACACCATTTCTGAGAAAGCAACTTGATCAACATGCAACTTTTCAATATCATCTGCAATTAGAGGAGTTGGACGAGTTTCATCTTCACGCATAAGCTGAGCAGCAACATCTCTCACAACCGTTCTTACAGGAACATAAGGACCTTCTTTGACGGATCTCCAAATCTCTTCACCTTTCTCTTTAGCTAGTAAAAATCTTTCCATTCTAACTTTCCAGTGATCATATTCTTCCACAACTAGCAATGGGGTACGTGTAGGGCCACCCATGCTATTTGCGTTTTGCATTGAAATCATTTGTTGAGGATTAGAAGCAGCCATTGAAGCTAAGATATCTTTAAGCAAAAGTGGTATATAGAAGAACTTTTATCCTTAACACAGAAATGGTTGAAGTACCAAGGTAATTTCAAACCAACTATAATCTGATCTTATGGATTCAAAGGACAACCACTCAAGCTCTGATACCAATTGTGAGAACAAGATAGATCTAATGCGCAGGGACAAGGTTTGAGAATTCAAACGTTGAGTGAATGCTTAAGATCAATGTCTGCTTGCTAATAAATATTCTAGTCAAGCCTGGATAGACCAGTCAAGTCTAAGTTAATGTATTTAACAAATAATCAAGCCATAAATGAAGAATGAGAATAAAGATCAAGGTAAAGTTAATAAATGAAGAACAACAAGAATGTTTGAAAGAGACTTGAAGTAACTTAGTAAATGTCAAAAAAGAGTGAAAGATCCGTAGTTGACTTTGCATTGAAAGCTCCTTTAAATAGGAGTGTAGGATACAATGAATAAACTGAGAGACTAACATAGAACCGGACAATAGAGAAGTTTCTGACATTCTGATTGTCTAACTTTACAAAAGTCTAAGTCCTATGAAGTGTCAAATCAATACAAAGACAAATTACATTAATTGCATAAGGACAAAATATTCATTCCGGATCAGCACACATTCCGGACATGATGACTATTCCGGAATGCCTTCACTTGTAATCCTCTCTTCTTCAAATCTTCAGGTCCGGATGGATTCCGGACCACTCTTGTAATGCCCCTATTCTCAAGTATTTATTTTTATGAGATTTCTTGATTTCAAGGTCTACTCGACGAGTTGGTTACCCTACTCGCCGAATAGCAGCGGGTTGGTCCACATGTTTTAGTGACCTACTCGCCGAGTCCAAGAAGGGACTCGACGAGTAGGAGCTGGTAGATGAAACCCTAAATTTCGGGGTTATGTACCCTATTTAAAGGATCATTGGCCCCCCAGCCTCCCCTTTACAGCTTCTTGACATCCTTCAACCCTAAATCGTGTGTGTGTGTGTTTCTTTGGTGTGTTAAGCTTGGAAGAGGGATCTTGGTGAGGAAACTATTGGGAAAAACAAGTAAATTGAAGCAAGGAACTCGTGAGGAAGCAAAGGTCTACTTCAGTTAACACTCCTTTGAAGGTATTAGGTTGTTTCCTTGGCTCATTTCTTCTTTAATCTCTTTTGGGGTGGGGGTTAGGAAAGGTTTCTTGTGTTTAAGCCAAGATCTGAAGTTGTAACTTCAGATCTGGACTCTCTTTGGCCTCTAGATCCATAAAGTTATCAGCTTTGACATGTATGAGCCTTCCCTCAAGTGTGAGACTTCTTTACAAGCTTGGTGTTGTCATTTTAAGACTTTAGAGCTTTGCATGCACGTAAAGTTTGCAACTTTACGTGATAAACATGCATTGGGAAGCTGGATCTACAATTTGGATCCCTTGCATGACTTAAAAAGACTCTGTATGGATAAAGGACTGAAGAGACTCGGTGAGTCGCATGAAAGACTCGACGAGTCCGATGAAGATTGCCATGGGCTCGGCGAGTCAGATGAGTGACTCGGCGAGTCGGCTAGGGTTTCCCAGCCTTTGGACACGTATGGACTTGACGAGTTGCAAGAGGAACTCGTCGAGCTGGCCAAAGAGGTTACGGCCGCAAACCGTAGGAACTCGACGAGCCACTCTAATAACTCGGCGAGTTGACTAGTTATGCTAGGAACTCGGCGAGTATCTAAGGGTACTCGACGAGTTGAGGTCAACATGGCTTGTTGACCTTGACCGTTGACTTTGACTTTGACCAATGGTTGACCAGTAGAGTTCTGGGGGCATTTTGGGAAATTAGAGATTTATGAATATGGTTTGATGATAACTATAGGTAGTGGAGTTCGTGTCGGTGATTCGAGAGTTTGAGCTTGTCTTTCGAGTCCACAGTTGCGAGGTGAGTTATCCTCACTATATTAAGGGGTATAAGGCACCAAGGCCGACCCATCGAATATGTTATCCTAGCAGTTGGTAGTATATTGAGTATGAGTTAGCGTTGCATACTAGTTGCTATGCCAGTTAGGTAGATCTGTAGGACTACCTGTGATTCTGTATGATTATCTGTATGTGCATTAGTTATGTTATATGTGGACATATTATGAGATGGGCTGAGGTGATACTGCTCTGTGCGGTAACCAACAAACCCGGGAGCATTCCAGATACGAGCTGAGGGAGACTCGTACTGTGGGCCCGGTGGCAATCCAGATGTGAGCTGTGGGCCCGTAAGGCAATCCAGACTCACACTGTAGGCCCAGGGGGGTAATCTAGTTTGTAAAGCTGTGGACCCAGTATATGTTGTTATTGTATATGTGTTATGTGCAGGGTATCGGTATTTTGGGGGAACTCACTAAGCTTTCGGGCTTACAGTTTTAGTTTATTGTTTCAGGTACATCGGGGGATCTCGGCAAGGCGAAGGCATGATCGTACAGCTCCTCATGTTTTATTTATGTTTATGTGAAAAACTCTGATATAGACTATTTTGAAAACAAGTCTGTAATAACTGATTTGTTTTACATATATTGAAAAGTTTAAATTGGATGGAATTTTTATGGGTGTTACAAGTTGGTATCAGAGCCTTGGTTTGAGTGAACTGGAGGAACATTCGTGTGAATCCAGTCTCAAACTAAGGAAAAAGATTTTCGAAATAATTTTAAATGATTTTCAAAATTAAGAAAGGAGGATGCAAAGTGTACGATCAGCCGAAGCCAGTAAGTAGACCCCAACATACCATATTGTTGTTTGATATTGTGATATGTTAGAACAGCATGCTAGTACTAGGCTAGGGATCTTCAGGAATTTCATGATAGAATTGTCTGATTGCATGATGCCTGCTAGCCTAGGGTTTTCTTTATATGAGATTGACATCATTATTGTAGTTACTTATGTATGTATCGCGGTTGTGCATAATTAAGATCCTATAGCCCAAGAATGTTTGATTTGGCCTTATGTTCTGTTCTTATCGATTAGGGCTTAAGGTAGGATTGGATATTCGAAAGTCTATAGGGTCCAGCGTTATGTATGGCTAGCATACACTAGTGCTACAAGGTTGGTGGAAGTTTCATGGATGGGTGAGTTGTCTGGGACCGGTAAGTCAGTTATGAGACAGTTAGCCTTCCTCTAGGAGTGAGGATTGAGTGCTCGCTATGCTTATGTATATTATTAGGGTGTTGTGGTGATACTTGAGACAAATATGGGTAGGTGTGGAAGGTAGTATGGGCCCGTACTACTGAAAGCACAGGACTCATACGCGTATCAAGGAAGTCAAAACCCCTAGGGTTTAGTCGGGAGTTGGTTCCCAGTTATTTATGTGGATTATCTGATATCTTGTGGTATGTTTCAGAATGGTGATGACGAGACGCTTTGTGACTGGATCGGTTCAGGATCAGGATCAGGAAACGGAGGCCAGGAGGGGCCAACAACACCTGAGCCTATGGTGCAGATGGGTACAGAGGAGTTGGATGCCAGGATTCGGGAGATCTTGCATGATGAGGTTGCTACTATGTTCCGGGCACAACTGTCGGAGATGCTTGGGTCTATTAAGACCGTTATGGTTGAGTACTTCGACAAGCGTTACGCAGCCCTTGCAGAGACGGCTGCCGCTGCAGCTGCCTCGGCTGTATCACTGGCATGAGGAGGTGGAGCCAGTCGGGGCTTCCAGTACCGGGACTTCGATAACACGAAGCCCCCGACATTCGATGGTACCCAGGATTCGATTAGATCCATGAGGTGGTTATCTGACGTGGAGGGCTGTTTCTTCACGTGTTCATGTCCTACTGACTAGAAGGTCAGGTGTGCCCTGAACATGCTGAGGCTCGGGGCCAATGACTGGTGGAGGTTGACGACAGGGTCGTACACTGATGAGCAGAGAGATGTTATTACTTGGGAACAGTTCAGGGATATGTTCCGCGCCCGATACGTCCCACGGGTCGAGCGAGAACGACTGGCTCAGGAGTTTTTGAGTTTGAGACAGGAGGGGGAGTCGGTGACGGAGATCACCCGCATGTTCACAGAGAGGGTGATGTTCTGCCCAGAGTTTGCCTCTGAGCAGGCTCAGATGACCCGTTATCTGAGCATGCTCAAGACCGACATCCGTCAGTTTGTGTCTACCCAGCGATGTGATGCTCTTTTGGAGTTGCAGGAGGCCGCTAGGCGACGTGAGTTGGAGATTGAGCTGCAGTTGAGGGAGCAGCGGCAGGCCCCGACACAGTCGCAGCCGGCGCCTAAGCGGTCTAAGACTGCTGATTCTAGGACCAGGGGTCAGCAGAGCCGCACTTGTGGAAAGTGCGGCAGGAGTCACTCTGGGGTTTGTCGAGCTGGTAGTGGGTGCCACAGGTGTGGCAAGGAGGGGCACTATGTGAAGGACTGTCGCCAGGCCACCCCAGTTCCGAGTTTGAGGTTATGTTATCACTGTGATCAGGTTGGCCACATGAAGGTCAACTGCCCGTTGCTTGCCGCTAAGCCGGCACAGGTTCCCGCGCCAGCTATATTGAGGATTTCTGATGGGAGGCCAGTTAAGGCAGAGCCTCCGAAGGGTCAGGGACATGCCTTCCAGCTTACAGCGGAAGAGGCCAGGGCAGCACCAGATGTGGTTGCTGGTATGTTTCTATCCTTTCTATCTTTTATTATATTTGTTTTATGCTTATCTGTTGTACCTGTGATTAGGTACGTTTTTAGTGAACTCTTTGCCTGCTTTGGTTTTATTTGACTCGGGGGCGAGTCGGTCCTTCGTATCTCAGTCGTTTAGTAGGGAGTTCAGTGTGCCAGTGGGCGAGTTAGAGTGTCCGTTGCGAGTCTCCATCGCCAATGAACACGGGGTTTCTGCTTCTTCGGTCTACCGAGGGTGCGATTTGGAGATTTTCGGGGTGTCCTTTCCGATAGATTTGATTCCGATACTCATGGGGGAGGTGTGTGTGATAGTAGGGATGGATTGGCTTAGTCGGTTCGGTGCCATGATTGACTATGAGGGCCAGTGAGTGGTAGTTCGAACCCCAAGTGGGGGAGAAGTGATTGTATATGGTGAGGGAACCAGAGTGGGATCAGGGTTTTGTTCGGGTGCTAGGGCTCGACAGTATATTCAGCACGGATGTGCGGGTTATCTAGCGTATGTGGTGGATACGCGATTCAGGGATCAGATTTCAGTCGCAGAGGTTCCAGTGGTTAGGGAGTTTGCCGATGTGTTCCCGGAAGAGTTGTCAGGGATACCTCCGAAGAGGCAGGTCGAGTTCCGGATCGACTTGGTGCCGGGTGCGGCTCCTATCGCCAAGGCGCCATACCGTTTGGCCCCACCTGAGATGCAGGAGCTGTATTCACAGCTGCAGGAACTGCTAGGCAAGAAGTTCATTCGACCTAGCAGTTCTCCATGGGGAGCACTGATCCTTTTCTTCAGGAAGAAGGACGGTTCGCACCGGATGTGCATTGATTATAGGGAGTTGAACAAGTTGACGGTGAAGAACCGTTATCCACTCCCGAGGATAGATGATCTTTTCGATCAGTTGCAGGGTGCATCTTGGTTCTCCAAGATTGATTTGAGGTCGGGATATCATCAGGTCCGGGTCAGAGAGGAGGACATGGAGAAGACCGCGTTTCAAACTCGTTATGGTCATTACGAGTTCGTGGTGATGCCATTTGGGCTTACCAACACGCAAGCAGTATTCATGGACCTGATGAATCGGGTCTGCAGACCGATGCTTGATCGCTTGGTCATCGTGTTCATAGATGATATCCTGGTGTATTCCAAGACCCGAGAGCAGCACGAGGAGCACCTCAGGGAGTTGTTGGGAGTTCTGAGACGAGAATGGTTGTATTCCAAGTTCTCGAAGTGTGAGTTTTGGTTGCGAGAGGTCCAGTTCTTAGGACATCTCGTTAACCAGGAGGGGATTTTGGTCGACCCGGCCAAAATCGAGGCAGTCATGCAGTGGGAGGTGCCGAGGTCACCTTCGGACATCAGGAGTTTTCTGGGTTTAGCAGGGTACTACCGGAGGTTTATTCGAGATTTCTCTAAGATTTCAGTACCCCTCACTCGTCTGACGAGGAAAGGGGTGGATTTCCGGTGGGGTCCTGAACAACAGAGGGCGTTTGAGACCCTCCGTCAGCGTTTGTGCGAGGCTCCAGTCTTGACACTCCCGGAGGGAGTGGAGGATCTTGTGGTGTTCTGTGATGCATCCATCACAGGTTTGGGGGCGGTCCTCATGCAGAGAGGATGGGTGATAGCCTACGCGTCGCGGCAGCTGAAGCCGCATGAGACGAGATATCCTACTCACGATTTAGAGTTGGTAGCGGTGGTGTTCGCTCTCAAGATATGGAGACATTACTTATATGGGGTCCGTTATACCATATACACGGATCACAAGAGTTTGAGACACATCATGGATTAGCCGAACCTGAACATGAGGCAGCGCAGGTGGCTGGATGTAGTCAAGTACTACGACTGCGGGATCCTTTACCACCACGGTAAAGCGAATGTGGTGGCGGACGCTCTGATCCGCAAGTCCGCTGGGTCTTCCACCCCAGCGGTATGTATGAGGATAGCGGTGGATTCTCCGTTGGTGAGTTTGATCAGGGATGCTCAGGTGGAGGGCATGCGACCAGAGAACTGGAAATTGGAAAGGATTAGGGGTGAGAACAACCGGTTTGTGCAGGATAGCCGAGGATTATTGACCTGATGTGGTCGGGTATGGGTTCCGATGTCTGGTGGGGTCAGACAGACAGTGATGGAGGAGGCCCATAAGTCTCACTTCTCTATTCACCCGGGGGCTACAAGGATGTACCGGGATTTGAGTTTGAGCTATTGGTGGCCGTGCATGAAGCGAGAAATCGCTTGGTATGTCGAGAGGTGCTTGACCTGTAGAATGGTCAAGACCGAGCATCAGAGGCCGCATGGCAAGCTGCAACCCCTGGAGATACCCATGTGGAAATGGGAACAAATCACGATGGACTTTATTACCAAGTTGCCGAGGACGACGAAGGGGTTTGACGCTATATGGTTCATCGTGGATCGGTTGACCAAGAGTGCCCATTTCTTGGCCATACGGGAGAGTTCATCGCCCGAGAAGTTGGCCGACGTGTACGTCCGCGAGATCGTGGCTCACCATGGGGTTCTGGTCTCCATTGTCTCTGACCGGGATGTTAGATTTACCTCTCGTTTCTGGCAGAAGTTTCAAGAGGAACTGGGCACGCGGTTACACTTTAGCACAACATTCCATCCACAGACCGACGGTCAGAGCGAGCGGACCATTCAGACCCTCGAAGATATGTTGAGGGCGTGTGTCATTGATTTCGGTGGGAGCCGGGATTCCCACCTACCCCTTGCAGAGTTCTCCTACAACAACAACTATCATTCCAGCATTGGCGCCCCGCCTTTCGAGCTGTTGTATGGGTGGAGATGTCGCACCTCGGTTTGCTGGGGTGAGGTCGGACACAGGGTGACGGGACGGACGGAGGTAGTCTTGCAGACTACCGAGAAGATTCAGCAGATTAGGCAGCGACTGCAGACCGCTCAGAGTCGGCAGAAGAGTTATGTCGACAGACGCCGATATGAGTTAGAGTTTCAGGTGGGTGATATGGTACTCCTGAAGGTCTCACCCTGGAAGGGTGTGATCCGCTTCAACAAGAGGGGAAATTGGGACCCCGTTTCATTGGGTCGTTCAGGATCATTGCCAAGGTTGGCAAGGTGGCATACAGACTAGAGCTACCGGAACAAGGAGATACCTTTGGTAAAGGTACAGTGGGGGCATCGGAGGGGATCCGAGTGGACGTGGGAGCCGGAGGCAGAGATGCGGGAGCACCATCCAGAACTGTTCACCGCGGCAGACTTCGAGGACGAAGTCTAGATCAAGTGTTGTAACGCCCCGATTCTCAGGTATTTATTTTTATGAGATTTCTTGATTTCAAGGTCTACTCGACGAGTTGGTTACCCTAGTCGCCGAGTAGCAACGGGTTGGTCCACGTGTTTTAGTGACCTACTCGCCGAGTCCAAGAAGGGACTCGACGAGTAGGAGCTGGCAGATGAAACCCTAAATTTCGGGGTTATGTACCCTATTTAAAGGATCATTGGCCCCCCAGCCTCCCCTTTACAGCTTCTAGACATCCTTAAACCCAAAATCGTGTTTGTGTGTTTCTTTGGTGTGTTAAGCTTGGAAGAGGGATCTTGGTGAGGAAACTATTGGGAAAAACAAGTAAATTGAAGCAAGGAACTCGTGGGGAAGCAAAGGTCTACTTCAGTTAACACTCTTTTGAAGGTATTAGGCTGTTTCCTTGGCTCATTTCTTCTTTAATATCTTTTGGGGTGGGGGGTAGGAAAGGTTTCTTGTGTTTAAGCCAAGATCTGAAGTTGTAACTTCAGATCTTGACTCTCTTTGGCCTCTAGATTCATAAAGTTATCAGCTTTGACAAGTATGAGCCTTCCCTCAAGTGTGAGACTTATTTACAAGCTTGGTGTTGTCATTTTAAGACTTTAGAGCTTTGCATGAACGTAAAGTTTGCAACTTTACGTGATAAACATGCCTTGGGAAGTTGGATCTACAATTTAGAGCCCTTGCATGGCTTAAAAAGACTCTGTATGGATAAAGGACTGAAGAGACTCGACGAGTCGCATGAAAGACTCGGCAAGTCCGATGAAGATTGTCGTGGGCTCGGCGAGTCAGATGAGTGACTCGGCGAGTCGGCTAGGGTTTCCCAACCTTTAGACACGTATGGACCTGGCGAGTTGCAAGAGGAACTCGTCGAGCTGGCCAAAGAGATTACGGCCGCAAACCGTAGGAACTCGACGAGCCACTCTAATGACTCAGCGAGTTGACTAGTTATGCTAGGAACTCGGCGAGTATCTAAGGGTACTCGACGAGTTGAGGTCAACATGGATTGTTGACCTTGACCGTTGACTTTGACTTTGACCAAGTGTTGACCAGTAGACTTCTGGGGGCATTTTGAGAAATTAGAGATTTATGAATATGGTTTGATGATAACTATAGGTGGTGGAGTTCGTGTCGGTGATTCGATAGGTCGAGCTTGTCTTTCGAGTCGACAGTTGCGAGGTGAGTTATCCTCACTATACTAAGGGGTCTAAGGCACCAAGGCCGGGCCATCGGATATGTTATCCTAGTAGTTGGTAGTATGTTGAGTATGAGTTAGTGTTGCATACTAGTTGCTATGCTAGTTAGGTAGACCTGTAGGACTACCTGTGATTCTGTATGATTATCTGTATGTGCATTAGTTATGTTCTATGTCGACATATTATGAGATGGGCTGAGGTGATACTGCTCTGTGCGGTAACCAACAAACCCGGGAGCATTCCAGATACGAGCTGAGGGAGACTCGTACTGTGGGCTCGGTGGCAATCTAGATGTGAGTTGTGGGCTCGTAAGGCAATCCAGACTCATACTGTGGGCCCAGGGGGGGTAATCCAGTTTGTAAAGCTGTGGACCCAGTATATGCTATTATTGTATATGTGTTATGTGCAGGGTATCGGTATTTTGGGGGAACTCACTAAGCTTTCGGGCTTACAGTTTTAGTTTATTGTTTCAGGTACATCGGGGGATCGCGACAAGGCGAAGGCATGATCATACAACTCCTCATGTTTTATTTATGTTTCTGGGAAAAACTCTGATATAGACTATTTTGAAAACAAGTCTGTAATAGCTGATTGGTTTTACATATATTGAAAAGTTTAAATTGGCTGGAATTTTTATGGGTGTTACAACTCTTCACTTCGGAACACTAGCTGACTTCGGAATTGGAGATTGGACTTATGATTGCTAGAGGTTCACTTTCAGGTTCCAACACCTTGACCTTCCTGCAGGTCAGGCATCTCTCGACGTACCAAGCTACATCCCGCTTCATGCAGGGCCACCAGTAATCAGGACGAAGATCTCTGTACATCTTCGTCGCCCCGGGATGAATCGAGAATCTGGATTTGTGCGCCTCCTCCATCAAAACTTGGCGCACGCCTCCATGATATGGGACCCACACCCTACGGTGTAGTGTCAACAACCCACGACTATCATAGTCGAAGGAGGAAACCTGACCCACAATACGCTCACTCTTCTCGATGTTCCTCCTTCATAGCCTCCAGCTGGGCCTCTCGAATCTGCTCCAAAAGCGGGGTCACTACTGTCATCCGCAAGAAAATGTCTCTGATCGGGGCTGCCAAGCGGCTAAGAGCATCGGCCACAACATTGGCCTTCCCGGGTGGTAGAGGATCTCACAGTCGTAATCCTTCACCACATCTAGCCACCGACGCTGCCTCATGTTCAGATTCGACTGATCCATGAGGTACCTCAGACTCTTGTGATCCGTGTAAATGGTACAACAGACCCCATAGAGGTAATGTCGCCAAATATTGAGGGCGAAGACAACCACCCCCAACTCCAGGTCGTGCATCGGGTAGTTACCCTCGTGAGGCTTCAGCTGCCTCGAGGCGTAGGCGATGACGTGCGCTCTTTGCATCAATACTGTGCCCAACCCCGAAATAGACGTATCGCAATATACTACAAAATCCTCCACGCCCTCTGGCAGGGCTAAGATCGGCGCCTCGCATAAACTCTGTCTCAGTGTCTCGAATGCTGTCTGTTGCTCAGGCCCCCAGCGAAATACAACGGCTTTCTTCGTCAGTCGGGTCAGGGGTACTGCTATCTTGGAGAAGTTCTGAATGAATCTCCGGTAATAGCCTGCTAACCATAGGAAATTCCGAATCTCAGATGGGGACTTCGGAACCTCCCATCTCATCACGGCCTCTACTTTGGCGGGGTCGACCAAAATACCGTTCTGGTTGACAAGGTGCCTAAGAAACAGCACCTCGTGCAACCTGTAGAGACCCATTTTTATACGAACGGTGGATGCGGAAGTAAGATATATCGAGACTAATCGTGTTTTTGTAAGTATGAACACGAAGAACATATTATGAGTTTGTTGAAGAAGACTAAGAACAAGAGAGAATAATAATATTAATGCATGAAGAACATGGTGGGAGAGAAACTCTCCCTGGGTGGGAGAACCCACCAACTTTCTCTCTCTCTAGAGATTACATGCTGAGAAGTGCATTACAACAAAAGTGACAACCTCTCCCTTTATATATGAGGGAGAGTAAATACACCTAAAATACAATAAGGGAAAATACAACCTAATAAACACTCATTATTTGTGAAGCATTTCCATGCACCAACATTCTCTCCCTATATGCTTACAAATGATGAGAGATCCAATAAGTGATACAAGGCTATAATACAGTAATCCGACTAGCAAGTGTGGTAAAAAAGATGAAATCAAGTGCTGAAATGTCTCTGAAACTCTGAAGTGTCTGTGAAGTCTGAAACTGGCCATGAATCTCTAACAATGAAGGTCTTCGGCTTCAAAGCACAACCAATGAAGCAGAAAAAATAAGATTCAAATCTTCAAACCAGTCATAATCACCCGAAGAAGGAGGTCACCATGAGCAAGTAGAAGATCCAATAAAAGAAACACTTCGGCTTCAAAAAGTCTGAAAAGCATCTCGAGTTCTCGAATCATAATACACCGAAATTCTTCAAAGAATAACCTGCTAAAAATGTGAAGCATCCATAAAATGAAGTCCAGATAAAAATAATGTGAGTCCAAAGACATGGTCTACCAATGCCAAAAATTTGATCCAAGGATCAAAAATAAGTGCCACGTCACATCGCCAAAATAATCTTCGTCTTCAACATATCACAAATCCAAACTCATGAAACCATAAGATTTGAACCGGATGCGAACACAAAATCATCCTGTGGTAGAGTCTGAATGATAAATAATCTGAATCGGAAAACATCGAGTAATGCCAAAAATTTGATCCGTAAAGACCAAAAAGAAGTGCCACATCGCATCACTAAATAAATAATCGTCTTCGGAAGTCTTAAAAAATCCAAACTCAAACAATCATAATAACCAAATCCGGATGATATTCTCTCCCTATTTTTGATAACCAATGACCGGATATCAAAAATCAACAAATCATCGGATGGAGAGTGTCAGATACTAAGAACTAATAGAGAAGCTCTCCCAAGATGTATGAAGGGTCTCGATAAGAAACGAGAAAGAGTAAAAGAGATACTCTTGCGGTCATGAGGAGGAGGGTGACATAGTTGCTGAAGCTGTGCTGAGAATAATCTGTTGTGCCAAAAATATATCCAAATATCCAAACTGCGGTGCTGGAACACTTGAAGTGGTCTTCAATAGAGAATAAAGTCCACATGCTCAAGATACATGATTCGTCAACCAAAAATCAAGAGCGACAAGTCATAAAATCCCATAAAGTGAAGAATGCGAAACAACTTTGTTGATCAATCGCCGTTGCGGTGCAAGCATCACAAAAAACAATATGAAGTCCGACTGCGGTAGGAGTATTCTTCCAATAATAACTGGCATCAAATGAACCAATGTGACAATCCAAGGTTCGGTTGTGGCAAAAATTGGTGAAAAAAAATAATTGGTTTTAATAAAAAAATTGGCTAAATAAAAAAAATTAGCTGAATAAAAAAATAATTGGCGTAAAAAAAATAATTAAAAAAATAATGCAGAAAAAAAAGCTGAATAAAAAAAATTGAAGCTTAAAAAAAAGGGGGTTTTAAAAAAAAAGGAAGGAAAAAGGAGGAAGGAGGAAATAAGGAAGGGGGGGAGGAGGAAGAAGGAAGGGGAAGGAGGAAGGAAGGGGCTGAAGAAAGACTGCTGATGGACCGGAGGCAAGAAGAGGAGCCGGAGTCATGGAGGTTTCGGATGTAGGCTGATTGCGGGTCTGGGAGTTGACTTCGGATGGAGCTAGGTTGCGGATGGTTTGGATGCGGTGCAATGGAAGGCAAGCGGCTGCGGTGCGAGACTGCAGTGGAGCGCCTGCGGTCCGAACCGAGGAGGGAGCCTGCGGTCCGAGCCAGCAGAGATCCGAACCGATGGCAATATAAGAGGTTTGATTGCGGTTCTAGGGCTACTGACCGAGGCTGCGGATGGGACCTGAGAGGACCTCAGATCAAGGCTAAGTAGGGGCTGCAGGTAGGCTTCTAAGGAGACTCCGGTAGGCAGTTTTTGGCTGCGGTTCTGGGCTCCGAGAAGGGCTGAACAGATGACGAAAAATGCTATTTTTCCATGAAAAATGGTATCGCAAAGGCCATTTATTCATATTTTAATAAGAGAATCTTTTTATAAAGCATTCTAGGTCAAAAGTGGGTCTTGGGAAGGCAAAAAGAAGAGTGTGCAGGTGGGTTTTAGGGACAAAAGGTGATGGGAAAGGACAATGTCACATGGTTTTTGTCTTTTTGAGGGACTGAAAAGTGGAGTACTCTTTACCCAAAAGAGTAACAAGGACAAAGTGCTTTATGCAAACACTTAAACACGTCCATATGCACTAATTTGAAGATTCACAGCAACAAATAAAAGGTAGAATGTATGAATATCATACCTTTTATGATGATCATAATAAACATGCTGTAGAAAAAATCTTCTAGAAAAAGTTGCTTTCCTCCACTATCTTCAAGAATAATAAGCCCATAATTTTTGTGTCTTCTCATCCAAGAAAAAGAACTCCTGGAGCAAATTCTTCAACAATTTGGAGACCACAAAAATAATTTCTTCTCCCATTTTTCTTCATTTCTTCAACAACAAAAAATAATAATTTTTTTAAGAACTTCTTTTTCCAGCAACAAATAGAACGAGCAGCAGCAGCAACAATTTATTTTATTAAGTAAGAATCACCCAGAAAATAGAATTAAGAACGAACTTCATAAAAAAAATTCCGGTTTGAAACCTGAAATTTTTTCTTGCAGAAACACGGAAAAATCACAAGATAATCACCGAACGGGAGTCGTTCCCTTGGACTAGTCGCTTGAACCTTCATGGTACGGCTCTGATACCAATTGTAGAGACCCATTTTTATACGAACGGTGGATGCGGAAGTAAGATATCTCGAGATTAATCGTGTTTTTGTAAGTATGAACACGAAGAACATATTATGAGTTCGTTGAAGAAGACTAAGAACAAGAGAGAATAATAATATTAATGCATGAAGAACATGGTGGGAGAGAAACTCTCCCTGGGTGGGAGAACCCACCAACTTTCTCTCTCTCTAGAGATTACATGCTGAGAAGTGCATTACAACAAAAGTGACCACCTCTCCCTTTATATATGAGGGAGAGTAAATACACCTAAAATACAATAAGGGAAAATACAACCTAATAAACACTCATTATTTGTGGAGCATTTCCATGCACCAACACAACCAGAACTCACATTTGGAGAACTTGGCGTACAAGCTCTCCCTCGTCAAGGTATCCAGCGCCTCTCGCAAGTGCTCCTCGTGCTGCTCCCGCATCGTGGAATAAACCAAGATGTCATCAATGAAAACTATCACAGACCGATCCAGCATCGGTCTGCATACGCGGTTCATGAGATCCATGAACGCGACAGGAGCATTGGTGAGCCCGAAGGGCATCACCACGAACTCATAGTGGCCATAGCGAGTCCGGAACGCAGTCTTCTGTACATCCTCGTCTCTGACCCTCATCTGATAGTAGCCTGAACGTAAATCTATCTTGGAAAACCAAGATGCCCCATGTAGCTGGTCGAAGAGATCATCAATCCTCGGGAGTGGGTAACGGTTCTTCACCGTTACCTTGTTCAGCTCCCGGTAATCTATACACATCTGATGCGACCCGTCATTCTTCTTCACAAACAGGATTGGGGCTCCCCAAGGAAAACTGCTTGGCCTGATAAATCCCTTGCCTAACAACTCCTGTAGTTGTGTAGACAACTCCTGCATCTCGGGAGGAGCCAACCGATATGGTGCCTTGGCTATCGGAGCCGCACCAGGGACTAGGTCGATCCGGAACTCCACCTGCCTCTCCGGAGGTATCCCGGGCAGCTCCTCTGGAAGTACGTCCGGGTACTCTCGTACCACTGGGACATCACTCACGGTCGCCTTACCTGTATCCCGGGTATCCATAATGTAGGCGACGTACCCTGTGCAACCCTGCTGAAGGTAGCGCCTAGCCCTCGCTGCTGAGCACAAAGCTGGTCCTCGTTGTGGCCTCTCACCCTGAATCATCAGCTCTCCCCCACTTATGGTACCGATACGCACCAACTGATGTGCACATTCGATCAACGCCTCATTAGGGCTCAACCAGTCCATGCCTATGATAACCTTGTTCCCATGTAATGGAATGGGAACTAAATCTACGAGGTAACGCTCGTCATACAACCTCAACACGCAGTCTTTGAAAACCTCTGATGCTCAGACATATCAGTCATCCACAAGCTCAACCTCTAAGGGATAATCCAACATCCCCGAAGACTCAAAAAACCTCTTGCTAAGAGCAAGAGAGACAAATGATCGGGTAGCCCCCGAATCGAATAACACCTGAACTGGGATGCCGTTCACATGGAACGATCCTAAATATAACACATAAACACAGTACGTAAATATCATAATCGACATGAAATAAGAGTTAGGGAGAAGAAAACATACCAGTCACCACATCAGGTGCGGCATGCACCTCCTCGGCAGTCAGCTGGAAGGCTCGACTCCTCACCATCGGAGCATATGTCTTGCCCTGTCGGCCATCCGTAATCCGCAGGGTCGCTGGAGCTGGTGCCACCACTAGCGCTGCTACTGTCAATCTAGGGCAGTTGGCCTTTTTATGGCCCATCTGATTGCAATGAAAGTAAATCAGGTCTGATGTCTGGAAGATAGGTGTAGGAGCAGTATAATCCTTGCCCAAGTTCCCAGTCTTGCCGCACTTGTAGCAGCCCGATGACCCTAGTATACAAACCCCCTCATGTGGCTTGCCGCACTTCCCGCAGCGGCCCCGACCCTGAAGGCCCCTCGACCTAGAGTCGAACACCTTGGGTTGCTTCCTCGAAACCCCAGTACCCTGCTCAGTCTCCGCCTTCCTCTTTCGGATGTGCTCAATCTCAATCTCCCTCTCCCTCGCCCTCGCAATCATGTCATCCAATGTCGGGCATGCCGAGTAGCTGACATGTTGCCGAATGTCAGCTCTCAACATGTCGTGATATCGGGTCTTCCGCGTCTCCTCGTCCCCTGCATACTGAGGTACCAGTAAGACCCTCTCCCTGAACTTGGCGGTAATCTCCGCCACCGTCTCCGTCGTCTGCCTCATATCCATAAACTCCCTGGCCAGTTGTTGAAGCTCTACAGCCGGCGCAAACTCAGCCCTAAGCCTGGTCATAAAGTTCGACCAAGTCATAGCCTTAATGGCTGGGGCTCCCAAAGAATCACTGACCGCCTCCCACCAATCTCGAGCTCGGTCCCTCAAACAACCTGCAGCATACCGGACCTTCGACCCCTCAGGGCAGAAGCTCGTCAACTAAGCAGACTCCATGTCTGCGATCCATCACTGGGGAACAATGGGGTCCTTCACCCCGTGGAAGACTGGCGCACCACATCCCCTGAAGTCCTTGAAGGAGATTGTGCGTGTCCCTGACTGAATGGCAACCATGTCACTCTGAAATGCCCTGAGGCGATCCTCCATCAGCTCGATAATCCATTCCTTGATCGACCCGAAAATCATCGGGGTTGACTCAAGGATGTCTCTCATGATCTCAGAAGCAATGAACTCTCGTAGTCCCTCGTCAACTGGCTCGACACCCGATACCGAACCTGATCCTGAACGTGATCCTGACCCTGAACCTCCCCCTCCGTGTCACGTAATCATCACTATTCTGAAACAAAACACATAATCGTCAGGGTCATACATAACCTTAAGATGTCTCACATACTACAAGTTCCCTGGTTCTATCTCGGCCCTCCTTGACTCTAGTATGGATCCTCTACTTTTAGTAGTACGGGCCCATACTACCTTCCACATCTATCCGTACTTTCCTCAAGGATTGCCTTGACTTCACCAGGTCCCTTTTACTACTACTGCTTGCCGCACTAATCTCTAACTAGGCTTACCCTAGGGTAACTCTCTGACCTACTCTCCGCCATCAGCTGCATAAGGAACCCCTACTACCTTTACCTAACTAGCTTGCGAATACCATTACATATCACTAAGACCAGATAATTCTTCGAAAGAGAGGTCCTACCCTACAACGGTTGGACTCAAACAAGAGCTGCGTAATATGGCTAGACCTAACCTTCTGAAATTATCTAGTCCTCACAATATGTAACTTAACGTATTCGTTTACTAGTTAGTTAAAGATAACTAGAACTCCTAAAAGCACAAGCAAGCAGCATTCTAGCATTGAGTAACCAAACCAAGCATATCCTATTCAGGCCATCATATCACTGACTAATCAGTTCTAGCATGAAATTCAATAAGCACATATAGCAAGCACATAAGACATCTTCCTAAATCCTTAGCCCTAATCTAGCATGCAGTTCTCATACATATACACTAGGCATATAAGGCATCATTCCTAGATCCTCAGCCCTAATCTAGCATGCAGTTCTCATAATCATATCATATCATAACATAACATGTATGGTTATCTTAGGGAAAACTTACTTGAGCTCGGCCGATTGAAGCATCACACACCTTGTTCTTTCTCAAAACTCCTTAATTTATAGAATAACTATTTTCTTGTAAAAATCTTTCAAACCCTCGATTTGAGTCCAGACACCCCTGAAGGTGTGTCCGAATCCCTCAAACCAAGGCTCTGATACCAACTTGTAACATCCCAAAATTCAAGACCAAAAAATTTATTTTTATTTAAGTAACCTATAAAACAGTTTACTGAAAAACATCATCGATTCATATCATTTCATAAAACATAGTCACGTGTCTCAAAACCATATCATAAAATAGTAATAATGTCAGAGTACAATCCCAAGAATCTCATAATGCGGAAATTCTGTGTGTGTGTGTGATACGTTGTTATCGTGCCGACTCCTTCCCCTTCGAAGAAGAGGTACCTGAAAACAAAACTGAAAGTTGTAAGCATAAAGCTTAGTGAGTTCCCCCATCATACTACATACCATACTATAAACATACTGCCAGGCATATCTGGGTGCCCGACCTACCCTGCTAGGCATATCGGGGTGCCTAACCTACCCCTGTCAGACATATTGGGGTGTCCGACCTACCCCTCCGATTTATCTACCGGTTACGGGGACTACTTCACCGCCTACTACTACCACATAATAACATAACATAATCATACTGTCAGGCATACCGGGGTGCCCAACCTACCCCTTCGGTCCTTACAACCGTAACATGGGGACTATTCCCCCTACTACCACTATCACTTAACATCATATCATAATAGTATATAAAACATATCAGATAGTGGCAAAGCCAGGTAATTATCACAAAGACAGCTACCTGACAAACAATCCCTACTAGTGGGTCGGTATTATGGTCGTAGACCCACCTCAATTGGAAGGTAACTCACCTCGATGTCCTGCAGTAACTGAACTGTCCTCGATGCTAAGGTCAACTCCTCTCAAACTCCTACACATAACAACCTTCCTTAGTTACCATTTCATACACGTAACCCTTTCAAGGGTCAACTCAGGTCAAAGTCAAAGTCAAGGTCAAAGTCAACATCCTGGTTGACTCAACTCGTCGAGTTCCATAATTCAGAGAAACTCGAATTCGAGATCGGACTTGTTGAGTTACCCTTTAACTCGCCGAGTTTCTCCTTATGATAGAATCGTGACTTTCCACTTGTACTCGTCGAGTCCTTCCTTGGACTCGTCGAGTTCTCCTTCATAAATATCAGAACATTTGCTCATGGACTCACCGAGCTCATCCTTGAACTCGTCGAGTCCTGCATCCTATCAGTTGGGACATTGCCTTGAACTCGCCGAGTTCATCCTAGAACTCGTCGAGTTCTTTGATCTTCAATTCCATATTCATGTCCATCATGTTGAGTCCTCTTCTAGACTCACTCATATTGCTCATAAACAGACAAGGCTGGGGAACCATGACCCGACTCGCCGAGTCCTATGAACGACTCGTCGAGTCCCCCAAAGTCCAAGTCCATACAGTCGATTTATGTTGGGTTTATTGCATCCAAAGCATAGATCTGGCCTCCTAGGGTCGATATAACACGTAAAGTTATAAACTTTACGTGCATGCATGGGTGTTATGAAGCTAAAACACCAAAACTAAGCCATAAAAGGAGTTCTAATGCATGGGATAGGGCCATGGCTCAATAAAAGGTGGTAACTTTGAGCTTCTTGAGCTCAAATGTTCCCAGATCTGAAGTTATCACTGTAATATTCACTCAAATCCTGAAAGTGACTTAGAAATGTCCCAAAAATGACAAGATGCAAGCCCTAAAGAAGATCTAAGTGATGGAAAGCCAAGGTTGAAGCTTTTTACCTCAAACAAACTAGAAATGCAACCAAAACTCTGGATCTACTGCCTTATTCTTGGATCTCCAAGCCCTTTGTTAAGATTACTCCCGTTAACAGGTAATATATTTTACTTACGATTTTATTAAAAAAAACATTCATACATGCATTCATAAAAAAACGTATGGATATAAAGATCGTTAGTAAAAATATATTACTTTTTAACGGGAGTAATCTAAATGAAAGTTGTAGTAGACTAAAATACAAACGCATGGATATAAAGATCGTTAAAATCTGAGATTGTATGAAGAAGTTATGATGTTCACAACATTTGACCTTAGCAACCAAGTAGTTGAGATCACGATGAACATAAGCATCAAAAGTCTCAAACACCTCATTAATGAATATTTCACGTAAGATGTCGTGAGAAAAACCTAAAGAAATCATTCAGAAGTAATGAATGAGTACAAAAACAAAAATGACTTATTTTGCAACAAAAAAAATAGACAAAATTACAAAAATAACTTATTCCCTTATTTACTTTGTGGAAAATAGCCAAAAGAAACTCAAATTACAAAAATAGCTATCAAAATCGCAGATGGACTCAGTCTATCTGTGATTTTGTGTACATATGTGATTTCCCCTTTTTCAGAGGTATAAAAACGTAACTTTTTTTTTTCTTCTTTCATTTTTCAAACTTTTTTTTTGAGAACTCTCTCTAGAGGTACTATGGACGATTTCATTTTTCAAATATTTTTCAAAGTTTTTGTTGGAGAATTCATTTTATTAGAGATGTTTTAAACAAAAATTCCAAAGAAATAAGAACTAAATTTATAATTTTTTGTAAAACTTTATATATAATAAGGTTGTTTCGTAGTTAAACCCCATCAATTTTGTTGTCAAAATTAAAAAAAAAAATTAAAAAATTAAAAAAGTTTGCAAAATCGCAGGTGGGATGAGAGGAAATCGCAGTTGAACTTAGTTCATCTGCGATTTTAGTCAAAGATTGGGGTATTTATACGGAAAAAATAAAAAAAAAACTAAAAAAAAAGCCACCTGCGAACATACAAGTCGTTAAAGCACGTTTGTGCTTTAGGGACTTGTACGTTCGCAGATGGAATGCTAAAATCGCAGATGGGTTTAAGCCATCTGCAATTTTCATGGTTATATTTGTAATTTGGGTTTTTTTGGCTATTTTCCACAAAGTAATTAAGAAATTTGGTTATATTTGCAATTTACGCAAAAAAATATTAAAGACTAAATGTGTACAAAAATATTAAGGATTAAATGTATACAAAGTGAGAAATATATTACCCTATTAAGTCATTTTTACCGTCTAACTTGGAGTAGTCGGTCATAAGCACTGAATGTGTACAGTTTAACAAGTTGAAGGGGTAAATGTGAACGAAAAAAGACTCAGTGACCAAATAGGTACAAATCAATAAATTTATTACCCTTTTAAGTCATTATCTTTTTTTTAAATGTTTTTATAACGTTTCAAGCTTTTTTACTTATAGTTTTTACACATTAACATATTTTTTTACAAAAGGTTTTGCAAAAAAACATTCCTAAGTTTTTTTTTTTTTTTTTTTTAAATGGTTACGGATTCGGATTATCTAGTTTTTTAAAAGTCAGTTTCGGATAAACAACTAAATCTTTAAAAAAATTATGATTAAATAATGTAAATGAATAAAACCAAAAACCGTTAAAAAAAATAAACAAAGTGATTGATGCCCCTATGCGCGTGGAAAAGAAATGACACATGGACATGGTAGATTAATATGTAATTTTTTAATATTTGATTTCTTTACATAGTTTTGAAATCCTCCTTGATAATAACAATGAAGGTTTTTTTTTTGCCAAATGTCAATCTCTTATGAGTTTTAACACTTGTCATTTTGTGGTATTTTTAAAATAAATATTATCCACTTGTCAATTTTTGATTTGTTTCAATTTTTGAAATTAAAGTCATATACTTATATATGTAAAGTATTAAATATCATATATATGATATTAAATTGCAATAAATACGTTTCTTACTTTCTTATTTTAAAGTTGTACATTAGAAAATATTTTATGTTTACACTTTAATTTAATGTTTAATTTTTTTTTAAATCAACCCGTGTAATATACGGGTCTCACACCTAGTAATTTAATGAACGAGAGATTAACAAAACGTTGATTTAAATATTTTTGTGTTTTGAAAATTATAAGAAACGAGGATGTTTGTGTTCTCCTAATAAAATTGTGGTGGTGGCAGTTTGGTTTGGGTTCCTTTTAAACATTTGTTTCACCAACAGAAACTTTTTGAATCAGAATTTTGTAATTTACCATATATTCACAAATATACTAACTTGAATTCCATTTCATTTTTTTCCTAAACACCCTATAAGATTTTAATTGCTTTGAATTTCAAATGCATTGAATTTTATTTTCTTTGGTGAATTCAATACTTCCACGAGGATATGAAAACCAAACCTCAGTTTTTACATAAATATATGCCAATTTGTACTTTTCTTATGATAAAATCTTAAAAGTAACACAAGCTAACATGCATTAGAAACACATGAAAGCAGTAAAATCACATGCCTCTCATCCTTAGTCATCCTATCATGAACAATAATAAGTCTGTCTAATCACATCAAAAAGGAAATTAAGTAATCATTGGTGATCCTTTGTAATCGTCGTTATGAGTCTCCTATAGTCCATAGACGCTAATTTGTACTTTAATTACAGGACATTAATCCATATAAGCTGTTTGTTTGTATTCTCACACAATAATACAACTTAGTTAAAGAGTCATTTACTAAAATGACCACCAAATACCAATATTTAGGTTTTTAAACCAACATTCAGGTTTTTAAGTTGTCTGTTTGTTTTCTTTACAATTGAATAATAAATTAAACAATATAACAAGAAAAAAGTTAGAACTAATTCAACGAAACGCAGGTGTCTTCAAACATTCGTGAGAGATGTAAAATATGTAAAACAACACACATATTTAAACAACTTGCTTTGATGTAGTCAACAATATATGTTATATCACCGTCTACCTTTTCAAAGTTGATTTTTCTTTTTAATATTTCAAAAATGAAAATAATAAGAGGAAAACATAATGCATGATATTTGTTCTTCATTGACTGTATGTAAAGCGAGTTTATGATACATATTGGATGTAAAGCATGCTCACTCATAAAAAGTGTTTATTGTGAGCCTTTAGGCATATTGGCCCAACTAATATTATAATTTTAGTGAATAATTCAATGACGCTTCAATGTTTCATATAAACATAACGTATTCCATTTAAGTTGTCAATAATGGATCAATTGAATAAGATTAAAGAAAATTTTTAGATGAAACAAAACATATCAAATTGGTCGAACGAGGAGAAAGTAGCCCAAGAGGTTTTCTTAACAATCTCAGATCATTTACTAAAAAGTTAGATTATGAGTGGAATTAATAAAATGTTTTAGATTATAGCTAACAAACTAATTGTTTAAAAAAGTGACAATAATAGAGATTATTTTGACTTATTTGTAGTTCTTTTTTTTTCTTTCGAAAAATTACCAGTTTTGAATATAAATCTGCGGTAAATGAAAACACATACATGATTATAAAATAAAAATAAATTACAAATATACCATTATAATTTATGTTTTTTTCCTCTTTATGACCTATGTTTCTTTTTTCCTTTATCTTTTGTTGTGTTGAAGTGTGGCATACTCTCTGTTAAAAGAGGACTGCATTAGACATGTGAAAGAAAAGGTAAACGATGCGTATTTGGTATATGATGGAGTTCAAGAAGTAACAATTCATTTCATTGGAATTAACGAAAAATATATGTTTGTTATGCCGCATAAAATGGTATATATCATTTTTATTTATAAATATTTAATAAAACAATTTCATTTGAATCTCACAAGGCAAACTAAATTACCTTTTTTTTTTAATTTTCATAAAACACCTAAAGAATATATATATTTTTGTTTATGATAATCCTATCTAATTGGTTCATTATAAGCTTTTAGCATGTTTACATATTTTTGATAAAGAAAATTCAATAAAGTGAATAAATAATGTAGACAACAAGATAAAACTATACATTTATCAACTTTGCAATCTATTAAAAAAATTGAATTTTAACAAATAATGAGATAGTATGAATCTTTTCTATTAAAGATTCATATAATCAGGCAATTTATATCTTCTAAATTAGCTCTCGAGATAAAATTATATCAGCTTAAAAAACAGAAATAATGTGCACATTGCATTTTTAGTACTATTAAAATATATATAAAAAAGAACAAAGTATTAAGTACGATAATCACTTTCCAAAATCTAAAACACTTTAGTAATCCAATCCAATGATCTAATATTATATCTATATATATAATTTCCAAATTTATATAGCTATATATGATTAATTTGTAATTGTACCTGTTTGAATAATCTTCATAGATTCATGATGAAAACAGCCCATGTGGCAATAACGATTGATGAGATAAGAGGATAACTGATTCCGGCGATTGTAGTGCCACCACTTTTGGCCGGAGAAGGCTGAGGAGCCGGAGGTGGAATGAATTCAACCACATTCACAGCGACTTTCATGCCATTGTAACAGTAACCTCCACTTGCAAGAAAGTAATATGGCTTTGGTTGAGTGAGCTCAAACACATCACGTCCAGCACCTCTCGTGATGTTGAAGATGAATCCTGGATCTGTGCAGTTTTTGTAGCTGGTTTCGTTCACCTCCAACACGTTGAACATGTGCTTGTCGTATACGAAATCTGGAAAAAGTGAAAACAGATCGATTGAATGTGATTTAGAAGAAGAAGAAGAGATGAATTGCTTGACGATATGTTATATGTATGATCCAGATCTGAATAAGGATTCCAGAATAAGAAAAATCGAATAAAACTGAGAACAGAATATTTTGCTAAAAGAAGCAAAGAGAAGATTGATACGTATATTGGTAGAAGAAGATTCAAGAGTTTGCTAGGAATTAATGACAATAACTACAAATATAGAAAGTTTATGAGAATTCTCCTGGCATGGGATGATACCTCATTCAGAAAGAAATTTATTGCACAGATTATGTCATTCGATGATTGATTGATGAGAGATAATTAAGTCGAAGAAAATTCTGATGAAAATGCAAGTAGATGTAATGTACACAGTAAGGAATGAAGAACAACCAAAAGAACTAAACAAAATTAATAACAACTTACGCGAAGAACATTCAGAAGTACGAGGAAATAGAAAAAATCTCAACAAATTTAGAGAGTTCATTAGGATTCCATTCGGTCGATCATTGTTTGAATGTGAAGACAGATTAGATAAACAAAATGTAATAAAACTGAAGTAAAGGAATCCAGAACAAGCAAAAAGTTGAACGCAGAGAATTAGCTACACAGAATCAAAGTAAAATGTTATGCATACGAAGAACATTCGACTATTTGTCATTGAATTACGAAAAATCAAATTTCGTAAACTCGATGAGAATTCTAGCTATTCGATGATTCATCATCGAGACCAAAAAAATTACTGGACAGATTGCATCACGGATCATAATTGGATGTTACGACAGATCAAAACAAAGGGTGAAATTAGAGACAGAGACAAAGAGTTGTTGCTTACAGAGCCAGTCGCCGACGTAGAACGTCTCCTCACGAGACCAATCAGTGTAATTATAATTCGGTTTCCACATTTCCTTCCCCCCGACAAGGTGGCGCACCGGACTTCTACACATCACGCAGGTTAACATCGCTGCAGCCGCCACCATTAACACCACCGTCTTCAGCCAAACGACACCTCCTGATCTGCGCATTGTTCCACAAATCTTCAATTACAACGAGTATGCAACGATCTCTCTCTCTCTCTCTCTCTCTCTCTCACACACACACACATACACTTACACACACAGAGTGAGATAATAAGAGTGACGGAGGCCATATATAGCACCAGAACCGTTCGGAAAAAAGCTGAGAAAATAAAGGCAGTGTGAGGGTGGCCGAGGAAGGGGCAATTTGGGAAACATAAAATATCTGGGTAACGTGGACCACCGGCGCAATTTAGCGAAAGCGGGGCATAACAAACTTCACCCTCTCATGCCATGCTACCACCATTTTAGTGTTGGACCAATGTACAACTTTCGTGTTCTTTCATTCTTGTGGAGGTTTTCGTGTGAGATGTGGTAAATGTACTATATGCATTACACGTTGTACATTCAAAATAAGTGAAACAACAGAAATACTATTTTTCCCTTATTTGTTTTATTATATATAGAAAATAATCATCAAAAGCCCAGTTTTCAAAAACAGATTTTAAAATTTTGAGAAAATATAAAAATAACTATTATGTTCAAAAAATGACTAGTTTAAAAATCTACCATAAATTGTGAATTTGTTTTTTCTAAAAAAATATATTTTGACTTTTTTTTCCAGCAAATTCTGAAATTGCAAACTCTAATATGAGTTTCGAACTTATTATTTTCCACAAAAATAAGTTTGAAATTTCGAACCCAGCAATTTTTTTGAATATAATTATTTGTTTGAGTCTATCTATCGATGTTGTTTCTATAGTTCGAATTACACAATCTGTTCCAAATTTCTATAAAATATCGTGGAAGAAGACAACCATATTGATATATCCAAAAGTTACCATCAGTCAAAGAAGATAACTATAACTTTTGGAGATGAGTTGCTATGTAAAGATTCATTATCTTCTGTTAACCATCTCGTTCATTTTAAAAATCGACATAAAATAGAATATTTACAATACATAAGTTGCAAAACACAAATATATTTGATATTTTCATATTTATATATATTTTAGACGGTATTTTAATATATTTTAAGTTATATTTTGGTTATTTGCAAAGATATTTGGTACTTATTGAGTTGAATTACACTTTGCAGCCAAAAATGACTTTCTTGAAGGAAAATGACCAAAGATGATAGAAGCTAGAAACTTGGCCGCCAAAGCTAGCAGCAGCATGGAAAAAAATAATAGAACTCGTACAGATTTGCATGCCACGACGTGGCAATCTAAAGGCCACGACGTGACACCTGTCCTGACCTAGAAGTTTCCGATGACTTGCCGCATACGAGATTTAAAAGATGCCCACGACATGACACCTATCCCCACGTCGTGGTGATCAGATTTATGGAAATTATATATATATATATATATATATATATATATATATATATATATATATATATATATATATTCGAACATTAGGTCGAATGTGAGACTTCTGGCTGATTTTCCAGAGAGGGATTGCGACTAAAACCCTCTGGAAACCTTGGAGAAGATCAGGAATCGATTGGAGCTCAAGAGTTGAAGAGATGTAGAAGAATTCTACATAGATCTATTCGGTTTGCTAAGCATTACTCATGTCTAGTTTAAATTGCATTGATTTAGTGTGTTTTTATGCTATTATGAGAGACTAAAGACCTTATATTTCTGTTTGGTTAAGATGAACCTGATTTATTGTATTGGTTTCAATTTATGGATGATATATGTTGATTTTACTTGTTTCTGATAATTAAAATTCTAGCATGTTGAAGTTCTAGTTTATATTGCCTATTAATCAAGTTCTGCGTGGTAGACGATCAATCTAGTTGCATGAATATGTTACCTAATTGTTTATAGGGTTTAGGTCATTTTTGGTCACTTAACTTTTGGTTTTGTGCTCATTTGGTCACTTAACTATTTTTAAGTTTTAAAAGGTCATCAAACTTTTGACTTTATGCTCATTTAGTCACTTAACTTTTGGTTTGGTCACATTTAGTCACTTAACTTTTAGGTTTGTGCTCATTTGGTCACCTAACTTTTAAAATTTAACTCATTTAATCACCAAACTTTTAAAAAAATTTAAAAGTTTAGTGACTAAATGAGCACAATTTTAAAAGTTAGGTGACTAAATGTGACCAAACCAAAAGTTAAGTGACTAAATGAGCACAAAGGCAAAAGTTTGATGATCTTTTAAAACTTAAAAAGAGTTAAGTGACCAAATGAGAACAAAACCAAAAGTTAAGTGACCAAAAATGACCTAAACCCTTGTTTATAATCATTAAATAATTAGAGCTAGGGTTAATCACATCTTAGACCAGGTGTAACATCTCAAAAATCACAACCAATTTAAACTTTTCAAAACAACCTATTTACTAATAAAAATATTTACAAAACCATTGTTTCCAAAATATTAATTAAAACCAGCGTCTCCCAAGATCAACACCATAAAAATCAGGATGTGTACGGTCACGTCTTCGCCTTCCCATGATCCTTGGAAGTACATGAAACCATAACAAAAAACTATAAGCCAAAGTTTAGTGAGTTCCCCCAAAGTACCACCACACAATACACATATCATATACAAACAAGCATGATGGGTCCAATAAGCCATCGGACTGGAATACCCACGGGTCCATAGCCATCAGACTGCATTACCCCTGCCCAATCAGTCATCAGACTGGAATGCCAACATACAAAAGGTCCACTCCGTCATCGGACTAGAGTACCAATATACATCGGGCCCACTCAGTCGTTGGACTAGAATACCCTCGGGTCCACTCAATCATCAGACTGGAATACCCCTAGTATGTTGACTCACGTACGTAGCAGTAAAGTCTCAACCCAACACAATGTGTAGACATATAACAGATAACAAACATATTCAACAGACAGGTAATCATGCAACCAAAAATCACAGGTAGTCCTACAGATCTACCAGTCTACGTATATCAACAACTATCATATAATCATATAGATCTATCCCATACTCAGCATATCATAAATCAATGTATAACAGGATATCAATCCAATGGGTCGGCCTTGGTGCCTTCGACCTGTAAGTGCAGTGAGGAAAAATCACCTCACAATCTGAAAAATAGATGATCAATACTCTGCTCCCAAATACTGGCTCAACCAAAATCCTAAATGTCAAAACATTATCCATTAATAACATTTTCCGCAAAATACCCTTGGTCAAACCTGGTCAACAGTCAAAAGTCAAGTCAACACCTAGCCGAGTCAACCCATCCGAGCCAACCCGACCGAGTCCACCCAGCCGAGTATGTTGGGCGTACTCTTCTATTCGCGGGGCGTACTCGGTTGTTTGAGCAGCTTACGGGATGCTGACGGCGTACACACAACGTACCAGTTAGTATACCCAACGTATGCGCCCTGTTCATCCCTTTCCCCATTAAGAGCTTAATACTCCAAATGTTCACACCCAAAGTTAGATCCAAAGCCAAAATACTCTCAAGAGTCATAAAGTTTCCAACTTTATGACTTTGCATGTCCTTTAAGTGCTTAAAACACAAAATCTCAACATCTTAATGCATTAAGACCTTCTATAGCATGCATGGAGCAAAACTAACCATTAATGCCACATTTTTATGACTTAAGACCCCTCCTAAGGTCTGAAAGGACGACTTATTGGGTCAAGAACATACCATGCTCAAGAATCGCCATATTTGGGACAGAAGGTGTCTTAAAGGAAGAAATGTCTAGATCTACAAGATGGAATGATCAACTTGTAAACTTTATACCTCCTGGAGGTTGCTAACAAAAAGGAAATCTCAGATCCAAGATGCTTCCAAGCTCCAAGCTCTTCTGACCACCTTCTTCTTCTGCAAGAACACCTCCAAAACACTCCAATGGGCTCAAAATACACTCTTCTCACTTAGGGTTTGCTTGGGGTCATTTTTTACAGAGGGGGGCTGATGAAGAAATTAGACATGAGGCTATAATGGGGTTTATATATGGACCAAACCCTAAAATGTTGGGTTTGAACTTTCTTCACGTACACCCCACATACGAGGTGTACGTCCTGCGTGCTAGGGTGCACCCTACTATGCCTAGCGTACACAACGTACGCTCAACGTACTATACCTGGACAAAATTACCATATTGCCACTATGGGCCAATTTGCAATCATTTTCAATCCCAAGGGCTAAAATACAATATTATTCAAACATAGGGTTGAAATTGAAATTACCTTGACATCAGGGTGTTACAATTCTCCCCCACTTGAACTAGACTTCGTCCTCGAAGTCGTCCATCGAGAATAACTTAGAATTATGCTCCCGCATCTCAGCCTCCGGCTCCCAGGTCCACGCGGAGCCTCTTCGATGTTGCCACTAAACCTTTACCAAAGATATCTCCTTGTTGCGCATGACCTTCATCTTTCTCTCCAATATAGCCACCGGCCTCTCAATATAATTCAGACGCTCATCAACCTGAATATCATCCAAAGGGACCACTACCTCACCGTCCAACAACACTTTCATAATTTAGAGACATGGAAAGTGTTGTGGATCTGACTGAGCTCACTCAGCAAATCCAACCGGTAGGCCACCCTGCCTACCCTGGCGATCACATGGAATGGTCCAATATATCGGGGACCTAATTTCCCCCTCTTCCTGAAACGTATCACACCCTTCTAGGGTGAGACCTTCAGTAATACCATATCACCGACCTGAAATTCCAACTCTGATCGGCGCCTTTCAGCATAACTCTTCTGCCGACTCTGAGTTGTCTGTAGTCTCTACCTGATCTATTGAATAAGCTTCGTGGTTTGCAGGACTACTTCGGTCCTTCCCATGACCCTGTGACCAAACTCTCCCCAACATGTCGGGTACGACATCTCTGACCATACAAGAGCTCAAAAGGTGGGGCACCAATGCTGGAGTGATAGTTTTTGTTGTAAGAAAACTCCACAAGAGGTACGTAGGAATCCTATCTCCCACCAAAATCTATGACACAAGCCCGCAACATATCCTTAAGTGTTTGGATGGTCCGCTCACTCTGACCGTTGGTCTGTGGGTGATAAGCAGTGCTAAAATGTAGCCTCGTGTCCAGTTCCTCGTGGAACTTCTGCCAAAATCAGTAAGTGAACCGAACATCTTGGTCTCAAACAATGGAGACTAGAACCCCATGACGAGCAACAATCTCCAGGACATACAAATTGGCCAACTTTTCGGCCGAATAGCTCTCCTGATGGCCAAAAACTGGATACTCTTGGTCAACCTATCCATATGACACATATAGCATCAAAACCTTTGCCAGTCTTCGGCAACTTGGTGATAAAATCCATGGTGATCTCTTCCCACTTCCACATTGGAACTTCCAAAGGCTGCAGCTTTCCATCTGGCCTCTGATGCTCTGCTTTGACCATCCTACAGGTCAAGCAACTCTCAACATACAAGGCTATCTCCCTCTTCATACACGACCACCAGTAACTCAATCTCAAATCCCGATACATTGGTGGCTCCCGAGTGTATAGAAAAATGAGACTTATGAGCCTCCTCCAACACTATATGTCTGATCCCACCAAAAACTGGAACCCAAACCCGACCGCACCGGGTCAACAACTCCCAACTATCGGTGACAAACCGATCGATCTCGCCCCTGATCCTTTCCCGATTCCAGTTCTCCTTCTTAACTCCCTCTACTTGTGCCTCTCTAATCAAAACCAAATTAACGGATATCCTCATACACATCTCTCTAACTGAAGACCCAATCGACTTCCGGCTCAAAGCATTCGCTACCTCATTCACTTTACCCAGATGGTAAAGGATCTCGTAGTCATAATCCTTGACACACGTCCATCCACCTATGTTGCCTCATGTTTAGGTTCGGCTGGTCCATAAGATATCGCAAACTCTTGTGATCCGTGTAAATAGTACAACAGACCCCATAAAGATAATGTCTCCAAATCTTGAGGGCAAACACCACTTCCCTCAACTCCAGGTCATGAGTAGGATATCGTGCCTCATGCGGCTTCAGCTTCCGAGAAGCATAAGCAATCACTCATCCCCTCTACATAAGGACCACCCCTAAACCAGTGATGGATGGATCACAAAATATAATGAAATCCTCGACACCCTTTAGAAGGGTCAACATCGGGGCCTCACATAACCTTTGTCGCAGCGTCTCAAAAGCAACCTGCTCCTCAGGGCCCCACCGGAAATACACTCCCTTCCTCACCAGCCGAGTGAGGGGTACTGCAATCTTGGAGAAGTCCTAACTAAATCTCTGATAGTATCCCGCCAAGCCCAAGAAACTCCTGATCTCTGAGGGAGATTTCGGAACCTTCCACTGCATCACGGCCTCGATCTTGACCGGATCGACCAAAATCTTGTCTTGGTTAACAAGATATCCCAGGAACTGGACATTTTGCAAACAAAACTCACACTTCGAGAACTTGGCATACAGCCGTTCCCGCCTCAATACTCCCAAAAGCTCTCGAAAGTGCTCCTCGTGCTGCTCTCTGGTCTTGGAATACACCAAGATATCATCAATGAACACAATAACAGACCGGTCGAGCATTGGCCTGCACACCCGATTAATCAAATCTATAAACACTGCAGGCACATTGGTGAGCCCAAATGGAATCACCACGAACTCGTAATGCCCATAATGAGTTCGGAACACGGTCTTCTCCACGTCCTCCTTTCTCACCCTCACCTGATCATACCCTGAACTCAAGTCGATCTTGGAGAACCAAGATGCAACCTGTAGCTGATCAATCAGTACTATCATGTAGTTCAATAAGCACATTTAGTAGGCATACAAGACATCATTCCTAGATCCTTAGCCCTAATCTAGCATGCAGTTCAGTAAGCACATACAGTAGGCATACAAGGCATCCTTCCTAGATCCTTAGCCCTAATTTAGCATGCAGTTCTCATAATCATATATCATAGCAACATGTATGTGTATCTTGGGGAAAACTTACTTGAGCTCGGCCGATTGCACGCACCACACTCCTTGTTCTTTCTTAAAAACCCTTAATTTTACATTTTAGAAAAATTATTTTTCATGTAAAAACCTTTCAAACCCTCAATTTGAGTTCAAACACACCCGAGAGTGTGCATGAATCCCTCAAACCAAGGCTCTGATACCAACTTGTAACATCCCAAAATTTAAGACCAAAAATTTCATTTTTAATTAAGTAATTATAAAACCATTAGTATAAAAACATCCATCGTGTCATCACATATCAAAACCAAAATGTCAATAATCCAAAACATGTCATAACAAAGCATCATCAGAGTATCACTCCCAAAGATCTCGTGTACGGAAAACATAGTGTGATGCGTTGCGATCATGTCGGGTCCTTTCCTTTCGAAGAAGAAGTACCTGAAACCAAAACTGAAAACTGTAAGCACGATGCTTAGTAAGTTCCCCCATCATACCACATACCATACATTACACGTACTGCCTAGCATATCCAGGTGCTGGCCTACCCCTTCGGTCTCTTTCAACCGGTAATCGCCTAACATATCAGGGTGATGGCCTACCCCTTCGGTCTCTTTCAACCGGTAACCGCCTAGCATATCTGGGTGCTGGCCTACCCCTTCGGTCTCTTTCAACCAGTTACGGGGACTATTTCACCCCTACCACTACCACATAATATCCTAGTATATACACATAAACCTCATACTGCCTAGCATATCTGGGTGATGGCCTACCCCTTCGGTCCTTTCGACCGGTTACGAGGACTATTTCACCCCTCCTTCCACTATCACATAATATCATAGCATACTAGCACATAAAGCATAACAAATAGAAACATACCAGACAATTATCATAAATACAATCATCTCTACAATAATCAGCTACCAGTGGGCCGGCATTGGTGCCTTCGACCCACTTCTATAGGAAGGTAACTCACCTCAAATACCGAAAAGTTGCTGAAAATCCTCGGCTCCGAAAATCAACCCAACTAAAGCTCCTATACATAAAAGATTTCCTTAATTACTCTTCCACACTCATAACTCCTTAAGGGTCAACTTGGTCCAAGTCAAAGTCAAAGTGAACACCCTGGTCAAAGTCAAAGTCAACATTCTGAGTTGACTCAACTCGCCGAGTTAGCCCACCAACTCGCCGAGTTCCATAAATCATAAAATACCGAAATCGTGATCCAACTAGTCGAGTCCATCCATGAACTCGTCGAGTTCTCCCTTTTTAACAGAATCGAGACTTTTTCAAATCAGCTCGTCGAGTCCATCTTTGAACTCGTCGAGTTCTTCAGTCTGTTAAGCCTTCTTAATGCATTAAGCCATTACTCTTCGAATCTAAATCCCATATTCCATATCTGGGTCGAAAACACACCTAGGAGGGTTAAGTTTCCAACTTTACCCGTTAAAACCCATCCTAGAAGAAATGAGCTCTAACCCTAACTCCAAATGGCTTAAATCCAACTCCAAAAGCCATCAAAACTTCGATATAGACCATGAGGTCATAAATCTGGAATCTAGGGACAATTGGTCACGTAAAGTTCCCATCTCTACTTGCATGTATGGCCTTCTAGGGCTTAGAAGACCAAAAAGGTGGTTTAGAAGTTGCATGGGACCTCCATGGCCATAAAGTTGGCACCTTTATGCCATGAAGTCCCCTCAAGACCCTAGATCTGAAGGGTTTGCCCACATAGAACGTCCAAATCTCAGAAACCAACATATTTGGTCCAAAACATGAAGAAAGCATCCTAAAACTAGATCTAAGCATGTTATAGCAAGGTGGGAGCTTTATACCTCAGATGAACCAGAAATGAAGCCCAACTTCTGGATCTATTCTCCTTCTACACGTCCTTGCTCCTTCTTCAAGTTCCTTCTTCTTCAAAATCACCAAGAATGCACAAAAGTTGGCTCAAAACTCTCAAAAGTGAATTAGGGTTTCGAGGCTAGGGTTTGGGACAATGGGGGTTGGAAATGAGTCCAGCTAATGAGGGTTAAAGTGTTTAAATAGGGTGAAAAACCCTTAAAATTAGGGTTTCATTCTGTCAGCCTACTCGTCGAGTTGAGGCCTCTCAACTCGTCGAGTAGGTTTCTTAACCCGCGTCCAAATTCATCTCTACTCGACGAGTCTGGGGCTCCCAACTCGTCGAGTTTCTCTAAAAAAGTGAATAATTTAATAAATTTAAATACATACCAGGAACCAGGCGTTACAGAGAGACTGGTGGAGTAGGAGGAGCGGATTCCTCCTCAACGAGATCCTCCTCGTCCTCGGTAGGACCGTCGTCATCAATCCCCTGGGCCTCTTGTGGTATGTGCTCGTCATCCATTTCCTCGTCCTCCTCAGGGTCGTCTTCTTCCTCATCCTCTGATGGGTCCGCTTTTAGATCATCCTCCTCTGGGTCAGCTGGAGCGTTATGCAGAAAATATGGGTCTCCAGCTAAATGCAACGGAACTTCCTGTAACTCCTCAGGATCCTCGATGCAAAACCAGTCATCGGGTAGTCCAGCCATCTACATAAAAGGGTTTTAAGTGGATCAGTAAAATCATATAAGTATTTCGTAAGTGTTTTAAGGTTGATACAAGGGTTCTAGGGTACTAAGCTTCAGCGACGGATCTTGTGAACATTCTTCAACTTCTAAAACTCTCAATTGTTGTAGTCTGTCAGACTCGTTGCTCAAGGTTGGTTGTGTACCGGCCCGACCATAAATAACATAGGCACGCATTCCAGGTTTATTTGTGGTATGGCCTATGTACTGTACTAACCTTTAATTGAGGCATCTGACCTAAAGGGTTGAGTTGGTAGTTTTTGTTTAAGGGATGTTTGGAAATTTTATTAAGTGTTCTCATCACGGGTTAGAGTATATATAAAGTCTTATATATTATGGTTGGTGGGGTTTGTAGTATTATTCATTTTTGTTTTGTACTTCCCAACTACCGAGCACAGACAAGGGCCATACATGAAACATCGGAGGGCAGGACCATTTTGGCATGTAAGCTGTTCTGAAATCCAACAACCATATGCGGCCCCTCAAACCAGATTCCCCGTACCGTAAGTAGTCGAGAAGTAGTTTTTATTATTAATAATACTTTTATTAGAAGTTGGTTGCTATAGTTGTATTCCTCTTTTCATACAAGGTTCTTACAGATAATAATAATCATAATAATACGAGCATGAGTTTGCGTTAAACAGTTAGGCATAACAGTACAAAAGTAGAAAATTAAAGTACTTGCAAGCCATGTTTTCCAATGTATGAGTGTGCCTGAAATTTCACTGATTTCCTGAGAATACATGTATTTTGAAAGTCAACACGAGGTTGGTGAGACTCACAGGTTTTCTGCTAGCCGCAGTAATGATACTTTTATAAAGTTCAAAAGTATTTTCTTTGTATGAATAACAATATTTGAAACAGTGTTTTCCATGGGTCTTTGAAAGCCAAAATGTATCTTTGTATAAGTAAATCCTGATGGGTTTTAGGTAAAACAAACAAACTAGAAAAACAATCCTAAGTTCACATGCAACCTACTTTGGATCTATGTTTTAACTATTGAACATATAACTTTGAATTGCAAAACAAGAACCCTAAAGAGAGAGGCTATTTTCGAAATTAACCAATTAGGGTTTAGAGTTACATACCTTTCAATTGTTATAGCAAACAATTGGTAATCATCTTGATCTTGATCTTCTTGGAAGCTTAGCACCACAAATGCAATGCCTCTAATGGAGTCACACCCAAGAACTAGCAAGAAGGAAACTTATGAGGAGAGAGGCTAGGGTATGCAAAAAATCAGCCTAGGGTTTCTTCAAAAGAAGGAGTGTCAATTTTGGGAGCCAGGAGGCTCCTTATATAGATGAGATATCTAGGGTTTAAGGAAAACCCTAATGTTCCTTTGCTTAGGGCCTAAGCTTATCCAAAGGCCTTATCTAATCCCCTTGGACGAAATCATTAGGGTTTCCCCTATAGATTTCGTCCACCCCCTTCCAAGGAGGTTCTGGAACCTTCCACTCAACTATTTGTTAATTGCAAACTAGTCCCTGCACTTTATAACTAATACAATTAACCCTAAAATTAATTCTAATTAATTTCTGGCTAACTATAAATTAAACATTATGATTTCTAATTAATATATTAATCTTTTAACATATTAATAAATCATTTATATTAATTTATTAATCTTATAATAAATCAATATCTCTCCTTTCATAATTTCCTTGTCCAGTTGCTAGGTTTGAGGGCAACCCAAAAGGACTGTGCCGCTATCAATTCAAGTACATATCAATTATAGTTATGGGCTTAGACACCTAATCCAACAGTCTCCCACTTGGATAAGTCTGTAACTATAATTGCTAGTATGACTTCTAAATTTGACCAGCAAATTGTAGCTTCCAAAAGATGCTGTCGAACTCTGACACAGTCAGTTACGTGTCCAAAGATAAGTGATCATATAACCCTTCGTTCTGCAAGATATCCCCAGACATAAGACATGGAATGTATTCAATCTCTTTGTCCAGAATCTATGTTTCCCGATTTATGATTTGTGATGATATAGGACTCTAATAGAACACATCAATTTAGTCCTGGCTGGGCCCAACACATAAGTCAACACCAAATCATCGAGGGGCCGACAGATATCGCTTTTCCCATTAGGGCAAAAGGAAGGAATAAAATTTGACTCATATGCTCGTATCTTTTACTCATCAAATTATACATGACAATGCGTTTTATAACACTAAGTTACTGATGCGTTTTCGTATCACCAATGTATAACCGACTTGCAAATTACAACTCATATATCTCCATTTCAAGATTATAAGATATTATCGTCTCAATATTACTCCTGATGAATTCCATGAACTAATACTCTGAGCGAGGGTTTATCCAATACTCAAATCTCTATTTCTAAGTACTCATGAATATTGCAGCAATTCTATTGCTATGTCTAACTCCCTTAGACAATCTGCAATCCAATTCATGACAGTCTTAATTCACTACATACTTCCAAAAGTACGAACGAATGTGGAGTTTGAATAATCACATTATTCGGGAAGTAAAACATGCAAAAATAAAACACAATAATAAACAATTGACAAAAGGCAGTAAACAAACTCATAAATAATACTTTATTATTTAATCACCAAAAATCAATTACATTTACTTTGTTACAAGTTTCAGAATAAAACTAATCTAACTACTAAAACTAATATCATCTCTCAGTCCAATTCTACGAGCATGCTGAATATGCTTAATACTACTCAGACCCTTTGTGAGGGGGTCTACTGGGTTATCCTCAGATGATACCCTCTTTACAACAAGATGGCCTTCTTCTACTCTATGTCTTATGAAATGGTACTTTCTGTCGATATGTTTGGTTTTACCATGATCTCTGGGTTCCTTTATTAAGGCAACCGCTCCTTCATTATCACAGAACAGTTCCATAGGCTCCTGGATGGTTGGAACAACTCCGAGATCCCCGATGAAGTTCCTCAACCAAGCTGCTTCTTTCGACGCTTCACTCGCTGCTATGTACTCTGATTCACAAGTAGAATTAGCCACTGTATCTTGCTTGGAACTTTTCCAAGTAACTGCTCCTCCGTTCAGCAGAAATACCCAGCCAGATTGAGAACGGAAGTTATCTATATCCGTTTGAAAACTGGCATCACTGTAACCATCTACTCTCAAAGTATCATTGCCACCAAGTACAAGGACCCAGTCCTTTGTCCTTCGCAAATACTTGAGTATATTCTTAACCGCTATCCAATGAGCTCTACCCAGATTTCCCTGATAGCGACTGACCATGCTCAGAGCAAAAGCTGCATCAGGGCGAGTACATGTCATAGCGTACATGATCGATCCGACAGCGGAATCATAAGGTACACGACTCATGTAAGCTATTTCCTCATCTGTACTCGGGCATTGAGTCTTACTGAATTTGGTATTGCTTTGGATAGGTAGCTCTCCATTCTTGGAATTTTCCATACTAAACCTCTTTAGTACCTTGTCCAAGTATATGCTCTGACTAAGTCCAATTAGTCTCTTCTTTCTATCTCTCAATATTCTAATCCCAAGAATATAGGCAGCTTTTCCAAGGTCTTTCATGGCAAAACACTTTCCAAGCCAAGACTTAACATCTTTCAAGGTCGGAATGTCGTTACCAATGAGTAATATGTCATCGACATATAACACCAGGAAAGTCACTATACTCCCACTAGCCTTGATATATACACATAACTTATCTTCACTCCTAGAGAAACCAAACTCTTTGACTTTCTCATGGAAGCAAAGATTCCAGCTGCGAGATGCTTGTTTCAATCCATAAATGGATTTCTCAAGTTTGCACACTCTATTAGGAAACTTTGCATCAACAAAATCCTCTGTCTGAAACTTTGCATCAACAAAACCCTCTGGCTGATTCATGTAAACGTCACAATATACTAAAAAGTCTTCTACTCCCTCAGGAAGAGATAAAATCAGTGCGCTGCACAACAACTGCTTCAGTTTTCGGAAGGCAGACTCTTGACTGTCTCCCCAATTGAACTTTTTGTCCTTCTGGGTTAGTGCGGTGAGAAGCTTGGCTATCTTGTAAAAGTTCTCGATGAACCTCCGATAATAGCCTGCAAGCCCTAAGAACTGGCGTACTTCGGTTGGTGTTGTTGTTTCTTTCCAATTCTTAACTGCTTCGATCTTTGCGGGATCGACGTGAATCCCTTTACTGGTGACCACGTGACCGAGAAAACGAACTTCGTTAATCCAGAATTCACATTTAGAAAACTTTGCATAAAGTTCTCTTTTCTTAGCAGTTCCAGAATTAAACGTAAGTGATGTCCATGTTCTTCCCTGGTTCGTGAGTATATTAATATGACGTCGATGAACATGATCACGTATTTATCAAAGTAGGGTTTACACACCCGATTCATAAGGTCCATGAATACGGCTGGTGCGTTGGTCTGTCGAAATGGCATAACTAGAAACTTGTAGTGACCGTATCTAGTTTGGAATGTCGTCTTTGGAATATCCGTTTCTTGAACTCTAAGTTGATGATAGTCGGATCGTAGGTCGATCTTTGAGTAGTAGTAGGATCCTTACAGTTGGTCGAATAGGTCATCGATCCTCGGGAGTGGATACCAGTTCTTGATAGTGATCTTGTTCAACTCTCGATAGTCGATGCACATCCTAAACGATCTATCCTTCTTTTTGAGAAACAATACCGAGGCTCCCCATGGGGAGAAGCTTGGCCGAATAAAGCCTTTGTCGAGAAGTTCTTGAAGTTGGCTGGATAGTTCTTGCATTTCTGATGGAGCCAGACGATAAGGAGATCGTGCCACTAGTGCTGCACCCGGGATAAGGTCGATTCGAAACTCGACCTGTCTGATGGGAGGTACTCCGGGTAGGTCTTTTGGAAATACGTCCGGGTAGTCACACACTTGTGGTATGTCTTTGATTTCCTTATCCTTGTCTTGCATATCCATCACGTGGGCCAAGAAAGCGTAGCATCTCTTCTTCAAATGCTTCCTTGCCTTCATGTAAGTGATGATTCTTAGGTTCTTCCCTGCATTGTCTCCGAAAATCACAAGGGCTTCCTAATTTGGTAAAGGTAATCACATAGCCTTTTCGTAACATAGAATCTCCGCTCGATGGGTGGATAACAAATCCATTCTGATGATCACATCGAAACTTCCAATGGTCATGGGCATTAAGTCGACAGGGAACACGTGATTATTCAGAGTGAGAAGACAGTTGGTGAGTATTTCTAAGGTGATTTCTATTTGGCCATTTTCTACTTCTACCGTATAAGAATCATTAAGTTTGCATCGTGATTTATCATTTTTCTAAACTTGTGGGAAATAAAGCTCTTATCGGCACCAGTGTCAAATAATACGGAAGCATAAATATTGTCGATAGGAAATGTACCGGTAACCACAGTTGGCTCCTGGCGTACGTCTCCCGCACCTATCACAAATGCCCTTCCTTGACCACCTTGATTCTTTAGCTTAGGATAGTCTTTCCTGAAATATCCTGGTTGGTTGCACTCGAAGCAAGTTCGACTTCCTCCTGCATTAGTAGTGGAGGTTGTGTTGTTTGGGGTATTTCTGCAAAAACTGGCGGTGTGACCCCTTAACTTGCAGTTGCTACAGATCATGCAATTTCCAACATGATGATAATTGCACTTGGGGCAGCGAGGTAGGGTTCCAGCGCAGGGCTTTTTCGGAGTGGGAGTGTTTGAGACTGCAACATATACTGTTTCAGGTTCTAGATTGGGCTTGCGATGTTTGAAGTTCCCCTTCGGCTTTCCTTGGAACTTCCTTTTAGTACTCCCAACTCTATACTTCTCCTTCGATGGGGTCATGGTACCCCGTCAAATGCATTGCTCAGTCAACTCATAGGCCAGTTGTTTGGTGCTGTCAAAAGTGGAGGGTCTGGATGCAGTAACCAGACCTTGGACTGGCACTGCTAGTCTCCAAATGTATCTATCTGTCTTCTTTTCTTCTGAGGGCACCATTCCAGGGAAAAGAGTTGCAAGATCTTTGAATCAGGAGGTGTAAGCAGCTACCTCTGATCCATGCATGGTTAGATTCTAGAGCTCTTGTTCTAGTGCCTGAATCTCCTGTCGTGGGCAATACTCCTTGGTCATCATCTGTTTCAGCTGTTCCCATCCCATGGCATAGGCTTCAGCAATTCCCATGGACTTGGCATGGTTGTTTCACCAAGTTAAGGCAGAGTCTATCAGTGTGCAGGTAGCGTACTTAACCATGCAGTCATCTGGGCAAGAGCTGATGTGAAAGACAACCTCAATCTTTTCTATCCAGCATGAAAGACCAACAACTCCTTCAGTGTCGTAGAAGGGTCGAGGTTTACAATCCATGAATTCTTTGTAGGAGCAGTGATTGGGATTATTTTGGGTAACTACGGGAGTACCACATCCACTATTTCCAGTATTCCCATTTCGAGCTGTCTCATATGTCGCCAAGGCTATAGCAATCCCTTGTGCGAGCATATTTTGCATCATAGTGGGATCTATCTGGAAAGTTGGATTGGTATTTGTCGCGCTTGGGGCTTCTTCAGGGTCTGGAGTTCCTTCCGTTGTTTAAGTTATTTCTAGAACACCTCCCCTATTAGTTCGGGGAGTTAATGGCGGACGAACTCGTGGTTCATTTCGTCGAGGCATTGTCCTAATATGTTAGATAAGTAATTTGATTATTTTACGTCATGTAGTATATTAAGCATACATGTATTTTATGTTGGATTGGGTGTCTAAGACCATAAATATAATTGGTATGTACTCGACCCGAGAGTAGCATGGTCCATTTGGGTTGCCTTCACCAAAACAATCTGATAGGAAGGATATTTGAGAAAGAGGTTATTTATGATTTATTAATATATTACAATTATAATATATTAATTGTGAAATCATATTATTTAATTAGTATTGATCAAGAATTAATTTGGAGTTAATTTAGTGATCAAAAGAGACTAATTAAATTAACGGGGACTGATTATGTAAATCAGTGATATATATAGTGTTTGGGCTATTGATCCTTGCTGGGCTAAGTTTTGTGTAAGTATCCATGAAGAGTTAGCCTACAAGAGATATAGATCATAACCTAAGTGTATGGATTAGAGTTTAACCATGGCTCTTCGAATCCTACACTATATATGAGTCACCCCTTAGGCAAAATCGGTTACTCTAGTGTTCTAAGAAGAGCATGGACGATTTGAGTGCCTCCTAAACTCTCTCTCAAAGACCTCCTTTGTTCATGGTGTTTGTGAACCATTTGAGGCATCACACTTGAGGTACTAAGCTCTTGAAAGGACAAGAACTACAAACTACATCAAGAGGTATTCATCTAACTTGGTTTTTATATGGTATATCCTTTATTGTATGCTAGTTAGGATGTATGCTTTGGAAAATTCAAATTGCATGTATAATTAGATAAAACATAGATCCAAAGCATCTAGGGTTGCATGTGCACGGTAGGAGTGGTATGGTGCTTAAAACCCGACAGTGGTATCAGAGCGTAGGATTGTTTTCTGTTATATTTGATGCTTGTTATTTTTCAAAGCTGAAAAAATCGATTTTCTGGCCTCTGACTGATGAACTCGCCGAGTCCATGAACTGACTCGACGAGTCCACTCAGTAAAAGGGAAACTCGATGAGTCATGATCATGCACTTGTCGAGTAGATGCTTCTGGTTGCAGAATTTCGAGTTTTTGGCCAGAATTGGTTTAGGATCATTATCACAAACTGTTTTGTAATCATAAAAAATGTATTTTCTGATTTGGTAATGATGATCCTCATCCAATTAAAGGAAAATTGTCAAATTTTAAGATAATAAGATAGTATTTGTATTATTTGATATGAATTGCCTTACTATGAGTTAGGTTAGATCAATCATGAATTATATGATAATTTATTTGTTGGAATTGATCTAAATGTTTTAATGACTTCCATAACTTGTCGTCAAGTTATGGAACATGAAAAGTCTCATACATTAAAATAACATTAACTCATAAGTTATGGAGATCAAGAGTTTTGGAGAGTTACAAATTTGCCATCAAAGTTTTGGAACTCAAAGGTTTTAAGGAGTTACAAAAATGTGTCATCAAATTTGGAACTAAAAAAGGTTTTAAAGAGTTATGGAATCCAAAAGTTTTCAAGAGTTACAAAACTTTCCCTCAAGTTTTGGTATTTGAAAAGTCTCAAAATATAAAACATTGAATTCTAAAACCCTTGGGTTCATAACTTAAAAATTAATTAAATAGTTTTTAATTTTGAATTTTTAGAACCTTGATGTGTTTTGAATAGTTCAATTACACAATTATGGACTTTATTAATAGTTAATTAAATGTTTAATTAAAAGAGTATTATTAAATCCATAATCATATGGTTTAAGTTTAATTAAATTAAGAGTATAATTTATTAATAAATTAAACCATCAAGTATTTTAAAAGTTTAAAATACACCCTTATACTATATAAAATTAAAAGTTTAATGTATTATATATGTATAAGTAAAAAGTCAGTCTTACCGTTAGTAGGTCTCATTCACGAAGTCGGTCTATAAGGGGGTATAAGGTTACTGCCTATAAAATGGTGGTTAAATGGATGTCCACTCTCACCTACCGTTTCCTTGACTGGTGGAGGGTCGTTAGCCGAACGGGTAGGATAGGACATTAATTCTCACTAAAAGTATAATTAAAATATCAAGTAACTAAACACTTATAAATTCCCAATCTTAGTTACTTAGGAAAAATGTGAATTTGATGCTAACCCATGAAATTGTACAGTGCACCTTATTAGTCGTTAATGGAGCGTGTGTGTTAACCGGCACACTAATCCGGGACTAATGAAGGATGGCAATGGGTAGCTCGGTGTTAATCATGGATCAATGGAGCGTGTGTGGTTAACCGGCACATTGATTGGATGATTTGTAACATTAAGTGTACCAAGCTAATTTACATGGTTATTCACACGTTGCTTGAGATCCTCGACATCCCAGTCACAAACTTGAAGGGCATAATCGAGATTTAAACATGCCATTGAAAAGTTCAATGAATCTCAAAGAACCTAGGAATTTCAATTCATTTAAAACCTAAAATTCATTTTCGTTTTTCATAGTGGAAATTGGTAAATCGTCATTTACCTACCTTTAAATATTCTGCAATTGGATTACGGCATCCCTCTTCCGAATTGTAGAATATTGTGTTGGGTCCTAGCCTTAATATTTCATTTGGGTGTTATATTAAGGACTTAAATCAACTAAATTGAATTTCTCCATTATAGATGTCTGGTTCTGACGACTATGGTCTTCCCGAATCTTTTGGAAAAAGCTTTCCTCATAAAGATGATATTTCACAAGACAATCAAGGTGAAAGATTAATCCCTTCTTCGTGCTGTAGTGGAACTTCACTTCCTCCACCTCCTCCAATAATTCTCCCTAACCCGCAAGTTCAAAGACTTGAAAAGTTCAAGGTCACTCAAACCCTATTGGCTAGAAAACACCAAGATGGAAGGTCTGTGTGTGCACATGTCTTGGAGATGAAGTCACACACTGACAGGCTGGGAATGTTAGGAGTCGTTGTGTCAAGGAAGTTGGTTGTTGACTTGGTTCTTCAATCACTTCCTAAGTCATATAGTGAGTTTGTTAAGGACTACTATGTGACAGATCACGACATGTCCCTTATCGATCTTACCTATTTGCTAATTGGTGCTGAATCAACAATGATTTGGCGCACCGGTAAAGCAAATTTGATTGGAAGATCTACTTCCCAAACTTCCATGGACATTGACAATGGAAACATTGGAAGTCCAAAAAAGATTTCTCTATCCAAGGGAAAGGGAAAGGCTAAGTCTGAGATTGTCCCATGTACCATTCCAAAAGAGTCTGTTTGTTTCTATTGCCAAGAGAAGGACATTGGTTGCGAAGCTGCCGTGACTACCTGAAGGACCACAAGGATGGTAAAGTCAAAATGTATGACTCTGCTTCAGGTAAGTCCGCTATCTAACACTATTAAGTTCCTATTTGGATATTCTTAATACATGATGTGATAAGATTACATTTTGATGTCTTGTAGGATCAAAGGAAGCTTAAAGGAAAAGCATGTTGAATCTGATCGCGGAGAGATGGATTTCGATCGCATGGTTCGATGATCGGATTTTTGAGCTGATGCTAGGAGTTATGATAAATTGCTTAGGAATATGTAGTAACATAGTTTTCATTTGTAATTGCATTGTAAGGACAAATTTATCCGCATTTTATAAATAAATATAAATTTTGAATCTTATCTTGTTTTATATTTCCTTGCAATGGCATTTGTGAAAATTGGTGTTTATATATTGTTAGCAATATTGATTTGATTCTTTCGTTTGTGGTAGTGTCTAAATTTACTAAGTAAGGAAAGATTCTCATCACCCAAGTTTCAATTGGATAGAAACTTGGAATCATGCAAATTGTGTTGTATGATGGATGAGAACCTTCGTCTTTGGGAAATTAAGACTAGTTCCTTGTTTAGATGTATATGTGAGTCAAATGAAGGACTAGGGGATCGAATACACTTGGTTGTGCGTTGGTCAGGTTCACCACAAAGAACGATAATACTATTCGTCATGATTTACTATAGTTTAGTAAATATGGTTATGCTTACAAGATTAAGTATAATTCTGAGTCATTGGAAAAGTTTCAATGTATAGCAGAACGAATAAGAAGAATCAATTAGGCAGAAAGATAAAAGTTTCTCCAATCTGAAAGGAAGAGAGAGTACTTTAGTATCGTGTTTTATGATCATCCTTATGATTATGGAACCATGTCACAATTGATCCTCTAAGGATACCTTAGTGCATTTGTATGGCTAAGAAGAGGAATCGTGAATTATTGAAATGGTTAAATCAAAAGGTGAATCATACTTCCTTCCAAAATCAAGTCTTAGAGTCATACTCCAAGATTATGCCTTGAGTGACATAATCTTAAAAAAGGTTTACAACACTTATCAAATGTAGAGTAAAATGTTTCTTACTCTTGTACATTTGAAATTGGTAAGTTGTGATGTTTTGGATAAGACAAAGACCAACTAAGACCAATTGTGTAAAGTTTTTCTTGATAAAGAAACCGCACTAACTCTTGAATATTTGTTGTCAAGTGATGTTTCTTGACAAAGAGAATCTTATATGTCAAGAGGTCAGTGGGAGTCTTAAAGATCTTAAAAAGTTTCAAGAACTGATCAAGACTAACCATATTGTTAATCACTAGCCCACAACTTGAGGTTTTAACCTATCGTGTTGACATATTCTTGTTTCTGTGCCCATTCTAGTTAAAGTTGACTATGCATGTGAGTTCTATGAGTACTCAATTGTTTGCATAACAACTTGGAAGCAATGGTAGACCCTCGTGCTGCCAGGTGGCAAGAAATTAAGATTGAACAAGTTCAGTCCATATGAGTTTCGATTTGTCACTAACCTTGTCTTGTGATTATGGCTATGACAAATTCACATGGATAGGAACACATACACCATAAAATCTAAGTGTCACAAGTTTTCTCTCCAATTCATGAAAATGATTGTGAGGAAACGCTTTCACTAAGTAGATTTTAAGGAGATAGCATTTGTGATATTTGCATTCTCAAATTCGATTATGATTACGGCATCCCTCTTCATAGTTCGAATTGTGAGAAATAGCAAAAGGTATAAACATTTGAGATTTATTGTTGTTAGTTCTATAATTGTTTAGACACACATGTGAGCTATCTAAGGAAAGGTGTATGAGTTTGAGAAGCCTAGATAAAGTCTTATCGAAGTATCTTGTACCAGAAATCTGAACTTTGGTAAGAAAGTCAAAAAGTATTGATTTCTAGAAGTCCATCTTCTTTCTGGGTACATGTGAAAGTTAGTGGGAGCATAAGTGTTATGCTAGTAAGATAATAATTATTATGCTAGTGGGAGCATAATTATTACGGTAAGTGTTGCGAGTTAGCAATGTTAATTATAGAAAACAAAGGTTTCAATTCGCAAAGTTGCAGGGTTTGAAAAGTTCTTTTGCTATAATTAAGGGAGAGGAATTCATACTTCATTTCGAATCTAAAAGCTTAGATTGAGATTTTAATCAAATTTAGTCAAGGACATATATGAATGTTATGTTTAAAAGATTCGACATAAGGAAAATCGATATATGGAAATGTTATAGCAATAGACTAGTAAAGTATCAGGTCTGTATGTAACATATTATGAATCGTGTTCCATATGCTTCAGATATAGGATCGATTGCATGTGCTATAATATTCTCATGTTCTAATTTTCCAAATGCCTAGGGCATTAAGAGGGAAAAAGGACTAGAACCGGATATGACTAAAGTTATTAAACAACTGTGTAAGACGATCCGAGGTTCGCTAAGGATTGGTTGCTTAAGGAAAGTTGGAAGTATAGTAATGAATGGACCATATTGATATGATTTTGAATAGATAGGATTCTATTAAGAATGGATAGTTATATGGCAATTATGGAAAAGTTTCCATAATGGGAGCTGGATATCAAGAATCTATGAGTAAGTTAGAAACTTTTATGCAAGAAGGATGTTCAAAGGAACGTGCTTTGAATATGAGACTTCGTATCTATGGAATTGTCTTGTAACAATCTCCAATGGAGAATTTTGTAATTGGCAAAGTCTCTGTGACTTGTACACATAGTCATTACAAAAGGATCACTGCATATAAGCTTTAAATCTAACAAATTACAGTAAGTAGCAAGGACTTGGTATTCTTACACTTACAATAAGGATTTGGAAGTGTGAAATGAGTGTCATTGGAAATGTTTACAATTGATCTATTTCACAAAGTAATGACCATAGGTAAACATAGTGTGCATGCTCGGAGCATGGGATGACTATTGTTTTAATTCGAGTATTAAGTTGATTAAATCGAAACATTATACAATGAATAATGTGTAATAAATATGGTGATTAAATAAAAGGTGTTTTATTTATATTCAAAAGTTTTGAGACCATATTGGATTCAGTTATTCTAGTGTTTCACTTTGCATGTTTTCACTTTCCGAATAATAAGATTATTCAAACCATCCACAGTCGATCATACTTTGGAAGTAGGTATTGAGGCAAGACTGTCATGAATCTGTCTGTAGATTGTCTAAGTGTTAGACATAGCACAAGTTTGCAGCAGTATTCATGAGTACTCCGGTAATAAGATTTGAGTATTGGATTAAACCCACGCTCATCTGAATCACTTCATGGATTTTATCACGAATGATTGTGAGACGATAATATCTTATATTCTTGAAACCAAGGCACGTGAGTTGTAGTTTACAAGTCAGTTGCACATTGACATATGTAAACGCACCAGTAACTTGGTGTTATAAAACATATTGTTGTGTGTGATTTGATGAGTAAGTACAAGCAAGCATTTGAGTCGAAGTTTATCCATTCCTTTTACCCAATGTGGGATAAAAGCGATATCTGTGGGCCCCTCCATGATTTAGTGATGACAACCCTAAGCGCTTGGCAAAGCCTGGACTAATTTGATTTGTTTAATTAGTCGGTCGTCATAAATCGGAAATCGAGAAACAACACATGAACAGAGAGAATGATTATAATCCATGTCTCAGTTCATACGATATCTAGAATGGAGGAATATATGATCCCTTATCTAATGGACGCGTCATTGACTAGGTCAAAGTTCGACAGCGGCTTTTAAGAGCTACGATTGCTAGTCGGGATTTTGGAGTCGTACTTGCAATAATAGTTATTAGACTTATCCAAGTGGGAGACTGTTGGATTAGGTGTCTAAGCCCATAACTATAATTGGTATGTACTCGACCCGAGAGTAGCATGGTCCATTTGGGTGCCTTCACCAGAACAATTTGATAGGAAGTATATTTGAGAAAGAGGTTATTTATGATTTATTAATATATTACAAGTATAATATATTAATTGTGAAATCATATTATTTAATTAGGATTGATCAAGAATTAATTTTGAATTAATTTAGTGATCAAAAGAGACTAATTAAATTAACGGGGACTGATTATGTAAATCAGTGATATATATAGTGTTTGGGCTATTGATCCATGTTGGGCTAAGTTTTATGTAAGTATCCATGAAGAGTTAGCCCACATGAGATATGGATCATAACCTAAGTGTATGGATTAGGGTTTAACCATGACTCTTAGAATCCTACACTATATATGAGTCACCCCTTAGCTAAAATCGGTTACACTAGTGTTATAAGAAGAGCATGGACGATTTTAGTGCCTCCTAAACTCTCTCTCAAAGTTCTCATTTGTGCATGGTGTTTGTGAACCATTTGAGGAATCACACTTGAGGTTCTAAGCTCTTGAAAGGCCAAGAACTAGAAACTACATCAAGAGGTATTCATCTAACTTGGTTTTTATATGGTATATCCTCTATTGTATGCTAGTTAGGATGTATGATTCGGAAAATTCAAATTGCATGTATAATTAGAGAAAACATAGATCCAAAGCATCTAGGGTTGCATGTGCACCATAGGAGTGTTATAGTGCTTAAAACCCAATATTTTATACTCAGTCAATTTGTTTTTCACGAAATCATGCTGTTTTTCTAGTCATAAGGTAGAATTTCTACATGATATAGAGTCTTGCAAGTAATAGGTATATAAACATTTTACAAAATACTGAAATATTTTCATTAGAACTGCTTGTTTTGGTTACAATGTTTTAACCATATAAGGTTCTTTACAAAAGATCTAATACAAACCAGGCAGTGATAAACACTTGTAAAATAAAAGCTATTCCTCAAAAGTTCTAACCCTATCCTAAGGCACAAGCCGCCCTAGATACAATACCTACCTCCCAATGCGGGTCATCATGTAGAGGACATATTCCTTAAACAGATCCAAGATGTAACGACGTTCTCTAGCGGTGAAAACTGCCTGATGTCTGGCGGTAGCAATCTCGCTCTCCAAAATCTGGATCCTGTAGTCCTATGCCCTAACCTGAACACTCAGGGAATTCACTGTAGTGCGATCAACACCGAAGCGATGATACAAACTCTGAATGGCATCAAGATTCTCCATCTTCCCCTCTTCGAGTACCTCGACTCGATGTGAAAGGGAAGTAGAGCCTTAGTTTCTCACGGGACTCTCTACGGATCCAACTCTGTCCTCAGTCCGATCAGCTCGTGACATGAGGTTTGGTATCGGGTCGTTCTCAGGGTCAACCCTGTGTGGTGCTCGTGAAGATTCGCCAACCTCGAATCGTGGTGGCAAATCAATGATGTCCTTCTTGAGAAGAAGGTCCGTGAACCATGACGGTTCATCGGGCAACTTCCGTTTCCCTAACTAACCACATGTGGGTCGGGGAACGGATGCAGCTGGGTCTAAATGGTAAATGGGCGATGCACGAGTCCCTGGGGTCCTCATCAGCCAATGACCCTTTCCACAAAGACGGTATGGATGATATTGTTGTCGTGGTAGAAAGACTTGTCACAACCCGCTAAAGCGGAAACATGGGACGCGACTGTACAATGGGTCTCATAGAAAAAGTTAAAAGACAACACCAACCATAGTATTAAAAGCATTATAATTTACAATAAATTTGAACAATGTTTAATTAAGTTACAATACACACAAAAAAAATCTAACACATGCGAATGCTTCTACAAGTGATGTGTCTCTAGGTGCTTCTTACTAGATGATTCATGAAAAAGCATGTAAAATGAGCGGTCAAATACCGAAATAGTTGGTGAGTTCACATGTTTATAACATAACATAGTTTTAAATCATGAAAATCAGAATATTGATAAAAGTTTCCAAAAATGGAAGTTCGTTGCTAAAAAGAGTGTTACAGTTTCTAGTAATAAGAGTTTGTTGCTATAATGAGTAAACAAGTTCATTGTTATCAAAAGAAATAAAGTTCGTTGTTGTCATGAGAAATAAAGTTCGTTAGCAACAAGAGAAACAAAGGTTGTATGTGCATAGTGATCAAATCATGAGTTCACAATCCAAGCCTAAGATCGATTGCCCTCTTGAATGCTATGCCTATCGCTAACATAGGGAGAAATATGGTAAAATGCACTCAAGCGAATCGTGCGAGTGAGGAGTTGTCTACCTCCTAATAGCGTTATCCATAATGACCATGGGCTCAAATGAGTTAATGAGTTGTGTGAACTGATTCCAGGGACTTAAACGCGATAAGGCCTCATAAATTAACAATAGCATACACATACACAACAAACTATTGCAACCAAGTTTGATACAAATCAAATTAAATACAACGAACAATAAACAGGTTTTGGACATGCTTTTCCACCCCAAAACGTAAAAACTGAAAATATGGGGAGGCACGAATACTCACAATGCTTTGAGATAATGAAAATGATGCCTTGAACTACACTCCACTCTTACCAGTATCGATTCCTACAACGATGTTACATACTAATGAGTCTCTAATTAAAATCTAATACTAGTATACTTACTACTACAATAAAATTATGCTAATATTGTGTCAAAATTTAATATTGTTAAGTTACAAACATTTTTCTATGAAATTTAGATTAATATGAATCAATTTGTTGTATAACAAATTCAAGTGGAAATCCCTATTATTGAAATGTTAAAATTTAACATTTTAGGAGGTGTTTCAATGATTGATTATTCAAAAACTAAATCAATTTAGTTCCAAAACTTTTCAAACATTGTATTTCAGTTCTACCTGAAATCAAAGACCTTAAGATAAATTTTTTTGAATTTTTGATTTGTCTAACTATTTTCACCATTTTAATTTCTTGAATAATCACAAAATCATGAAAAAAAATAGTAAATGATCATGAAAAAATCTTAGACTTTTTATGTAACTGTTTCACAGTATCCCTAAACTGGGAAAATTATGAAATGCTACTTTTGAATAATAAAACCTGGCTTTCATAATTTAATTGTGTTTTACATCAATGAATTCTAATTAAATAGCAAATAGTAACTAAAAATCACACAACTTTTTATTTATGTTCCAATTGCAGTAAAACATTTCCAAAAAAATGTTTCATGCAATTTAGATATGTGTAACCTTTTTTCCTATATTTAATTCTTTAAATCGATACAATTTCATTAGAAATAGCAATCAGTTAAGAAAACTCTCCAAACTTTTTATAATAGTGTTACTAGACACATAAAATATGGGAAAAATATAAAAGTTGGTTTCTAAACAGTTTAGATATTTTTCTTTGCTTTATTCACTTAAATAAGTATTAATTCATGAATAATTACTAAACTTTTTTTTTGAACCGACAATCTAATCTACTCCTAAGCTAACAACACCTATTCCACATATGTCCACGACGGGACTTGAACCATCGACCTCAAAAAGGGAGGGCACCACCTGATACCGCTGGGCTACAAGGAAATGAAAATTACCAAACGTTTTGAACAATTCATATACAGTGTAAATAAGCTGGGAAAAATACCAAAATTGATTTTCAAATAGTGTAACCTGATTTTATGATTTTTGTGTGTTTATTCTAACAAAAATGAAGATAATTAGAAAACAGTTTGTAAAATTTTCCAAACTTGGTGTTCCACTTTTATTAAACATATATAATCTGGGAAAAACGCCAAAGGTGATTTTCATATATAAGAGTCTGATTTCTATAATTTATGTGTATTTAATAAACAAAATTAGAATAAATAGTAAACAGTTAAGATAATTCCTAAAAAATTTTGTGAAATTGTTTGATGTTGTATATAGTATGGAACAAATATCAAGAGTTATTTGTAAAGAGTGGAGTCGAATTTTTGGATTTATGAATGTTTAATCTTAGGAAAATAGGAAGAAAATAGTAAACAGTAGAGAAAAGTCACTAAACTTTTTATTTCATATCCTACCATAACATAAGATGTCCTGGTGCATTTTCATGAATTTTGTATATGAGAAACTATTTTTCCTGTTTTTAGTCCATTAAATACACAAAAATCAAGGGAAATTAGGATTAAGCTGTGAAAAATTTCCAAAATATTTTTCTAAGTATTACATATGACCTAGAAGATTTGAAAATTCTTAAATGCTCTTTTAATATCTCAGAAATCGGTTTTGTGATTTATTTGAGTTAATCATAAAGAAAATTTAAAATCAAAGAAAACAGTAACAAAAATTGATGAAACATCGTGAGAGATGTTTCTTCACTTTATGGGTCATCCAAAAATTTTTGTAGGATTTATTGACCTCAGTAAGTATTTTATGTGATTTATGGCCTTATTTTCTTGCAAAAATTACAATAAAAAAATGAATTAATAATGAAACTTTCCAGATCATCTTATTATATCACTGGCTTTCTAGGAAGAATTATGTTTGTATAGAATCGAAGTATTACATATTTTTGTGGATTAAAATCTTTTATGAACATATTTAAAAGCCTTTTAGCAATGAACTTTGAACATCAAGCATTTAAGCTTGAGTCCATCGCACACATTATGGTTTGAAGATCATGCATTAACTTGATTTGTTCAAAATGGTGTTTTTAAGAAGAAAAATCGGATGCATGTGGTTGATGAACATCAAAACTTATAGAAATGTTCATTTCCTTGGTTTGACATAGGTCATGGATATTCACCATTTCGTAACATGCAAGATGTTTTTGGTGAAAATCTACCACAATCATCATCAAATCCAAAGGGTAGATGAACATGCATAAGATTTTATCATGAAGAAAGATGAAGATGAAAGATACTAAAAATATGTCGAAAATAAAGAGGAATAACAAGAAAACTTCTAAAAATTATTATGGATCTTCAAAAGATGTATATGTTTTACCTTTTCTATGATTTGTGGCTTCAAAAACACCATCTAAACTTGTAAATTTCGTGGCTTTTGGGGTTGATTAATGGAGAAAAAAATTTGGTTTTTAGAGAGAAGAAAAGTGAGAAAAGAGAGATTATATCTCTCTCGTTATCTCTTTGGGGTTATACTCCACCAAAATCATACAATAAGCTCCATAATTGTTACTTGATTTATGAAAAACAGAGTGGGTAAATCTCTCATATGGATTATTCATCTAAGTTCGGATTTGTTAGGGAGAAGGAGAGAGAAGTTTTTAGAGAGAAAAGTAGAGAAATGGAGTGTGTGAGAGAGTGAAAGTGATTATGATTTTGGGGAAGGGCTCTCTTGGGGAGTGTATGGCCGAATTTTGGAGAGAGAGAGGAGAGAGATTCTCTTTTTATTTATTCCTTTAAATAATTTCCCTCTTATTTATTTTATTTTTTATAAACCTTTTTCCAAATTTTATAAAAATATGCATTTTAAATAAAAATTTGTTTATAACACTTGGATTTTTGGCTTAGAAAATAAGGTTAAGTATTAATGATCCAAATTTTATTTCCTTGATTATATTTTCCCAAATTTTAATTATTCTAAGATGTTTTTATAAGGTTCATAACCATTTTTATAAATTTTGATTTTAGATTTATAAAAATTTAGGTTTTTAGGCTTTTAGAGTTTTAAGGAGTATGTTAATCTTTGGATATCAAAATAAACTGAATTCTTTGAGACTTCAAATTATGTTAGAGTTTTATAACTATTTTGTAGTTAAAAATAATGTTTGTAATTCATTTTTGTCAGATTATTGGCATTCTATGTAGCGGTTTTGTGATTCAAGTGAAATTGAACAATCAAGTGTACTAGCCCTAGTTTTCAACTTTGACTTAAGTTCCTACGAGACTCGGAACTAATTTCTACTACTAGGTCAAGTGCATGATGTGTGTATATGATTCATGAAAAGGTGTTCAAGTCAAGGAATGACCCGAATTTGAATAGTTGTTACAGTTAAAGTAACTATAGAAGTCACGTATCAATGTGAAATCTAAGTACACTATCATTGTTTCTAATTCTTTCCAAGTTTCTAGTAGGTTATAACTTAGCTTCTAGTTACTAAGTCTAGTATGTGTCATGCCTATACATGCAACTAAGTTTATCCAAATTTAGAACTGTCTCAAATTTTGACGGTTGTCACAAGACTGGTGGAGTATGAGGATCGGGTTCCTCCTCAACGAGATCCTCCTCGTCCTCGGTAGGACCGTCGTCATCAATCTCCTGGGCCTCCTGTGGTATGTCCTCATCATCCATTTCCTCATCCTCCTCAGGGTCGACTTCTTCCTCATCCTCTGATGGGTCCTCTTTCGGATCATTCTCTTCTGGGTTAGCTGGAGCGTTGTGGGGAAAATATGGGTCTCCAGCTAAATGCAACAGAACTTCCTGTAGCTCCTCAGGATCCTCGATGCGAAACCAGTCATCGGGTGGTCCAGCCATCTACATAAAAGGGTTTTAAGTGGATTACTAAAATTGTATAAGTATTTCATAAGTTTTTTAAGGTTGGTACAAGGGTCCTAGGGTACTAAGCTTCAGCGACGGATCTTGTGAACATTCTTCAACTTCTAAAACTCTCAACCGTTGTAGTCTGTCAGACTCCTTGCTCAAGATTGGTTGTGCACCGGCCCGACCATAAATAACATAGGCACACGTTCCAGGTTTATTTGTGGTATGGCTTATGTACTGTACTAACCTTTAATTGAGGCGTCTGATCTAAAGGGTTGAGTTAGTAGTTTTAGTTGAAAGGATGTTTAGAATTTTTATTAAGTGTTCTCACCGCAGGTTAGAGTATATATAAAGTCTTATATATTATGGTTGGTGGGGTTTGTAGTATTATTAATTTTTTTTGTACTTCCCAACTACCGAGCACAGACAGGGGCCATACATGAAACATCGGAGGGAAGGACCATTTTGACATTTAAGTTCTTCTGAAATCCGACAACCTTATGCGGTCCTTCAAACCAGATTCTCCGTACCATAAGTAGTCGAGAAGTAGTTTTTATTATTAATAATACTTTTATTAGAAGCTAGTTGCTATAGTTGTATTCCTCTTTCTAGGATACGAGTTCTCTATAGCCAATTTAGCTCTGATACCAATCTATCACACCCACAGCCGAGGCGGCAGAACACACTGGGCTGTCTAATAAAGTTCATGGATCACAGATAAATTGAATATACAGAACAAGTACAACAATAAACAAAGCAATATTTGCATTACAAATTTATGTTTTCATACAAGGTTCTTACTGATAATAATAATCATAATAATACAAGCATGAGTTTTCCTTAAACAGTTAGGCATAACAGTACAAAAATAGAATATTAAAGTACTTGCAAGCCATGATTTCCAATGTTTGAGTGTGCCCGAAATTTCACTGATTTCCTGAGACTACATGTATTTTGAAAGTCAACACGAGGTTGGTGAGTGTCATAGTTTTTCTGCTAGCCGCAGTAATGATACTTTTATAAAGTTCAAAAGTATTTTCTTTGTATAAATAACAATAGTTGAAACAGTGTTTGCCATGGGTCTTTAAAAGCCAAAATGTATCTTTGTATAAGTAAATCCAAGCTTTAAAATGTGCTTGAAAGTCAAAATGTACCCTTTGTATAAGTAATTTCCATACTTAAAAATAGTTTTGAAAGCAACCAAACCTATGGTTGTAGTGAGAGAGAGAGAGAGAGAGATATTCGTGTTAATGCTTATAGTGAGTCCTATAATTGAGCTATTGACGAAATGTACCCCTCCCTACAATGCTTCATTGGACGTTGTAGTAACGATCGTAGACACATATCACCTGCTATAATTGATCAGTCGAAGGTTGTAGGTAGCAACTGCATGTGGGGTTGTCGACCCCATATAGATCTATACATATGTATCCTGCTACGAAGATTAACGATTATAGTAGTGTGGAGCAGGCTATGTGGTTAGACTTAGCTAATGAATAAATATCGTCTCACGAAAAGCCATTAACTAAAAGTTTGTGAATAACTCTCAGCCCTAACTTAATTATAATTAAGTACCAGGCATCATGAATTTCGTAGTATAGCATTCATAAAAGCCGAATATGGTCGACGTATTTATAAAAGTATAAATTACTCGCTTTTATTGAGAAATGTAGTTCAACGTAACGACCTTGTATATGTATGTAAAGCCTTATACATAAAAGTATTCATGTGTAGTAGTCTTTGAAACTTTGAAATACTTTAAACTTGTAGCATGCATATCATATGAGACTTATGTATTTTGTATCCTAAATACTATTTAGCACATGTATTCTCCTCCAAAACGAATAAATATAAAAGAGTGGCCATAACTCTCACCTTAATGTGCGGTTATCGAGTTTCGAGTATTGGATGTGAGAATCGATATGTTTTGTTGTGAATTTGAAATTTCGAGATTAACTTAATTTTGATGAACGGAGAGGTGATAGAAGGCTTCTATGATGACGGAAGGCATCCGAATTGGCTAAAATTCTGAAATTGGCTAAAATTCTGAAATTGTGTTGCTGCTTTTGGTTTTCTTCTCCTACTTTGAGTTGATTTCAACAAAAGGAAGGCTTGGGGTGATATGGATGTTGAAGGGAGAGGTTTTAAGTATGGTGAAGAGTGATTTTGGGTAGTGGAATCATTATGGGTGTTGTGTAACACCCCAATTTTTTTTTTAAACTTTAATATGCTATGGTTTTAAAAACATTTGGGAGTTAACCCACATTTTACAAAAACCGGTCCCACAAAAACATTTACAAATTTAAAACAATGGGTGTTACCATTAATCATCAATACAACCATAGCAAGCAAATAAGAATTACATCAATACAATTAATAAGGAACTTAACAAGTTCCACTCCATTCTCTATCACTTGACTTCTAGCTTCCATCTATCATTTTCTCTTCTTAAGTGTAACCTGAGATACATGACATTAAAAAAAGAGATACGTAAGACAATAATGTCTCGTGAGCTACGTGGGTTTGAGACCCAAAACATTTATCACATTTTCATCAAAAACGTTTCATCCTTGCAAAACATAGGTTTAGACCATAAAACATTTTCAAGCATTTTCAAGGAAAACTCATTTCATACATTTCATAAATATCATTTCATATCTTCTCATTCAATCTCCTTTTATTTCATTTCAAAAGCCATATTTCCATATTTCATTTTCTTTTATCATTAAGGCTAATTTCGGTATTATACCGTTGCCATTTTTATACTTAGGGTCTACATCCAATAAAGGAACCACTCCCAAGTCTAGACCAAGGTGGAAAAACAAATCAATCCACCAAGGCATCATTTCTAAGGCCAAGGTGGAAAGAACAAATCAATCCACCAAGGTATCATTTCCAAGGCCAAGGTGGAAAGAACAAATCAATCCACCAAGTTATCATAATATGACATCTATCTCGCGAAGGGGAGGCGCCACCCCGATAGATTCCTCCAATGCCTCTTACGAGGTATCATGGCCCGGGCAGTTTTCATTTCATTTCTTTCCAATTCCTTTCATTACTTTCCATTCCTTTTCATTACTGTACATTTATTTTCATTACTTTCCATGCTTTACACATTTCATACATTAGTATCATAAAATCATTTCAAAAGTAAAGCATCTATATTTCAAAACATTTCAATCATAATTTCAAAACATTCGATCTTCCAAAACGTTCTTTTCTTTCAAAAACATTATTGCCTTTAAGGCACTCTTTCAAAATACATTTTCCAAAAACATTTGACGCTTTCGTTTCAAAACATTTCATATATCAAAACATTGCATTTCATTATCATAAAATCATTTTTCCATGTACCCCAAAGTGGGAAAAATGCCAACACGTACTCACCTCAATCATAAATAGGATAACTAGTCTTCTTCTAGTTCATTTCCTTATTGAAGCACTCTCAATCAACACCTATATAACATGGACACAAGTCATTAAAATGACCAAAATACCCCTCAAAGGTTCCATTACTAAATTTTATTGTTTAATCTCATTCCTTATGCAAAAATGTGACTGAAGGCGAAAACCGCGCGTAAATCCGAGTCCGTATGCGAAAGTTATGAGGAAAATACTAAAGTTCATATTTTTGGTCTAGCTTAGCACTCTGTTGTATGTGCGCGGGCTGCGTGCATGACCACGCGGGTCGCGTCCCGTAGCAGCTAAAACACCCCCAAAAAGTCACTTTTTGAGTCCTAAACTTGCTTGGGTGGTTTTGGTCTTTTATGTAACCACTTGTAACACTTTTAAAGGTTTTCAAGCACTACTAGAGGATGTTTTATCATGTCAAAATATTCAACTTAATTCATTACTTCCTCAATCAAAATGTTAAGTTCATAATGCTTACAAACACTCAAATGAAAGGGTTAAGAGCTCAATTTGCTCAAAAACACTCTTTAGCCAATATGACTTATTCCCAAATCATTTAATACATCATTAGGTGTTGTCAAGTAGATTAAACCACCATTAATCTCACTGCAAGTACTTAAACTAACCATGGAATCCTCGATTCCATTCCATGTTTCCCAATTTACCCTTTGGATCAAAACAATCACTAAAGCTAGAACCATACTAGCATCCCTTCGTGTTTATGTTCCAATATCATCTCTATAGTGTCAATTCACATTCATGAATGTCATTCACTTCTTAGATGTCAAACTTTATGTAGTAATCTATACATTTCCCAAAATACCCTTACGCCCTAAATATTCTATAAATTCAACCATAAATCACTCAAACCTTCATGTTATTGCATTCAAATCATATTTTTAGTATCAACTCATGATTATGAGTATCATATACTCATCAAATGCTCAAATTCAAAGGATTCCATTGTTTCATCACATTTTCCCCAAAACCATATAAATTCCATGTTTATGTAACATTCTACCATCATAGATGTGTTTGAGCATTCCAATTGGATTTATTGCTTCTAAACATCATCTAGGTCATTGAACATCTCTAAATCCTAACATAACAACATGAAATCTCCAAGGTTGATTTCTAGGTTTCATGAGGGTTTTCACCCAAATCCTCAAATCCATCAATGGGATGGTTGGATTGAGGTTGGGATCATCAAAGCAACTCAAGGGAGGTTCTAAAACCAAGCCCTAATCAAAGAATCATACTAATTTTGACATTGGGGGTTAGACCCACTTCACAAATTCGAATTCTAAGCTAAAGGATGAGAAGATTTTTACCTTTCAAGCCTTGATTCATTCTCTCATTTGTTTGATTGTTTCATTCTTCACTTGGATCGAACCCTAGATGGAAAGGAGAAGAAAATCTCCATTTGAAGCTCTCTAGCATGCTCAATACGTAACTGGAAGAGAAAGAAGGGAGTGTTCATCTTATTTCCCATTTGTTCACATTTGGCCCCTCAAGTTTACTTGTTTTGGCCAAAACCCACAAAACTTCATTATTTATAATTTTAACTTAAGTTTTGGCATACTAAGCACTTCCCATCCATTATATAACTTTTGTAGTCCTTTGCAATAACTAATTCAACCCTTTTGGTCAACTCACTTTGCTAATTTGACACTTTTGCTCCTTTAACTTCTAAAATGTTATTATTTTCCCTTCTAAACTTCCAAACTTCATATCAACTAACAATATGATTATACCTTGATGATTTAACTATATAAATCATTTTTTATTTATTTACTTTATTAATTTAAGAACTCGGTCTTAAATTTTAGGATGTTACATGTTGGTTACTAAAAGAGATTCGAGAGAGATTTACAAGAGACTTGGGAGAGATTTGTAAGAGGCTTGAGAGGTTTGAGAGAAGAGATGAATGTGTTGATATGGTGAGTAATGAAGGAAGGGATGAGTTCTATTTATAGTAGGAGGACGCACTCATTTGGCCAAGGAGGACATACTCTTTAAATCCCATCAAGCAATATTCATGTACTTTGGGATGGAGTGTAAGTAAAATGGAAAAGAGGAATGGGGGGAAGGTCACGTGGGAAAAATCTTAGGGAAGGGCTGGTGATTTTTTTTCCTTCCAAATCTCATGGGCCCCACCCCAAAGTTTGCATCCTCTTTAATGGCTTAATAGTACCCATAGTCGGGTGCGTCGGGATCCGGATGTCGGGAAAAATTTCGAATATACCGATGGATTGTATTTAATACAAGGATTTCAAAAACCCAAACGGAATAATTTTTGGAGTTACGGAACTCCGGGAAATCGTGTTTGAAGTTTTGTGTCTAAACGGCTCACGGTGTCCATTTTCGTGACTTTTGTAAATATTTTTACTAAAAATATTTCGAGTATGAAATTCAATAATAGACAATAGTCTGATTCCAAAACCGCTCTAAGAAATATCATCAGCAATGTGTAAGTACCCAAACGGTGTGAAATAGTTTACTTAGAACAGGTAAAACCAGTGTTATACCAGTTTGGTTTCTTAGAACCATCGTATCTTTTGCATACGAACCCCGTTTCGAACGTTCTTTATATTTTCGGAAACAAGAAAGCATGTTCTATAATATTTCAATGTTTTCTTTTCTCAAAACCTCTTAATGAAAATTTTCATTTTTTCAGATGCATTAATTAGCGTTGTAGTTTGAGCGGTTTAATCTTTTAGTCAATTTACACATTTTGAAGCAAAGTATCATCTGATATCATATATAAATTGAATTAAAATTGTTTATATTTCATTAGACGAAATAAAAACCAAACGAGTTAGATTACAAACAGATTTACCGTAATTTAGTCGTTCATGGTTTATGCCTTAAATTCCGGGATGTCACACCCCCTACCCAATCATTCATCGGATTGGAATGCAATATACAACAGGTGCACTCAGTCATCGGACTGGAATACCAACATACAATAAGCCCACCTAGTCATCGGACTAGAATACCCTCGGGTCCACTCAGTCATCGGATTGGGATACCGCCGGTCTGTTCACTCATGAAAATAGCAATAAAGTCTCAACCCAGCACAATATGTCGACATATAACAGATAACAAACATATTCAATAGAGAGGTAGTCATGCAGCCAGAAATCACAGGTAGTCCTACAGATATACCAGTCTATACATATCAACAACTATCATATAATCATACAGATCTATCTCATACTCAGCATATCATAAATAAATGTATAACATGATATCATTGCAATGGGTCGGCCTTGGTACCTTCGACCCATAAGTACAATAAGGAAAACTCACCTCACAATCTGACGAATAGCTGATCAATACTCTGCTCCTAAATATCGGCTCAACCCAAATCCTAAATGTCAAAACATTATCCATTAATAATATTTTCCCCAACATACCTTGGTCAAACCTGGTTAACGGTCACAAGTCAAGTCAACACCTAGCCAAGTCAACCCAGCCGAGCCAACCCGACCATGTCGACCTAATCGAGTACATTAGGCGTACTCTTATGTATGTGGGGCGTACTCTGTACTTGACCAGCTTATGGGACGCTGACCTCGTATTCGCAACGTACCACTTGGTACGCCTAACATACGCACCATGTTCAACCCTTTCCCTATTAAGAGCTTAATACTCCAAATCTTCACGTCCAAACTCAGATCCAAAGCCAAAATACCCTCAAGAGTCATAAAGTTTCCAACTTTATGACTTTGCATGTCCATTAAGTGCTTAAAACACAAAATCTCAATATCTTAATGCATTAGGATCTTCTATAGCATGCATGGAGCAAAACTAACCATCAAGACTACATTTTTATGACTTAAGACCCCTGCTAAGGTCTGAAAGGACGACTTATTGGGTCAAGAACATGTCATGCCCAAGAATCACCATATTTAGGACAAAAAGTGTCTCAAAGGAAAATGTCTAGATCTACAGGATGTAGTGATCAAGTTGTAACCCTTATACCTCCTGGAGTTTGCTAACAAGAAGGAAATGTCAAATCCAAGATGCTTCCAAGCTCCAAGCTCTTCTCACCACCTTCTTCTTCTTCAAGAACACCTCCAAAACACTCCAATGGGCTGAAAATGCACTCTTCTAATTTAGGGTTTGCTTGGGGTCGTTTTTCATAGAGAGAGACTGATGAAGAAATGAGACATCAAGCTATAATGGGGTTTATATATGGACCAAACCCTAAAATTTAAGGTTTGCACTTTCTTCACATACGCCTAGCGTACGAGGTGTACGCTCAACGCACTAGGGCGTGCCCTAGTACGCCTGGCATACACAACGACGCTTAACGTACTACACCTGGACAAAATTACCATATTGCCACTATTGGCCAATTTCCAATCTTTTTCAATCCCAAGGGCTAAAATACAATATTTTTCAAACATAGGGTTGAAATTGAAATTACCTTGACATCGGGATGTTACACGATGTAATTGAAGCTAGTAACTTTAACTGTGTTAGAGAGCATAATTAATCTTATTTTATGCTTGGTTTCTTAACTTGATCATATGAAAGTAGCTAATATATTTACCATTCATAGTCCATTTTGTGTTTATATCAATTTTGTATTTAACCTGTGCTTGACTATGGCATGATAATTCATAAATTGATACATTTAGGTATTTGATCATAATAACTATTTTATGAATTAGTAATCAATATATTCCATCCATTAGAAATCAAACATAGAAGAAGGGGAATTTGGATCTAAATAGAAGTTCTCTTTAAATCTTGAAGTAATTCGTTTTTATTTGCTTGTTTAGTTGTTAATTTGGTAGTAATTTGAATCAAGTTCCTCTGATCTTGCAAAATCAGTAAAAAAAATTCTCAATTTAAGTTTGTTTTCTTAGTTTAACTAGAAGTAGTTATATTAATTAATTAAATTTCGTTTCCTATGTTCAACACCCAACTTACCTAAGCTATTCTATAAACCGACTAGGTGCACTGCCTATAGGTGCATAATTTAGTTAAAACTAGTAGGTGCTTTTGCGCACAACAAGTTTAGTTTTTGGCGCCGTTGCCAAGGAATGACTTATTTGATTTTTAGTTTAACTGATTTTTGTTATTTGATCCTTTTTGTGGGGTAAAAACCGTAAAAAGTTATTTTTCTGCATTTATTTTATTTTAATTTTCTGTCGGAGCAGCAACCACGTCGTGAGCATTCTGGCCACGTCATGGTCACGTTACAGTCAGTTATTAGTTTATTTATTTTTATTCGTTTTACACATTTTGTTTTATTTCAGTGATTTATGACCAGGGGATCTCAGCTTCCTATCATATCACCACTCGAAGATCCAGAATCCACATTCCACAAAAAGATAGATAAAAAGAATGACGATTCAAGTAGTAGTTTTCAAACAGAAAAAAGTCTTCGAAATCTTCGACAATACTCCTAACGAGAAAGGAATTGGACACGAACCAGAATCCAAGGAAGATTTGGAAGACAACATCAAAATTGAGGTAGAAGAAATAGCGGATATTGCCATAATGACTAAGTGTCACACCCCCAAACCAAGGATGGCGGAAACGTCCGGGGGTGGAGGACTTCATGTAAAGTATCACAACAACGAGTATAATAGTGCTCAAAGTAAATACAACCATCATAAATATAATTGAAAAGGTTACACCATAGTATATGTTTACATGTTTCAAAATCAATTACATTATGATGACAAAATAAACTGTTTGACGATTTAACGTCCCATCCTCAAAGTGCTGATGTTTTCCCTGTTTCACTGATTTCCTGAGAATACAAGTAGTTTTGAAAAGAGTGTCAACAATTAAGTTGGTGAGTTCATAAGAGTTTTGTTTGAGAAAGAAACCGTTTTCCTTGTAAAAGCGACAAAGTATGTTTCCATAAAATCCGATATTTTCTTAATTAAGCGTGAAATGAATGCTCCTATGTTACGCGATAATGAACACTAGAAAGACCTGTAGATTCCTTCTATAATCGCCCAACGTATATAAGTTATATAAAATTTAAGTTAAATAAACCGTTGAATATAATGGGTCTGCCCTAGGTCCACAACCAAACAAGGAACAGGAGATGAGGCGGGCCCACCAATTCTAAGTTGATTGTGACTAAATTCTTATATAACTCTATCATATACACTTAGCAATTATAGCTGAAGTCTAACAATCATAGATGAAATAGTTTTGATAGAAATATGATCCAAAGAAAATCCTATATTTTCCTTATAAAAGTTATGTGGTCCTAAATCTCAGGACCCAAAATGAACAAGTATTTTCCATACTTAAAGATATAAAAGTGGTTTTAATTCGGCGTAAAACCCTTTTTGATTTAAGAAAAATCCCGTAAACTTTATGTGTTATGTGTTGTCTTTAATCCTAAGACCGAAAGTGTACAAGTATTTTTCCATACTTAAAGTAATTCATGCAAGTTTAAATCGACATAAACTCGTTTGATTTAGAAGTAAACCCCTTTTCAAAGTAAAATTTTCCATGTAAACTTGAAAGATTGTTAACTACCTATGTGAGTCGCTATAACCATACTATGACGAGAAATAACCTGCACAACGTTTTTCAGACGTTAAGATACTATGACTCTTGTCACCCGTAGACCTGCAGGTCCCACTGTAGCTAGCAGCAAGGTGTGGGGTGTCAAACCCAATATAGATCTATACACAATTATCACTCTCTCCCTACAAGAGACTCTGGTTATAACTTACAGGAATTGGGATCCCGTACTCGAACGTACGGGGAGAGAATTGCCTCACAATCCAAGTTAACTAGTTTACACATAGTTTGATATTAAAACCTCTTCCGTGAAGGAAGTAAAATCACCTTTTCTGAATAAATTAGTGATATGAATTCCTTAAACTATTACTATTATAGTTTATTACGTAAGATATGAAAAACCCATTTGTTTTGAGAGTAAAACCTTTTTCATGTAGTAAAAATCCATAAACTATGCTTATTGAAGTTTATTATATGTATTCGAAATGAATGAGTAAACCTTATCATGAATGACTAAATTTCAGTTTATGATGATAAACTAACAAGAAAATACATTCAATATTTAGAACTTATTGTTATACACTCTGCTCAACATAATACAAAGTGTTATGAAAGTCATAAGCTGTTAACTAGTTTTTTAACCGTTCTGCACTATTTTTGAAAAATCATAGAAAAATCATACGAAGTCGAACACTGAATCCGTAAATTCTGAGAGTTCATAAAATGTGTCTAGTTTGTTCATAATTTTTATTATGATTTTTGGAAGCCTTTAACTTGTGTTAAAATGTTCATATTCACAGACTGGTCCGAATTCGTTTTTGAAATGATAGGCAGGTTTGTAAAAATCACCATAATTTGTAGAAAAATCGTATGGAGATGTGCAAGTAGTCATTTTAAAGGTATGAACCTGAACTATTTGCATATTATACAGTTTTGAAATATATTAAATTTAAGTTAGTCAAAACAGTCCGTGAATAAGACTCAACTTTTCTGATGAAAGCTATTGTTTGAGTTTAGTTAAGTTTTTGGTATTTTAACTTGTATTCCCCCCCCCCCCTGAAAACTGAAGAAAACATGAAAATGTAGGGGTATGAACTCACCTTGTGTGTTCTTAGTGGATGGATGTTGAAGAAAAGAAGTGTTCTACTCAAGAACACTAAGAAGATGCCTTGAAGGTTCGAAGATCTAACATGAATGTGATGATGTTTATGTAAGATGTATATGATTTGAGTAGAAAGAAGTGAAATAATCTTGTGGAGGATGATAATACTTACCAATAGTAGAAGAAAAGCTTGGAGAATGGTCTTGAATCTCGAAATCTAGAGAGAGAATTGAGAGAGAATGATGTTTGTCTTTTGGAGGAAAAATGAGACAAATGAGAGGAAAGTGAGGAGAGATAGGAGTTTTCAGCCTTTGACCAAGAGTGTGGCTGGTCAAATGGTGTGGAAAGTACTCTTTGAATGACCATGTATGGTGGAAGGACAAGGGTGGTTAATGGAGTGGGCATGGGGGTTGCTTGTGTCATACACTAAAGCAAAGTCAACACTCCACCAATAATATCCCACACACTCTTCTTGGATAAGGATTATGCCCCAAAACGTGATTAATTATGAAATAAGGGGTTTTATATGTTAAAGTATGATTTTGGGTGAAAATCTCGCGTTAAAATCTCGAAAAACGGGCTCAAAACGCTAAAAATATTGAAAACCGGGCAAAAACTGCCAAATTCCGAAATTCAGGCCGAGGATGCGAAGGTTCGGCTCCTTAGGAGCTTAGAACCGAAGGTGAGGCTCGGTTGTGCATGGGAACCGAGAGTAGAAGAGGAACCGAGAGTGGAGGTTCGGCTGCACGGGTCGCTTCTCGGACCGAAGATCAAGTCCTCTCGGACCGAAGGTCAAGCCCTCTCGGGCCGAAGGTGGGAAGGGGAGAGTCTCGGTTCGGATTTGTCAAGGGACCGAAATAGACTGAGCACTCGGTCCATTTCGGTTCCTAAGAGGTTTCGGTTCCTAAGGGGTTTCGGATCCTAAGAGGGTTCGGCTCCTTAAGTCCGTTTTTCGCGTAGACTTCCGTTTTTGGGCTGTTTTCGTCAAATTCGAGGGGCGGGACGCCCCGAGTGATTATAAAAAGTTGAGAGAGATCTCGAGAGAGATTTGGGAGAGATTTGACATACTTGGAGAGATTTAGGAGAGATTTCACATTCTTGGAGAGATTTCTCATACAGAGAGAGATTTAGGAGAGATTTGACATTCTAGGAGAGATTTCTCATACAGAGAGAGATTTGTGAGAGATTTGACATTCTTGGAGAAATTTCTCATACAGAGAGAGATTTGGGAGAGATTCCACATACTTGGAGAGATTTGGGAGAGATTTGACATTCTTGGAGAGATTTCTCATATAGAGAGAGATTTGGGAGAGATTTCACATACTTGGAGAGATTTGGGAGATATTTGACATTCTTGAAGAGATTTCTCATACAGAGAGAGATTTGGGAGAGATTTCACATACTTGGAGAGATTTGGGAGATATTTGACATTCTTGGAGAGATTTCTCATAAAGTGAGATTTGGGAGAGATTTCACATACTTGAAGAGATTTCTCCTCCTTAGAGAGTTATGGGAGAGTTAGAGTGAAAGAGATTTGGAGAGACTTCTTTTGTGACCTTTTTGAGTGTTTGGCTTTGTAACGCAAGGTTTGTAAACCTCGTTAAGTCTTGTTATGATTGTTATATGCCCCCGAGGGTTAAGGAATAATGTTTTATCGAGTAGATTCATCACTTACGCTGATTAGGGTTTAGAATTTCCGAACACGTGAAAACTCTAAGTGATACTTTATTTTAAGATTGCGAGTAGTACAATACGAATTATAATGGAAACCCTAATATAGAAGGGTTAGATGAGTTGACCGGTTTGACTTGTTGACTTTAGTTGACTTTGACTTGGCCAAAAATTGACGATTGTCACATCATCCTCCCGTTAGAAAGAATTTCGTCCCGAAATTAGTGTTTCGACTGGGACTTCTAGAATTTGGAGGAAATATGGGGGAACGTTTCGTAGTATAAGGAATTGATATGGTGGGGAACAACCCGCTTGATGTTAAATAACGACCTTGGAATTTCTTATTGTAACTTGGGCTGAGTCGATTTAAAGGAGTTATTGTTTTGGAATGATAGTGTATTCTACGTGTGCCTTTATGCTCTCCGCTTTATACTTGGTATTACCACTATGAATATTTTATAATGTAATTTGCGAGTACTAGCATTATGAATGCTTTATCAATTGTGACGAAATTTGCATTATAAGTCCTACTAGTTCTTTTATAATCGCTTGGTGTAAACTAGTCGTATATCATTAAGATTGCAAGGGCATTCGGATGGGTGACCCCGCCTTAAGCCCACAACCAAACAAGGAACAGGAAATGAGGCGGAGTCACACATTCTAAGTCCATAGAATCTTAATGATATATGACCATAATGTTTACACTAGCCATCATAGATTCACCAGTAAAAACCCTGTGTTTTTATATAGATGGTAAGACTTATTCGGGTTTTGACGTGTTCTCGAAATTTATGGTTGATATACTTTAATCGATGCTAGTTTTAGTAAAAAAAAGAAATTTTAGAATTTAAACGTCGATGTTAGAAATACGTACTGATATTTACGGGCGGTTCCGGGGTGGTCTCTCCTGCGGTGATCGCAAGCACCCTTCCACCATCACCGACATCTCTTGCTCTTGGGCAGTCCCTTTTAAAGTGTCCCGTTTCGCCGCACTTGTAACAGGCTGGGCTTACTCCAAAGCCAGGGACCTGGTGGATGGGTCGTGCTGGTGCCTTACAGAAACGGACAGTGTGCCCCTCTCTGTTGCAATTTTTGCAATGCATTTTTCGGCAAGCCCCAGTGTGATGGAAGTTACACTTGTTGCATTTCGGAAGGGTTCCAACGTATTGTTTTATGGGTGCTGGCGTGGCGAGGGTTGTGGCAGCATGAACAACAACGATCTGTTGCTTCTTAGTGACGTCCTGGGCTGGTTGGTCCTTCTTGTTGTCCCAAAACTTTCTTTTGTTGTTCCCTCCTCTTGCTTGATTAGGGGTGGTTGTCGTAGTGTCATGGCTGACACGATGGTCGATAAGTTGTTGTGCCAACTCCTTGGTGCTGTCGAAGGTAGTTGGTCTTGAGGCCAACACGCTATCTTGAATTTCGGGAGACAATCCCCAGAGGTATCGCTCCAACTTTTTGTCTTCCGGGGTGACCATAGCGGGACAAAGGAGTGCTAGATCACAGAATCGGGCGGTATAAGTTGCAAGGTCAGAGCCTGTCATCTTAAGATCCCACAGTTCTTGCTCCAGCTTTTGCACTTCGCCTCTTGGGCAATATTCCTTCAACATCATTGTCTTTAAGTCCTCCCAGCTTAACGAGTTAGCCACTGCAAGCGTTAATGACTTAACGTGGTTTTTCCACCAAGTGAGGGCCCGACCAGAGAAAGTGTAAGTTGCAAATTTGACCTTGTTTGCTTCGGGGCATGCACAAATTTCGAAGACCGTTTCGGTCTTTTCGAACCATTGCATCAAGGTGATGACGCCCCCGCTTCCATCGAAAGAATCGGGTTTGGAACTAGTGAAGTCCTTGTACGAACATTCCCTTGTACGTCCCGTACTGTCCCCGTGGTTAGAGTTTATGGCTCCAGATCCAGCACCACCGGTACCATTCATACCAATTTGCGACATTGCGGCAGCTAGGGCTGCGGTTACGGCAGCTTGGAACATAACATGATCATATTGGGGAGGCGGCGGTGGTGGATTTGTTTGCGTTCCGCTAGTGCGTCTAACAGACCTTCGAGGCGGCATCTTTCTGTTATAGAATTTCAAAGACGTATTTAGTAATGGTTATTAGTTTTTAAGTATAGTATTTCTCGATTCTTCGAATGTGGAAAACAATTCATACCAGAGGTCTATATAAATAAACTTATGAATGTAGTAGAAACGTCTCGATTATAATCTTGTGATTTGTTCCATGCCCGATCTACCCCTAAGATCACCCAATGTATACCAGTTGTGTGTAATTAAGGTCCGATAGGCCATTGAACTTAATGAGTCTGCCCTAAGCCCACAACCAAACAAGGAACAGGACCTAAGGCGGACTTACCATTTCTAAGTCGATCGTCTCTTAATTATACATAACCTTGAGGTATACATCAAGTAATCTTAGAGTTACCATAAGCAAATTGTTTGTAATAACAGGTTTTGTAATATGTGGTAAACTCCCACTGAAATAAAATGCATGCCAATTTTTATTGATATACTTTGGTTGTATCCTTACCATTTATATACACACGTATAAATTTCGCACTTTACTGAACTATTCTTGGTGTTTCTGCTAACGTCCCTGAGACGGAGTTATGGTAGTGGGTAGAAGTGGGTTTTGTACGGGTGTTAAGGTTTACCCATCATGTTGCTCGTGCGAGAATAGGGGTAGAAGAGATAATTAATAGACGCCTAATCCTATAATTACTTATAGGGGGTGATCCTTATTAGTCACGTCTATAATCACGTAGTGCATACCAGTTATACATAATCTGAGGTAGAATAGACCTTCGAATAAATGACTCTACTCTAAGTCCACAACCAAACAAGGAACAGGAAGTAGAGCAATAGTCATAGATTCTGAGTCTATAATATCTTTAATTATGTATAACCTCGGTGTATGCACTCAGTTATCATAGGCCTACTAATAGGGGTCTTTAGTTTTCACATAAGTTGGTTATAGTATCACCAAATACTCCTATAGTATTTTAATGTTTGACTTATGTTTTTCAATGTTTGTTTGTAGATAGAGTTGGTAAGTTTTTAGACTTGTTGCAACAACACAACCATTCCCGGGCATATGCTAATCGCTTCTGGGTTAGACATAGTTGATCAAGCTATGTCATTCCCAGATCGGACCACACATCCCCAAGCCTACTCGTGTCGTTCAACAATCATTACTTTTGTTTTGTTCTAGTATAATGTTGTCCTTAATATGTATGCATGCATGTATACTTTTACCAAGAAACTATTTATTTCTACAAATATAGTTATTTGAAAATGTTAAACCAGAGACCTTAGTCCCAATGTATTTATAGTTTGTATATCTTATGTGGTTCGATATACTTAGTTCACTATAAACAATGCTCTGATACCAATCTGTCACACCCCCAAACCAAGGATGGCGGAAACGTCCGGGGGTGGAGGACTTCATGTAAAGTATCACAACAACGAGTATAATAGTGCTCAAAGTAAATACAGCCATCATAAATATAATTGAAAAGGTTACACTATAGTATATGTTTACATGTTTCAAAATCAATTACATTATGATGACAAAATAAACTGTTTGACGATTTAACGTCCCATCCTCAAAGTGCTGATGTTTTCCCTGTTTCACTGATTTCCTGAGAATACAAGTAGTTTTGAAAAGAGTGTCAACAATTAAGTTGGTGAGTTCATAAGAGTTTTGTTTGAGAAAGAAACCGTTTTCCTTGTAAAAGCGACAAAGTATGTTTCCAGAAAATCCGATATTTTCTTAATTAAGCGTGAAATGAATGCTCCTATGTTATGCAATAATGAACACTAGAAAGACCTGTAGATTCCTTCTATAATCGTCCAGCGTATATAAGTTATATAAAATTTAAGTTAAATAAACCGTTGAATATAATGGGTCTGCCCTAGGTCCACAACCAAACAAGGAACAAGAGATGAGGCGGGCCCACCAATTCTAAGTTGATTGTGACTAAATTCTTATATAACTCTATCATATACACTTAGCAATTATAGCTGAAGTCTAACAATCATAGATGAAATAGTTTTGATAGAAATATGATCCAAAGAAAATCCTACATTTTCCTTATAAAAGTTATGTGGTCCTAAATCCCAGGACCCAAAATGAACAAGTATTTTCCATACTTAAAGATATAAAAGTGGTTTTAATTCGGCATAAAACCCTTTTTGATTTAAGAAAAATCCCGTAAACTTTATGTGTTATGTGTTGTCTTTAATCCTAAGACCGAAGAAGTAAACCCCTTTTCAAAGTAAAATTTTCCATGTAAACCTGAAAGATTGTTAACTACCTATGTGAGTCGCTATAACCATACTATGACGAGAAATAACCTGCACAACGTTTTTCAGACGTTAAGATACTATGACTCTTGTCACCCGTAGACCTGCAGGTCCCACTGTAGCTAGCAGCAAGGTGTGGGGTGTCAAACCCAATATAGATCTATACACAATTATCACTCTCTCCCTACAAGAGACTCTGGTTATAACTTACAGGAATTGGGATCCCGTACTCGAACGTACGGGGAGAGAATTGCCTCACAATCTAAGTTAACTAGTTTACACATAGTTTGATATTAAAACCTCTTCCGTGAAGGAAGTAAAATCACCTTTTCTGAATAAATTAGTGATATAAATTCCTTAAACTATTACTATTATAGTTTATTACGTAAGATATGAAAAACCCATTTGTTTTGAGAGTAAAACCTTTTTCATGTAGTAAAAATCCATAAACTATGCTTATTGAAGTTTATTATATGTATTCGAAATGAATGAGTAAACCTTATCATGAATGACTAAATTTCAGTTTATGATGATAAACTAACAAGAAAATACATTCAATATTTAGAACTTATGGTTATACACTCTGCTCAACATAATACAAAGTGTTATGAAAGTCATAAGCTGTTAACTAGTTTTTTAACCGTTCTGCACTGTTTTAGAAAAATCATAGAAAAATCATACGAAGTCGAACACTGAATCCGTAAATTCTGAGAGTTCATAAAATGTGTCTAGTTTGTTCATAATTTTTATTATGATTTTTGGAAGCCTTTAACTTGTGTTAAAATGTTCATATTCACAGACTGGTCCGAATTCGTTTTTGAAATGATAGGCAGGTTTGTAAAAATCACCATAATTTGTAGAAAAATCGTATGGAGATGTGCAAGTAGTCATTTTAAAGGTATGAACCTGAACTATTTGAATATTATACAGTTTTGAAAGATATTAAATTTAAGTTAGTCAAAACAGTCCGTGAATAAGACTCAACTTTTCTGATGAAAGCTATTGTTTGAGTTTAGTTAAGTTTTTGGTATTTTAACTTGTATTCCCCCCCCCCTTGAAAACTGAAGAAAACATGAAAATGTAGGGGTATGAACTCACCTTGTGTGTTCTTAGTGGATGGATGTTGAAGAAAAGAAGTGTTCTACTCAAGAACACTAAGAAGATGCCTTGAAGGTTCGAAGATCTAACATGAATGTGATGATGTTTATGTAAGATGTATATGATTTGAGTAGAAAGAAGTGAAATAATCTTGTGGAGGATGATAATACTTACCAATAGTAGAAGAAAAGCTTGGAGAATGGTCTTGAATCTCGAAATCTAGAGAGAGAATTGAGAGAGAATGATGTTTGTCTTTTGGAGGAAAAATGAGACAAATGAGAGGAAAGTGAGGAGAGATAGGAGTTTTCAGCCTTTGACCAAGAGTGTGGCTGGTCAAATGGTGGGGAAAGTACTCTTTGAATGACCATGTATGGTGGAAGGACAAGGGTGGTTAATGGAGTGGGCATGGGGGTTGCTTGTGTCATACACTAAAGCAAAGTCAACACTCCACCAATAATATCCCACACACTCTTCTTGGATAAGGATTATGCCCCAAAACGTGATTAATTATGAAATAAGGGGTTTTATATGTTAAAGTATGATTTTGGGTGAAAATCCCGCGTTAAAATCTCGAAAAACAGGCTCAAAACGCTAAAAATATTGAAAACCGGGCAAAAACTGCAAAATTCCGAAATTCAGGCCGAGGATGCGAAGGTTCGGCTCCTTAGGAGCTTAGAACCGAAGGTGAGGCTCGGTTGTGCATGGGAACCGAGAGTAGAAGAGGAACCGAGAGTGGAGGTTCGGCTGCACGGGTCGCTTCTCGGACCGAAGATCAAGTCCTCTCGGACCGAAGGTCAAGCCCTCTCGGGCCGAAGGTGGGAAGGGGAGAGTCTCGGTTCGGATTTGTCAAGGGACCGAAATAGACTGAGCACTCGGTCCATTTCGGTTCCTAAGAGGTTTCGGTTCCTAAGAGGTTTCGGTTCCTAAGGGGTTTCGGATCCTAAGAGGGTTCGGCTCCTTAAGTCCGTTTTTCGCGTAGACTTCCGTTTTTGGGCTGTTTTCGTCAAATTCGAGGGGCGGGACGCCCCGAGTGATTATAAAAAGTTGAGAGAGATCTCGAGAGAGATTTGGGAGAGATTTGACATACTTGGAGAGATTTAGGAGAGATTTCACATTCTTGGAGAGATTTCTCATACAGAGAGAGATTTAGGAGAGATTTGACATTCTAGGAGAGATTTCTCATACAGAGAGAGATTTGGGAGAGATTTGACATTCTTGGAGAGATTTCTCATACAGAGAGAGATGTGGGAGAGATTTCACATACTTGGAGAGATTTGGGAGAGATTTGACATTCTTGGAGAGATTTCTCATATAGAGAGAGATTTGGGAGAGATTTCACATACTTGGAGAGATTTGGGAGATATTTGACATTCTTGAAGAGATTTCTCATACAGAGAGAGATTTGGGAGAGATTTCACATACTTGGAGAGATTTGGGAGAGATTTGACATTCTTGGAGAGATTTCTCATAAAGTGAGATTTGGGAGAGATTTCACATACTTGAAGAGATTCTCCTCCTTAGAGAGTTATGGGAGAGTTAAAGTGAAAGAGATTTGGAGAGACTTCTTTTGTGACCTTTTTGAGTGTTTGGCTTTGTAACGCAAGGTTTGTAAACCTCGTTAAGTCTTGTTATGATTGTTATATGCCCCCGAGGGTTAAGGAATAATGTTTTATCGAGTAGATTCATCACTTACCCTGATTAGGGTTTAGAATTTCCGAACACGTGAAAACTCTAAGTGATACTTTATTTTAAGATTGCGAGTAGTACAATACGAATTATAATGGAAACCCTAATATACAAGGGTTAAATGAGTTGACCGGTTTGACTTGTTGACTTTAGTTGACTTTGACTTGGCCAAAAATTGATGATTGTCACATTAAGGGATATTACAAGAAGTGGATCCATGAGGATAATGGACAAAGGCTTGTACCACGAGAAATTCCGACTGCAACAAACTTTGAGCTCAAGTGACATATTCTCTCGATGCTGAAGGACATTTGATTTTCTAGAAAGGACTATGAAGACGCTTTCAAACACATTGATGAAATGATAGAGATATCCAACTAGTTCTATGTGCCAAATGTTTCAAGATATGTGGTACTCCTTACGATGCTTCCAGTGACATTTACAGGGGATGCAAAAATATGGTTGAAGCCACTTGATCTGGGAATAATAAGAAGTTGGACAAAATTTTGTGAAGCCTTCATTGAGCAATTCAACATGCCTTCAAAGATAGCCAAACTCAAAAAGAAAATAGCTAATTTCCAATAAAACAATGAAGATTCCTTATATAAAGCATGTGAGATACAAGGGGTTACTTAGGAGTTGTCCTCAACATGATCTAAATGTCCAACAAGAAGTGTCCATTTTCCACGATGGGATAAACGTAACCATGTGACAACTTCTTGAATTTCAAGGACCAATGAAAAAGAAGGAACCGACTACGATTTAGGAGTTGATTGAAGAATTCGCAACACATTCGCTTGAATATCATAACCCATGAGAAGATGTTACAAAAGGCAAAAGAAGTTTGGATGGAGGAAATGAGAACATAGCGGTAGTTATGGCAAAACTAGAGTCAATGGAGCGAAGGATGACGAAGATGGATCAATCTATCCATGCATTTTGTGTAGGGTGTGATAATTATAGTGGACCTCACTTTACCAAGGATTGTAATCTATATGAGAATGGAAACTGAAAAGCACAAGTTTATTACTCGAGTGGTGATCGATTTGATGAGGATTGGAGGAATTCCAAGAAAGAGTGGTTTCCTCATGATGCATTCTTGAAGCAAAAAGAAGAAAAGTTTAGGCAAACTGGTCGAGGCTTTTACCAAAAAGATCAATCACCATCTGACAACAAATCCGATTTCGAGTCAATGCTTGCGTGTTTTGCAGCCGTTTCTGAGAAGAGACATGACACTACTGATGCTACCATGAGAAATCATCAAGCATCCATTAAGAAATTTGAGACTCAACTTAGGCAATTAACAACACTTGTTAACGAGAGGTTACCTCCTACAAATCCCAATCCAAAGCCACAACCCGATTCACATCCGGAAAAACTAGAGCACGAAGCAGAAAAAGAAAAATCATATGCCCAGTGCCCACGACGTGGCCACTGGAGGATGAAAAATTTTCGTTTTTACAACTGTACCAGCCTCCTCTGTCATTCGCATCTCGAGCCCTTAAGCATACTCTAGAGCTAGAACATAAGAAGTTTATGGAACAAGTGCTATCTCTATTAATAAATGCTCTGTTTTTAAAGTCCATGGCTAAAATTCCCAAATTTTATAAAGATGTTATGACTAACTGAAAAGAATTGGAGAAAACATCTACCATCGTGTTAAATTAGTTGTATTTTTTTTAATTCATTGATGGATTGCTAATCAAAATGGGAGATCTGGGTCGGCTAACTTTGCCTTGTGAATTTGGCAATTCTATCTCAATAAATGCTTTAGCCGATTTGAGGGAAAACATCAATCTTTTACCATATTCTTTCTACAAGAATCTCAATCTACCAAGGCTCCAAAACACAAAGATGACACTTTGAATGGCGGATCACTCAATCACTAACCCACGCGGAATTGTTGTTCTAGACATGAAAGAAGATGGAGACCTTCTCATAATTTTGCGAAGACGATTCTTGAGTATCGCAAGAGCCCTCGTTGACATTCATGACTCAAAGATCACACTGGTGTTGAAGATGACGAAATAACTTTTGAAATGAATCAAGAAGTGAGTTATGACAAGCCAAAAGATGAAGTGTTAGGGGCGAATGCTTTGGAAGAAATAAATCTCAACGAATTAGATGAGATGGAGAAGTTGATGGACGAGGAGTTGAAAATGTGGGAAAAGCCTAAAATTAAAGAAGTAAAGTGTTCAAATTATGACCTTTGAAGTATTTGCATTCACTACACCCAATGTTGGGTTTTAGTTCAAAAAAAAGTTTCATAAACTTTAAAACTATGGCAACGGAAGACTTTAATTTTTGAAATAACATAAACATTTTATACCCACCAAGGATCTTCTTGCAAGTTATAGAAAGATTAAAACACCAACCAAAGAAGAGGTGGAGAAATAACAACCTTTGTAGTTCTTTGGGTCCTCTCGGGAGGCTTGGAAGTTAATGAAGAATATGGAACCTTTGAGACACCAACCATGAATCAAATTGATGTGGATGCTAGTCCAAAACTCTTAAACCCTTAAGCTTTAAGTTCATAACCAATATGAACTTAAAGAGGGCTTGAAGATGCAAGTGTTCTTCAAGGTTTCTAACCAAAACTAGAGAGAAAGGGAGAGGGAAGAGAGGATTCGGATTTTGCATCAAGGAATGAATGAGAAAATAATCCAAATGGAAGCTCTCTTATTTATATGCATAAAGTGAAGTTATTAACCATTAGTCCTTAGCACTTTAAGCAAACTTGTCCCCATTGTCATAAGCATGTCTCCCATGCCTTTAAAGCATGATTAGACAAGTCATACACTTCTTCTTTTTATGCATATCTCGAAAATTTCATAAAGAAGAAGAAATAAAGTCAAACTTTTATAAACTGTTTTATAAAATATAAACCTTGTCTTTTAGGAAAAAGACAAAAGGATTCAACTAGTCCAAAAGTTTGTACATGACTTACAAATCATACCATATGATATATATTAAGTTACTTGCTAATGGAATTTATTATTTCCATGAAATAAATAATTTCCAATTTAATTATAAGAGTTTTATTGAATATTTATTAAAATAAATTTCTATTAAATAATCAATTGTATCAAGTTGCTGTTAGTGTGACCCATTAGTATCATATGTTATTTAGCAATATCACTTTAGTATGACTCTTGAGCATACTGGACCTTTCACCCAAGGCTCAAGAGGTTGAAGCAAGTGATGAAGAAGAGATGAACAAGATGGAGATTGAATAAGAAAAAATGATATGATCATTGTCAAGATGGAATTTGAAGCAATGGAAGAAATATGAAAGGAAGGGAAGACGAACTTAGCTGAAAAGAATAAAGGGATGAAACGAAAACATGAAGAAAGTGCCAATCAAAAGAAAAAGGAAAACTTGAAGAAAGAGTACATCTTAAGGCTACAAGCATACAAGAGAAAGTGGAAAGAGCAGAAGGAAAAGCGGGAGGACCCACTTTCGCCCGCAACAACGTAGAGCAGGAAGGAGTCTAGCTCATAACTCCTCCAAAAAGAAGCGCTTCTAAGGAGGCAACCCAATATTTTTAAGAGTTTGCATTTTCTTTTCCTTTTGATTTCTTTTTAGTTTTTGTTTTTATTTTTAGTTTTTATTTCATTTTAACCAAATGATCATGTGTTTCTTTAGTCTTTTGATCTTATTTTGTCGTAAGCAAGTGAAGCAGTGAAGGAACTTAATTGAAGAAAAAAACCGAGAGATTTTTAAAGATTATAAATGAAGACCATATTATTAGAATAAGTGTGGGGTTCCTATAAGATGTGTAGAATAGTTTGAATAATTCTACAAAAAGAAAAGGTCGGAAATGGTTTTAAGTCATTAAGAAGTAAAGATGCATAAAATTTTGGATCTAGAAGACCTTATGAGAAGTCACCACGACGTGGCATCACCAGACCACACTGTGGTATTTGAGTTTATCATGATAAAAAACTCTTGTAGATCTGTCACCACGACATGGCATCATTAGACCACGACGTGGCGTTCTTATATTTCACGATCACGACGACTTCTTACTTGACAACATGACATGGCGTTGCTTTACCACGTCATGGTTGTGGTTCAACATACTTTTTGAAGATGGTTCTTTGGTTTATTTTGATTTGGCACATTTACATTCACGTGAAAAGAGCCCAAAAGTATTGTTTCCAGCCATTATACGAGATGCCCAATCTTTCCCACACACTTTCAAGAATTCGATCTCACTGCTACTATCCCAGGGGATTTTGTTCTAATTTTTCCTTTTTTTACTTTAATGTTCTTTTATTGTTTACGTATGCAATAAGGACATTGCATCAATTAAGTGTGGGGTAGGGGGTTGAACTTAGGAATGCAAGAATAGTTATACAAATGATTAAAAAATGACTAGGATTTTAAAAAAATTATTAGAAAGATTTGAAATAAGAATCTAAAAATGAATCTAGTTAAAAAAATTGTTGTGTTGTTGTGATGATACCTAGGTTGCTAGTGTTGTGTGGGACGATCTGATGCGAGTTTCAATGTTTATTTGAGCCAATATATGTTCTAGTGTATTTCTGGCTTCCATGTCCTAGTGAAATCATGGAACAAAAACACGACCTTACTTAGTTTGAGGGCCATAATATGGTTAGCATCATGTACCAGAAATGTATCCAGTAGAGCTTATGTAGTCATTACACCTTAGACTAATACCTCTAACCAATAAGAGTTGAAGTTAAGTTCCCTTGCTTAAGCATTTGTTTCTTTTTAAGGATTTTTAGTTTTGAGTGAAAAAAAAGTGAGAAAATGAAAAAAAAATAGATAAAGAAAAAAAAGTTGCAAAATTTTGAGAGAATAAGAGTCTACAAAGCTATGAAGATCAACAAATATGAAGAAAATTTCAAAAATCGAAGACTCAATAATAAGGCAATTTGCCAACCTATTCTTTGTTGTATCTTTTCTTTCTACGTTATTTTTTCATATGTATGCTAGGGAGTTTACCTTGAGGTTAAGAAAGATTTCGGAGGATATGTTTGGAGGGATGCATAAAAAGAATGTTGTTCAAAAGAAGTAGGGAAGTGTTTATGATGATTGTGAGTATTTAGGATTGGGGAAGTTTTTAGGAAAATTAGACACAAATACATATGTTGCGGTCTTGATGTAATGGAGAGGCTCAAAATGGATTATCTTGTTCGATATTGGTAGCTAGGGTTTTAATGTGATGCTATGATAATAAAAATCAGTTTTGCTTGAGGGAAAACAAAAGACAAGTGTGGTGTATTTTGATATTGCCATATTTATATATATTTTAGGCAGTATTTTAATACATTTTAAGCTATATCTTGGTTATTTGCAAAGATATTTGGTACGTATTGAGTTAAATTACATTTTTGCAGCCAAAAAGGACATTCTTGAAGGAAAAGGACCAAAGATAACAGAATTTGGAAAGTTGGAGGTCAAAGATAGCAACCACATGGAAAAAAAGAAGTGAAGTTGTGTAGATTTGCATGCCACGACGTGGCAATGTAAAAACCATGATGCGACACCTGTCCTAACCTAGAAGTTTCCAATGACTTGCCGCATACATGATTTAAAAGATACCCACGGCGTGGCACTTATCCCCACGTCGTGGTGATCAAATTTATGAAAACTATATATATATTCGAACATTAGGTCGAATGGGGGACTTCTAGCCGATTTTCTGAGAGGGATTGCGACTAAAACCCTCTGGAAACCTTGGAAAAGATCAGGAATCGATTGGAGCTCAAGAATTGAAGAGATATAGAAGAATTCTACATAGATCTATTCAGTTTGCTAAGCATTACTCATGTCTATTTTAAATTGCATTGATTTAGTGTGTTTTTATGCTATTATAAGAGGCTAAAAACCTTATACAACTGTTTGGTTAAGATGAACCTAATCTTATTGTGTTGATTTCGATTTATGGATGATATATGTTGATTTTGCTTGTGCTTGATAATTAAAATCCTAGCATGTTGAAGTTCTAATTTATATTACCTATTAATCAAGTTATGTGTGGTAGATGATCAATCTAGTTGCATGAATTTGTTACCTAATTGTTTATGATCATTAAATAATTAGAGCTAGGGTTAATCACATCTTAGACCAGGTAATTAAAGCTAGTAACTTTAACTGTGTTAGAGAGCATAATTAATTTTATTTTGTGCTTGGTTGCTTAATTTGATCATAGGAAAGCAGCTAATATATTTATCATTCATAGTCCAATTTGTGTTTATATCGATTTTATGTTTAACCTATGCTTGACTATTGCATGGTAATTCATAAATTGATACATCTAGGTATTTGATCATGATAACTAGTTAATGAATTGGTAATCAGTATACTCCATCCATCAGAAATCAACCATAGGAGAAGGGGAAATCGGATCTAAACATAAGTACTCTTTAAATCTTGAAGTAAATTTGTTTTTATTTGTTTGTTTAGTTGTTAATTTGGTAGTAATTTGAATCAAGTTCCTCTGATCTTGAAAAATTAGTAAAAACCCTAATTTAAGTTTCTTTTTTTAGTTTAACTAGAAGTAGGTATATTAATTAATTAAATTCCGTTATCTGTGTTCGACACCCGACTTACGTAAGCTATTCTATAAACCAACTAGGTACACTGCCTATAGGTGCATAATTTAGTTAAGTTAGTTAGGTTTATAAATTTAAAACTAGTAGGTACTTTTGTGAACATCAATATTATTGGAACAACATAACCAAATGGAAATTCGAATAATTGTAGTTATCATTGCAATATGAAGTATTCTTGTCCAAGAGTAGTGTTGGATGATGTACTGGTTGTGCAAGTTGGATTTTGTTCATGAGTGTCAGCAGTTAAGTCTTTGCAAATTTCTTCAATATCGGTTTTATTATATGATGACATTTATTTTCACATTTTCGACATGTACTCTTCAAAATCTACTTTTCCATATGTTTTATACCTTCTTCAAGACCCGAGTAGTTTTTTGCTCTCTTAATCAAATAATAGTAGTCTTTAAGCATTACGAAATTCTACAGCGATTATTATGTAAACATATACATTCTTGCACTTAATATCCTTTCAATAAGAGAAAAATAAGATTTTGAAGCTATACTGGTAGTTTAGATTATTAGTATGTCACTAGCCATTTTAAAATATCAAAGTTTATAAATTCTTGGCAATTACATTACAAGTATAGTCGTTTGCTTTATAAACTGAAAGTTCTTTAAAAGCTTTTGAACTTTTGAATATTTTGATTAAGAATAATCATGAAACCATGATATGTCGATACTTATTTCTTTTTTTGAACGGCTACCCACGCACCCACTATACTACTCATATTCTACACCTTTCGTCTCAAACGAGACTTGAACCCTCAACCAAAGTTAAAGGACAGCTATCACTCAACTCTAAATATCGTTAGGCCAAAGGCCCTTTGGTCGATACTTATTAGTGAAGAATAACTAGTCACTACAATTGCAACTAATAATTAGATTAGATAATAAAAATGACTAATAAAAAGTATAATAAACTAATTATAAAAAACAAAAATATTAAAATAGTATAATTAAGCTAAATAAATTATAAAATAACTAAACTATTAAGGCGATAATAATCACAAAAACTTACATTATGTCAATCTAACATGCTATTGAAGGTCGTCATCGATAGAATCTACTAAAAAAATGTTGTTTTGTTTGAGTTATGCGGAATTATTCCAAATTGGTATGGTACGACTTGGTTTGCTAGATTGCTTATTTGCTGCTAATGGATCTGAACCGACTGACACTCTACTTCCCTCGAATATCGATATTTTTGAAAATTGAAAATTGCTAAGAATAAGAGATTTCAAGAGATAAAATGAGAGATTTCAAAAGAGAAATAATTCTTTGGGTAAGAAAATGGTTGAAAAATATTAGGTATTTATTGGGTGACCTGTATTAAAATCTAATTGTTGGAACTTCACTCAGACTGACTTGAGATCTCTTAAGGACCGTCAGGTACATGAAAAACAAACGGTCTGACACTGCATGTTACAGCTATTTTTCGTAGCAGGAATTACTTCGGAAAATGTAAATTGATATGAGATAAGTAGGCGAAATAGAGAATAGAGTTGCTTGAAATTAAGAAATGTTATTCAAAAAAAGATAATTGAGAAGAGTTGTAGATTTTGTTTAGAAGATTTCATCGTTATAAAGATCTTCGAAAATGGAGTTTGAAGTTGAGAAAGTCAATGGAAGTCAAAGTCAACGGTCAAAATTTTGACCAAAACGACGTAGAGGTTTATTTTCCATGGCGTGGCAATGAATGACTCCGCGAGATACATGTCAACAAGAGAGAAACATATGGAAATATGATCACCACAACGTGGTAGAAGATTCACTACAACGTGGCATAAGGCAAGTCATCGGGACACTTGGTGGGAGAGAGTGCCACGTGGAAAAATCGGGCTCTACTTGATCTCCACAACATGGCACAAATATGGCCATGACCTGACGATGCCCAGGAATCATTCTTGGGAGATTATGACGAAGGTGATATGTCATTGTATGGGAGATACGAGGTTGAGTGCGAGATTCGTTGAGGTATTTTTTGTTAGATTAGGTGTCTAAGCCCATAACTATAATTGGTATGTACTTGACCCGATACAAGCATGGTCCATTGAGAAATCATATTATTTAATTAGTATCGATCAAGAATTAATTTGGAATTAATTTAGTGATCAAAAGAGGCTAATTAAATTAACAGGGACTGATTCTGTAAATCAGTGATATATAGTTTGGGCTAATGATCCATATTGATTAGTAATGGACTAAGTTCATGTAAGACTCCATGAAGAGTTAGTCCAAAGGGCTTATCATATGGATTATTGGATTTAGGCCTAAGGAAGTGGATTAGGGTTTAACTCTTGGATTCTACACTATATAAATGTAACCCCTAAGCCAAAAATCGTGCACTAGTGATTCCAAAAAGCTGTAGATGATTTTTGTGTTTCCAAACCTCTCTCTTAAGTTCCTCCTCTTGTTCTTGGTTTGTTATAATACATTTGAGGCATCACACTTGAGGTGCTAGGCTCTTGAAAGACCGATTCCTACAAGCTACAATTAAGAGGTATTCTTCTAACTTACTTTTATGTTTCAATTACCAATATTGTATGCTAGTTGTAGGTTTCAAGCTTTGGAAATTTTTGTTGCATGTATAACTAGAGAAAACTTAGATCCAAAACTATTAGGGTTGTATGTGCACCATAGGAGTGTTATAGTACACAAAACCTAACAGTAGTATCAGAGTCATGGGTAGTTTTCTGTTATATTGTTGCTTGATTAATTGTTCAAAGCTGGAAAAACTGCATTCTGACTGCTGGACTCGACGAGTCCATAAGGGAACTCGTCGAGTTGGATCATCTAGGGATGAACTCGTCGAGTCCATGCCTTGATTAGACAAGTTGGGCAGTCTGGTTGCATAATTTTCGAGTTTTTTTGGCCTATTTTAGATTAGGATCATTACCACAAACTATTTTGGTTCATAAAATTTGATTTTGTTAATATGGTAATGATTATCCCCATCCAATAACATGATGATTGTCAAATTTTAAGATAATTACTTGATTTTATGAAAAACTAATTATTCGTAAAATTTGAATCATTTTGATATATGAACTTGAATTAGGTCAAATTAGTTAAAGATGAAATTATTTGATTATTTTATTAATTTAAAAGATTGATCTAAAAAGTTCATGAAACCTCCATAAGTTATGGATATGAAAAGTCTCATTCATAAAACAAATTAACTCCTTCAGTTATGGAATTCAAGAGTCTTGAAAGGTTACAAATCTAGCCATCAAGTTTTGGAGTCCAAAGGTCTTGAAGAGTTTCATAACTTGTCCTCAAGTTATGGAACTTGGAAAGTCTCATTTATGTGACATAAAATTATAAGTTATAAAACTAAAGGGTTTTTAAAAAAAGTTTCAAAATTTGCCCTCAAGTTTTGGAATTTAAAAGTTGATTAAAAAAGGTTTTAATTGTGAAATATTAAATGCTAAACCTTTTGACTTCATAACTTAAGTTTATAATTAAAAGTTTTTAATTATGGTTTTGTTGATAATTAATTAAAAGAGTACTAATAAATCCATAATTATATGGTTTGAGTTTAATTAAGTTAAAAGTCTAGTTTAATTAATAGATTAAACCATCTAGTATTTTAAATGTTTAAAATACACCCTTATACTATATAACATTAAAACTATAATATATTATAAATGTATAAGTTAAAAAGTCAGTCTTACCGTTAGTAGGCCTCATTCACAAAGCTAGTCTATAAGGGGTGTTTAAGGAAGCGGCCTATAAAATGACCGCCATTGGGTATACACTCTTACCCACCACACTCTTGACCAGTGGAGGGTCGTTAGCCGAATGGGTTTGACAGGACATTTAAATCCTCATTAAAAGTATAATGAAATATAAAGTAACTAAAATTTTTATAAATTCTCAATCTTAGTTACTTAGGAAAAATGTGAATTTGCTGCTATTCCATGAAATTGCACTTTGCACCTTGCTAAGTTGTTAGTTGAGCGTGTGTGGTTAACCGACACATTGATTAGGTGATTTGTAACATTGAGAGTACCAAACATATTTGCATGGTTATTCACACCTTGTTTGTGATCATCGACATCCCAGTCACAAACTTGAAGGGCATAATCGAGATTAAACATGCCATTGAAAAGTTCAATGAATCTCAAAGAATCTAGGAATTTCAATTCATTTAAAACCAAAAATTCATTTTCATTTTTCATGGTGGAAATTGGTAAATCGTCATTTACCTACCTTCAAATAATTTGCAATTGGATTACGGCATCCCTTTTCCGAATTGTAAATTATTATGTTAGGTCCTAGCCTTAATATTTCATTTGGGTGGTATATTAAGGACTTAAATCAACTTACTTGAATTTCTCCCTTGTAGATGTCTAGTTCAGACAGCTATGGTCTTCCCGAATCTTATGGAAAAAGCTTTCCTCATGAAGATGATGTCCCACGATTAGATCGTGGAAATGAATATCATGCTTTACTTCCTCCACCTCCTCCAAAAGTTCTCTCTAACCCACATGTTCGTCGACTTGAAAGTTCAAGGTCACTCAAACCCTATTGGCAAGCAAACACAAAGATGGAAGGTCTGTGTGTGCACATCTTTTAGAGATGAAGTCACACATTGACCGGCTGGGAATGTTAGGTGTCGTTGTGTCGAGGAAGTTGGTTGTTGACTTGGTTCTTCAATCACTTCCTAAGTCGTATAGTGAGTTCATTAAAGACTACTATATGACAGTCCACGACGTGACCCTTATCGATCTTACCTATTTGCTAATTGTTGCTGAATCAGCAATGATTTGGCGCACTGGTAATGCAAATTTGATTGGAAGATCTACTTCCTAAACTTCCATGGACATTGACAATGGAAACATTGGAAGTCCAGAAAAGTCTTCTCTTCCCTATGGAAAGGGATCAGCCATGGTCAAACCGTTTGACCAAATGGTAAAGAGAAAGACTAAGTCTGAGATTGTTCCATGTGCCATTCCAAAAGAGTATGTTTGTCTCTATTTCCAAGAGATGGGGCATTGGTTGCGAAGCTGCCCTATCTACCTGAAGGACCACAAGGATGGTAAACTCAAAGTGTTTGACTCTGCTTCAGGTAAGCCCACTGTCTAACTCTATTAAGTTCCTATTTATAGATTCTTACTAAATGATGTGATAAGATTGCATTTTGATGTCTTTGTAGGATCGAAGAAAAGAAAGGAAGCTTAAAGGAAGAGTAAGAAGAGTCTGATCGCGAAGAGATGGATTTTGATCGCATGGTTCGATGATCGGATCTTTGAGCTGCTACTTAGGAGTTATGATGGATTGCTTAGAAATATTTAGTAACATAGTTTTCATATGTATTTGCATTGTAAGGACAAGTTTTTCGCAATTTTTTATAAATAAAGAAAAATTTTGATTTTATCTTATTTTACATTTCCTTGCAATGGCATTTGTGAAGATTGATGTTTGTATGTTTCTATTGTTAGCAATGTTGAAAATGGATTTGATTCTTTCGTTTGTGGTAGTGTCAAGATTTACCAAATAAGGAAAGATTCTCATCAACCATGTTTCATTTGGAAAGAAACTTGGAATCATGCAACTTGTATTGTATAATACATTTGAGGCATCACACTTGAGGTGCTAGGCTCTTGAAAGACCGATTCCTACAAGCTACAATTAAGAGGTATTCTTTTAACTTACTTTTATGTTTTAATTACCAATATTGTATGGTAGTTGTAGGTTTCAAGCTTTGGAAATTTTTGTTGCATGTATAACTAGAGAAAACTTAGATCCAAAGCTGTTTGGGCTGTATATGCACCATAGGAGTGTTATAGTACAAAAAAACCAACATCTTTTACCCCGTTAATTTGTAATTATGATATGTGATAGATATTGAGACTTGATAGACCCGAGTATATGTCACGGGTGTTCGTGACATGGCGCTATTATGGACCCGTTGGTGAGATTGTGAGCAAATCTTACAACTAAATATTTCGTAAAGACTGTAAAGGTTATAAACCCTAATATTTGAGAAATACCCGTTATGAGAGAATTAGCTAATGGCTTACGGGTTAAGACTATTGTGATTATATTATAATGTTTGATTATTGTTATGAAAAGAGGTCATAGGATATAACTAGTAATGAGTCATGACAGATTCAGAGGAGCTTGTTATTTGAAGAATAGATGTTACCATGTGATGAGCTAATAGGCAACAAAGGATCAAAACTGGAATTAGTCTGCTAACTAACTAGCTCAGTAACACTACTCTAATATCCATTAATATGTTATATGTGATACGCATTACATGAGTTATATGATTAATTATTATCAAGTAATCAAATGACATCTAAGAGATTGATTATTCTGATAGATTAATATTTGATTGAAAGATTGATTTTAATTAAGAGATGGGTTATTAATTGAAGGATAACTTATAAATGAGTTAGATCCTTGATGAGACAGATTATAACCGAGAGATAGATGATATTGAAAGTAAATTCAAGATGAGTAATTGTTTGTATTATATATGTGGCATATATGATATTTATTGTAACATCCATTTCCAGGTATTTTCATTTCCAGCTTAAATTACAAATTCTTTGCAAAATTAATCCCTACGCATGGCGTACCTGATGCGTACGTTGGGCGTAGGTCGTGTAAGTTAGACGCGGGTTTTGTTGAGTACGCAGGGCGTACGTAAGGAGTACACATGGTGTACTCATGTAGACTCCAAACCCTAAATTTTAGGTATGAGCCTCTATTTAAGGACCTTAAGTCCCTTGAGGCCTCCCCATATTCAACCTCCAGTCTCCTCAACCAGTGTCTCAAAACCCTAATACTTGATTAGCTTGTGTGAGCCTCTTTTATGTGTTCTTGGTGCATATTAAAGGAGTAGAAGCTTTTCCTTGAGGATTTTTGTGGGTAAAGCTTGAAGATCTAAGGCCTTCATCACCTTTGCAATGTTTTGTAGGTATAAATCTCCTACCTTTATGGTTCTATGGCTTAGATCTAGACTAGCTTTGAGATTTTCATGCTTTCGGTCTCATGGTTTGGTTCTTGTGAGTAAAAGCTACTCTAGAGCTCAAGTTTGTCACTTTATGTTGTTTTTTAGGATCTTGTGTTATAAAAACGAAGTCTTTGTTGCTATTTCCCATTCAGGCAAGATTTTGAGGTTATTAAAGAGTATTATGGACTTAGGGTTTGGTCTTGGGCTCTATTAAGCCATGAAAAAGCTTAAAGTTGTCGACTTTATCAGTTAAGACCTTCCCAAGATTAAGATATATGAGTTGGATGTTTAGTCTATAGGCATTAAGAGCTTAAAAGGTGGTTTTTGACAACAGAGGATTACACAAGGCGTAACCTTTGGGTACGCATGGCATAATGAGTTTAGCCCCGAATCCCTTTCTGTTGAAACTCAGTACGTAAGGTGTAATGGAGGAGTATGCATGGCGTACTCCCAGAAGTACATTTGGGCCATTTTTGGGCCTTAGGCCATTTTGGGCCTTAGGCTATTTTGGGCCTTGGGCCATGCTTAGTTGGGTCCAGCTTAGAGAGGGTAGAATGGACTTTTAACTTTAGTAAGGGAGATTATGTTTTGGACCTTGATTAAGGGTTATTACCCTAATTATTAATTAGGGTTGGTTTCGGATATGTTCAATGTGAGGAGTCTTTGTAGCAGCATCTTGAATGTGTTATTTGTTTATCATCAGATTGAGGTGAGTATTCTCACTATAATATGTAGGATGCTAGTTGTCTTCTTGATACTTGCATGGAAGACCCCGAGGGTAGTCTGTGGAATTTGTATGAAAGACCATGGGGGTAGCCCATGGAAATTGCATGAAAGACCATGGGGTAGCCCATGACACTTGGATGTTATACCATGAAGGTAGCCCATGGCATTTCAAGAAAAAATTATGGGGTAGCCCATGAAACTTGGTTGTAAGACCCTGGAGGTAGCCCATGGCATTCCAGGGAAAAGACAATGTGGGTAGTGTAACATCCCAAAAATACTAGATAAACATTTGTTTTTATATCAACCAAAACCATCAAAAGTATAACATTGTTGAAAAATAGTTATCAGAGTACAATCCCAAAATCATAAATACTAAAAACTGGTGGATGTGATGCAATCATGTCGGGCCCTTCCCTTTCGAAACTTAAGTACCTGAAAAACATTTAAACATAAACCAAAAGCGCAAATCTCAGTGAGTTCCCCAAAATACCACGTACCATACAAGTAACGAGCCCGCCCAAATGAGTGTAACAACCCTCGCCCTAACTCGCATAACAGGCCGCACCCTATGAGTATAACGGGCCTCACCCTAAATCGCATAACGGTTCCCGCCCAACATACAAAATATGCAAGCATCACACGGACAACTAGCATCCTACAAACATAATCCAGTGGGTCGGCATTGGTGCCTTCGACCCACGAGTACACTAAAGAGACTCACCTGAATCCGATGATAAGCAAGTCAAACATACTCGAGTTGTGGTTACAATGTCTCCTCACACTGAACACATCTAAACCAATCCCTAATTATTATTTAGGGTAATAACCTATAATCATTGGTGTAAAACATATGCTATCTTACTAAGGGTAAAAGACCATTTTACCTTTCCCATATTTGAACCAACTAAACTTGGCCCAAACTTATAATGACCCAAGGCCCAAAAATGGCCCAAATGGGCTTTTGGAGTACACCATGTGTACTCCATAATTATGCCCTGCATACTGGGCTATAGTAAAAGGGAAATTGGGAAAATCCCGCTACGCCTTGCGTACCAAGAGGGTACGCCCTGTATACTCCTCTGTTGCCCAAAATCACCATTAAGCACTTAATACCTAAAGTATAAACGTCCAATTCATAGATCTCATTCTTGGGAAGGTCTTAACCGATAAAGTTGACAACTTTAAGTTTTTGTATGGCTTAATAGAGCCCAAAACCAAACTCTAACTTCTTAACTCCATAAAATGGTCAATAACTCATGCATGGTTGCACTATTCACAACGTGATTCAATTTTTATGCAATAAGGACCTCTGAAACATCAAGAAAAGCTAACCTAAGCTCTGGAGTAGCTCCTATTCACAAGAGCCAACCCTTGGGACCAAAACATGCCAAAACTCTAAATTATTCTAGATCTATGCAAGAGAATCATAAAGGTTGACACCTTATACCTTCTGGAAGATAATGAAGATGAGTAGAGTCTGGATCTACAAGCTATGGACTCCAAGAACACCTTCCAAGTTCTCCTTCTTCACTATAACACACCAAAAATCACACAAAAGCTTGAGATTCTCACAAATAGAGCTAGGGTTTTAAAGTGGCTGAAAGAGAGGGTGGTAGATGATGATAAGAAGTTATTTCCAAGGGTTTAAGGTCTTTAAATAGGGCCCAAGTCCCTAAAATTAGGGGTTGCCTTCACCACGAGTACGTCCTACGTACTCTAGGTATGCCATGCATACCCAAGAGAAATCGTGCATCCAAGTTAAAGAGTTACGCCCCGCATAATCGTCATCCTTGCAAAAAAAAATTTAATATATAAAAACCTTACAGACTTTACATGGGAACGAGATGTTACAGGTAGCCCATGGCAATGTATGTATGGTATGTAGTATATTCGGGAGCTCACTAAGAGTTGTGCTTACAATTTATGTTTAAAATGATTTTCAGGTACTTCTGGTTCGAAAGGGAAGGGCTTGGCATGATCGCATCGCATCTACAAGTGTTCAACATTTTAGGATTTTGGAATTGTACTCTGATACCTATTTTTCCACATTGACATACTTTGTTGGTTTGAAATGAATTATTGATGGATTTGGTTGACTTAAAAAAAAATTTACTTAGCATTTTTGGGATGTTACAAGTTGGTATTAGAGCCTTGGTTTGAGGGATTCGCGCACACTCTCGGGTGTGTCTGAACTTAAAATGAGGAATTGGAAAAAACAAAAAGTTTTTCTAAAGGGTTTTTATAAAAATGGTGTGTGATGCGAGCAATCAGCCGAGCCAAAGTAAGTATTTCCCAAAATAGCCATACATGTTTATTTGTTTCGGTATGTAAATATATGTATAGCATGCTAGATTAGGGCTAAGGATCTGCTCAAAACTGTATGCTTGGAGAGGTGCCTTTGTATGACTACTATATGATCCTCTAGAATTGCATGCTAGTATAGATTACATATGATATGATAGGACAACCTGTTTAGGTAGTGCACTGGTTAGAAGTCGATGCTCGAATGATTCATGCTTTGTGCTTTTAGGGACCTCCACTAATAACAATTAACTATCAAGCGAATATGATAGGTTACATGTTACAGAAGCTAGATAATTTTAGAAGGTTAGGTTTAACTCTATTGTGCAGCTTTTGTTTTGAGTCCAACCATTGTAGTGTGAGACCATGCAGTCGAAGAATTATTTAGTTTTCGTTGCATTAAAGAGTACTCGTGAGGTAGTTAGTGGGTATTAGTGGGAGTTTCTTCCACTGCTGATGGCGGAGAAAGGTGTGAAGGGAATCCTAGGAGAATCTAGGAAGTATGTTAGTTTGGCAAATGTGTTGTTTAGCAGGAAGAGCGAATGATGGGCAGTAAAGGAGTCACTTGGGGGAACCGAAACAGATCTTGAGGAAAGTACGGATAGGTGTTGAAGGTCGTATAGGGCCCGTACTACTGAAAGCATAGGATCCGTACTCGAGACAAGGAAAGTCACGAGCATACTAAAGAACTTGATAAGTGTGGAAATTATTCGAGTGTTTTCTGATGGTTGTATTGTTTATCTTTAGTATGGTGGTCACTCGAGATGATTCAGGTCCTGGTGAGGGATCGGATTCGAGCTCTGGAGTCGGACCCTTGGATGAGCAGATGCGAAAGTTCATTTAGTCAGAGATCACTCATGGTATTCTGGAGCAGACTCATGTGATCTTGGGTAGGATCAAGGAGGGCATTATGGAGTTGCAAGATGAGCGTCTGGGTGCAGTCCATACTGAGATGGTGGCTATGGTGGGTTCACGATCTCTGACTTTTCGAGCGTTTCGTGCATGTGGGGATCCTGAGTTCTTCGGGAAGAAGGACCCCATTGCTAGCAGATGGTGGTTAGAGGGCATCGGTAATACCTTCCGGACTAGCTTCTGCCCCGAAGGGTCGAAGTTCAGATTTGCATCCTGTCTTTTGAAAGACAGAGGCCGTTATTAGTGGGAGGAGGTAGACCATTCTTTAGGAGGCGAGGCTGTTGAGACAATGTATTGGGAGGACTTTGTGACAAGATTCGGGGCTAATTTTGCGCCAGTGATCGAGGTTCAACAGCTGGTGAGGGAGTTTCAGGACCTTCTCCAGACTACTGAGACTATGGCGCAGATGACCGCCATGTTCCGTGAGAGGGCTTTTTGGTTTTGCAATATGTGGGTGACGAGGAGATGAAGAAGGTGAGGTATCATGACATGCTGAAGGATGAGATTTGTGAGTTTGTGAGCTTGTCCAGTTGTAGGACCTTAGAGGACATCAAAGAGAAGGACCGGAACAGGGAGATTGATTTGGAGACTGTGAGGAAGAGGCAGTCGATTTAGGCTCAGGTGACAGAGGGCTCTGCAAAGAAGCCCAAGGGTTTTGATTCTCGATCGAAGGGCCAACGGGGTCAGGGCCGTTGTGGCAAGTGCGGAAAGATACATGATGAAGTTTGCAGGATGGGTGGTTCTGGCTGCTACAAGTGCGGCAAGACCAGTCACTTTAGCATGGACTGCACTCAGGGATCAGGTAAGATTTGTTTCCATTGCAATCAGACGGGCCACAAGAAGGCCGAATGTTCAAGATTGGCAGGAGGAGCAGTTGCAACCCCCGCTCTAGCAACATTAAGAATCACTGTTGGCTGCCTGGACAAGACGGATGCGTTAGTCATGAGGATTCGAGCTTTCCAGCGGACAGCCAAGGAGGCTTGTGCAACACTAGATGTGGTTACTGGTATGTATCTTCTACTTATTTCATTTATCGCTTTGATGTTTATGCTTATTATACATATATATATATATATATATATATATATATATATATATATATATATATATGATGTTATACACGGACGTTCCTATTGAATGGTGTTCCAACTTTAGTTCTTTTTTATTCGGGCGTCGCCCGATCATTCATATCTCTTGTGCTGAACAAGAGATTTGGTGACGCTCCAGGGGAGCTTGATTATTTGCTAGAGGAAGATATCGTCGATGATCATCCAGTACGTGGAACGAGGGTTCATAGGGGTTGTGTACTAGAGCTATTTCATGAACGGTACCCAGTTGATTTGGTTATTATACCTTTGCGCGAGAGCAAGGTAATCGTGGGTATGGATTGGTTGAGCCCTAATGAGGCGATAATTGATTGCGGGAAGCAGTTAGTTCGAGTTCAAACCCCAAGTGGGGGAGAAGTAGTCAATCATGGTGATGGTGTTCAATGTGGGCTAGCTCTCTGTTCAACAGCGAGAGTTAGGAGATACCTTCAGCAGGGTTGTTCTGGTTTTGTGGCTTATGTATTGGATACCATAAAGGAGAGTAAGAAGACGATTTATGATGTGCCCATCATTCGAGATTACCCAGATGTGTTCCCGGAGGACTTGCCTAGAGTGCCTCTGGAGAGGCAGTTTGAGTTCTGTATTGATCTGGTTCCAGGTACGGCTCCAATAGCCAAGGCACCTTATCGGTTAGCATCTTCAGAGATGCAGGAGTTGTCTACATATTTGCAGGAGTAGTTAGACAAGAGGTTTATCAAGCCGAGTAATTCACCCCGGGGAGCATTGATACTGTTTGTGAAGAAGAAAGATGGCTCCCATAGGATGTGCATTGACTACCGGGAGCTAAACAAGTTAACAGTGAAGAACTGTTATTTGCTTCCGAGGATTAAGGATTTGTTCGACCAGTTACAGGGTGTGTATTGGTTCTCCAAGATTGATTTGCATTCAGGCTACCATCAGACGAGGGTTTGATATTTTGATGTTAATAAGATAGCCTTCAAACCTCATTATGGTCATTAGGAGTTTGTGGTGATGCCTTTCGAGCTCACCAATGCACCAGCAGCGTTCATGGACCTCAGGAACAGGCTTTGCAGGCCGATGATGGATTAGTCAGTGATTGTTTTCATTTATGGTATCTTGGTCTATTCTAAGACCAAGGCGTAGCATGATGATCATTCGCAAGAGGTTCTGGAGACTCTGAGGAGGGAGAGGCTTTATGCCAAATTCCAAGTGTGATTTTTGGTTGAGCGAGGTACAGTTCTTGGGGCACCTCGTCAATCAAAAGGGTATCTTGGTTGATACGGCCAAGATAGAGGTCGTGATGCAGTGCGAGGTTCCGAAGTCTGAATCTGATATTTGGAGTTTCCTTGGTTTAGGCCCGTATTATTGGAGGTTTATTGAGAATTTCTCCAGGATCGCAGTTCCGTTGATCAGGTTGACAAAGAATTCGGTTACTTACTATTAAGGGCATGAGCAGCAAAAGACATTTGAGACTTTGAGGTAGTAGTTATGTGAGGCTCTAATTTTGACTTTGCCATAGGGTATGGATGATTTCGTGTTATATTACGGTGCGTCAATTTTGGGATTAAGTACAGTGTTGATACAGCTGAAGCCTCATGAGGTGAACTATCCCACTCATGATTTGGAGCTGGGGCAATGATTTTTTCCTTCAAGATTTGGCCTCATTACTTGTATGGGGTTCATTGTATCATTTACATAGACCACAAGAGTTTGAGGTAATTGATCGTCAGCCAAATTTGAACATGAGACAACGCAGGTGGCTCGATGTGGTGAAGGATTATGATTGTGAGTGTAACATCCTATTTCCTGCCATTTTTGGGTCGTGGGTTGGAAGTCAATTGTGTAAGGCTTTGGGCCTTAAAGAGGAAAATTTTAGTCCTTGTCGAAGGAGATAATTATAGTTAAGACATTTAACCCTTGAATTGTGTTTTGGGTCGAAGGTTAAAAAGGGAAAAGTCATAGGACTGGTTCTTGCATGAAATATGGATTTTTTTCGAGAAGTTTTTAATCCAAGATATTTACATAATATAGTGGGGCTCCTCAACACTTTTCTGTTGATATAAAGATCGTCGAAATCAGAGTTAGAACGAAGAAGTTATGATCGTCTGAAGTTAGGAAGGTTTTGGGTTAAGCCGTGTACACTGGGCGTAGGGGCGTACACTGGGTGTACTTGACAAGACCAATCGCGGAGGCCCAACCAAGTATGATGGACGTACTAGGCGTACGCTGGGCATACGCGATCAAATGCCAAACCCTAATTTGAGGGTTTTGAGCACTATTTAAGCTCCTTAACTCCCCCAAACCCTTTCAATTCTCAGCCTCCACCCCTTCAACATCCTTCCTTGAAAACCTGACCCTAGTTTGAGACTTATGAGCAAAAAGAAGGTGTTTTAATGAACTTTGGAGTAGTCTTGGTGCATTTTGGAGAAGAATGAGCTCATTGGAGATGTGTTGGTTTCATTGGAGCTTGTAGATCCAGACCTTGTTCACCTTGATCTTTCTTCTGGAGGTATAAATCTTGAATTTTGATAATGCATTTGTTAGATCTAGCTAGTTCTAGGTGTTATGAGCTTTTGGTCATTTTTTAATACATAAAGTTTAGATCTTGAAATTTTGTGACCTTCTTATGGATAAAGTTGGAAACTTTATCCATCTAAAAATCATATCGATTTAGATTTGAAGGTTAGAGACTTGAACTTAGTGGATTAAGTTGGAAAAGATGCAATTTTGGTCACTTTGAGACTTAAAGACTAGATCTTGGTTGTTGGTGATGGGTTTTAGCATAAACATACAATCCTATGTGTGCATGCAACCCTAATAAGATCTATGCTTTCTCTAATTGAACATACCATATGAACAACAACATGTAAACATTAGATCTATGGATAATAACTGAAAATCACATAATAAGGATTGAGGTACATACCTTTGATTGTTATGTAGTAATAACAATCTAAAACCTTGTAGATCTTGAAGCTTGAGAGCAAGTATCACAAGTGTAATACCTCTAATGAATCACAATCACACTTAGCAAGAGGATGAGATATGAGAGGGTGGAAGAGACTTCAAATTTTGGCTACAACTCTATAGGGTTTCTAGTGGCCGAAATTCATAAGGGTATGGGTCTTTATATAGTGAGGTGACTTAGAGCCAAAGCTAGGGTTAAGAGTAGGAAACCCTAATTGTTTTGCTTAAGGACCAAGCAAGCCTTAAACCTTCCATCTACAAACCCTTGGAAGAAAATTCTAGGGCTTCTCTGGAAGATTTTCGTCCAATCCTCTTAGGAGGGTTCTAGAGCTTCTTCCTCAACTATCAATAAATTACCAAACAGCCCCTACACTTTTAATTAATTCAATTAATCCCAAAATTAATTCCAATTAGTTTCTGATTAACTATTACTTAAATAATATGATTTCTAATTAATATATTATTCACATAATACATTAATAAATGATTTATTTCAATTTATTAATCAAATTAATAAATTCTTCCTCTTTCTCAATTAATCATCTTGTCTAGTTGCTAGTATGAAGGCAACCCAAAAGGCTTGTGCTACTATCAATTCAAGTATATACCAATTATAGTTATGGGCTTAGACACCCAATCCAATAGTTCCGATCATTCTAATGGATAAAGTTGGAAACTTTATCCATTATGGGGCCATTAGAAACCATAAAAATGTAACCTTAGTCATTAGTTCCCTTCCATGCATGAGCTAGGATGTCTTAATGAGTTTAGAAGTTAGAGTTTTTGGTATTGAGCACTTAATAGCCATGCAAGACCATAAAGATGGAAAATTTATGGTTAAGAACAACATTTGAGGACTAGATTTGGAATTTGGATGAAAGATCTTAAAGAATTAAGCTTTAATAGAAGGGAAGGAAGTAGCTAAGTACGTTGGGCGTGCCCCAAGTATGCAACACGTACAAGGTCAAAGACGCCGTTTCTGGTCAAGGCTCAAATACGCAAAGCATACAAGCTGAGTACGTTGGGCGTACTCAGCTGAGTTGACTCAGATTGACTTTTGACTTTTTGACATTGACATGTTTTTGACCAAGTTTGACTTAGTGGTATTTTGGGTATTTTGATTCTAAGTTAAGTTTGGTCATGTTCGAATTAATAGGTGACTGGTAGAGCTGATATTCGGAGCAGTGTCTTGTTCAACGATCTTTTCAGACTGAGATGTGGGTTTTGCTCATTGTACTGTGGGTCGAAGGCACCAATGTCAGCCTATTTGGTTATGTATCCTAGTATATAGGATGTTGTTTACTTGTAGTGATCTCTTAGATCTGTATCCTGGTATATAGGATGTTGATATGTGATAGTGATCAGTAGATCTAGTTGTTTATCTGCTGATTAGTTTTATATTTATCAGATGCATATGTGGACATAGTGTGGTTGGGTTGAGATTGTACTGCTTTGTGCTACCAGTAAACAAAACCGGGGCAATCCAACCAGGAGGTTGTGGGCCAATGTAATCCAACCGGGAGGTTGTGGGCCAGGGTAATCCAACAGGAGGTTATGGACCCAGTATGCAATATGTAGGTCAATCCAACCGGGAGGTTGTGGGCCAGAGTAATCCAACCGGGAGGTTATGGACCCAGCATGCATAATTATATATGTTATCTGTTTGTGTGGTGGTACTTTGAGGGAACTCATTAAACTTCGTGCTTAGAGTTTCAGTTTTATGTTTCAGGTACTTTAGATGATCGACACAAGGCGAAGGCGTGATCGTATACATCCTCTTGGTTTTGATGATACTTATTTGGGGACACTCTAATATATGATTTCTATTTTTGAGGATAATGTTTTGTAAATGAATGGTTTTAATTTGGATGGTATCTAAAAACAATGATTTTACTTGATTTAAAAATGAAAATTTTTGCCTTGATTTTTGGGAGGTTTCAAGTTGGTATCAGAGCCTTAGTTTTAGAGAATTGGATAAACATTCATGTGAATCCAGACTCAAACTAAGGATCTATGTAAGTTTTCAAATTATTTTCAAATTAAATTCAAATTATTTTCAAAAGTAACCAAGGAAGGATGAGATGTATACGATCAGCCGGAGCAAGAAAGTTTACCCTAAGATACCGACACTGTTATTTGCTTATGATGTTTATGAGAGAACTGCATGCTAGTTGTAGGCTAGGGATCTTCAGGTATTGCACGATAGAATTGTCTGATGAATGATGCCTGGTAGCCTAGGAGCATCTAGTATATGCTAAATGAAATTGTAATCATTATTGTAGTTGCTTAATGTTTGTATCATAGTTGTACATAACTAAGATTTTATAGCTTGAGAATATTTGATTTAGCCTTATATCATGTTCTTGTCTAATAAAGGTCTTAGGTTAGAATCAAGTATTCGACTGTCTATAAGATCCAGCATTATGTATGATTAGCATGCACGAGTGGACGCATGGTTGGTGGAAGTTTCATGAGTGAGTACAGTGATGGGTTTTGAGCATTCTAACACTCTTATGGTGTACATGCAACCCTAGAAACCTTGGATCTATGTTTGACTATGATACAAGCAAATAATTATTTTTCCAAGGTTCTTATCCTATCTAGCATGGCATGGGGAACTTGAATCAAATAAAGCTAGTAGAATTACTTACCTTGTAGTTGTAGTTGATTGCTTGGAGTTTTAGAGCCTAGCACCAATAATGTGGATGCCTCAAATGGAAGTCACAAATCACCACAAACTTGGAAACTTGAGAGAATAGTCACAAACTTCTTGAAATCGGCCCTCTTGGTTTACACACATCAACTCATGTGATTTCAAGAACCAAAGCCTCCTTTATATAGTGTGGTGGATTAGGGTTACATTCATGTAAACCCTAATACCCATGTCTTTTCATTTCCATGAGATCCATGGGTTAAAGCTCCATGGAGTATCCATGGACTTTCCATGCAAGCCTAGCCCATTCCAAATAAGCATTAGCCCACACTATATAAATACAAGAGCCCATATTTAATTAGTCATACTTTTGATCTCTAAATTAATTCTAGATTAATTATAGATCAATACTAATTAAATAATATGATTTTATATTAATATATTAGGACTTATAATATATTAATAAATCATAACTTATACTATTCTCAAACGATTATCCATAAATTGTTCGGGTGAAGTGCAACCCAAATGGACCATGCCGGGTCGGGTTAAGTACATACCAAATATAGTTATAGACTTAGACACTATATCCAACAGTCTCCCACTTGGATAAGTCTAATAACTATAGTTGCAAGTATGACTTCAGGAACCGATCAGCAATCGTAGCTCTTTAAACTCTGTTGAACTATGAAGCGCCATTTTAAATAAGTGATCATATAATCCTCTGTTCTAGATATCAGCCGGACAAATACATGGAACATGGTCTTGCTTATTGTCCAGCATTTGTTTCCCGATTTCCGATTTGTTTGACATAGAACTTAACTGAACACATCAATTTAGTTCTGACCGTGCCCGGTACATAGGTCAAAACAAAATCATCGAGGGGCCCAGATATCGCTTCTAATCCTAGAAGGAACAGATAAACTTCGAATCATATGTTTGCTCTACTACTTGTTGAATTACACACAAAAGCACGGTTTATAACATCGAGTTACCAATACGTTTTCGTGCAATCAATGCATAACCAACTCATAGGTAACAAATCATATCTCTAGGTTTGAAGACTTATATGATATTATCGTCTCACGATCACTCGAGATAAATCCCATGAAGTGATACAAGTGAGCGTGGGTTGAATCCAATACTCAGAACTTATGAGCACTCATGAGTGCTGTAGCCCCGCTTTGTCTAACATCTTAGACCTCTACAAGCCAACCCATGACAGTCTTGATTCATATCTACTTCTAACATATGACCGACTGTGGAGAGTTTGAATAATATGATATAAACCATAACATAATTATTCTGGAAGTCAAAACATGCAAAAAGAAATAATAGTAAACGATTGACAAGAGATAGCAACACTTTACTCATAAATAACAGCTTTTATTTATCATCAAATGTCAATTACATTTTACAAATTTCAAGATTATCTAACTACTAAAACTAATATCATCCTTCAGCCCTATGCTCCGAGCATGCTGGAGATGCTTAGCCCGAGTCAGTCCCTTCGTGAGGGGATCTGTTGGGTTCTCATCCGATGATACCCACTTTGCCACAAGGATTCCTTCTTCTATTCGATGTCTGATGAAGTGATATTTTCTATCAATGTGTCTGGATCTCCCATGATCTCTTGGTTCCTTGGCTAAGGCAACCGCACTATTGCTGTCACAGAAAATCTCCATTGGCTCCTTTATAGCTGGTACAACTCCAAGGTCTCCGATGAAGTTCTTTAGCCATATAGCCTCCTTTGCTGCCTCGCTTGCTGCTATATACTCTGATTCACAAGTGGAATCAGCCACTGTCTCCTGCTTGGAACTTTTCCAAGTAATTTCCCCTCCGTTTAGAGTAAAGACCCAGCCCGACTGAGAGCGGAAATTATTCCTGTCAGTCTGAAAGCTACCATCACTGTACCCTACAACTCTCAAGTCCTCACTGCCACCGAGGGTAAGGACCCAGTCCTTAGTCCTCCGTAGGTACTTGAGGATATTCTTTACCGCAGTCCAGTGTGCCTTGCCAGGGTTCCCCTGATACCTGCTAACCATGCTCAAAGCAAAGGCTACATCAGGTCGAGTACACGTCATAGCATACATGATCGATCCTACAGCTGAAGCATAAGGTATTCGACTCATTTATGCTATCTCAGCCTCAGTACTAGGGCTTTGTGTCTTACTCAATCTGGCGTTACTCTGGATGGGTAACTCTCCTTTCTTGGAGTTATGCATGTTGAACCTTTTCAACACTTTGTCCACATAGGTGCTTTGACTAAGTCCAATTAGTCTTTTACTCCTGTTTCTCAAAATCCTTATCCCTAGGATATAGGCAGCTTCTCCAAGGTCCTTCATAGCGAAACACTTCCCAAGCCAGGACTTTACTTCCTGCAGGGTTGGGATGTCATTTCCTATGAGTAATATGTCATCCACATACAGTACCAAAAAGCTGACTATACTCCCACTCGCCTTGATATAGACACAAGATTCATCTTCACTCCTTGAAAAGCCAAATTCTTTGATTTTCTCATCAAAGCAAAGATTCCATCTGTGAGGTGTCTGTTTTAATCCATAAATGGATTTCTCGAGCTTACACACTGTACTGGGGTACTCTGTACTGACAAAACCCTCTGGCTGAACCATGTAAACATCTTCAGCCAACTTTCCATTAAGGAAAGCCGTTTTGACATCCATTTGCCATATTTCATAATCATGAAATGCAGCAATGGCTAACAGAACCCTAATAGACTTAATCTTGGCCACTGGTGAAAAGGTCTCATCATAATCAACTCCCGGAGTTTGAGAATAACCCTTTGCAACCAGTCATGCCTTATAAGTGTGTACATTACCATCCATGTCGGTCTTCTTCTTGAAGATCCATTTGCACCCAACTATCTTACGATCAGGTACATTGTCAACCAAGTTCCAAACTTGATTGTCATACATGGACTGTATCTCGCTATCCATAGCCTCTTTCCATTTAGCAGCCTCAGGGCCTGCCATGGCTTCCGTGTAGCTGTTAGGCTCATCCAGATTTACCAGTGTGTTATCACTGATAAGTGTCTCACCTTCTGCAGTAATATGAAAACCATAATAATGCTCAGGTGCATTCCTAACTCTGGTGGAACGCCTCAGAGGTATAGATTCTTCAGTCGGCTCAACATGAGTTTCCTCCTCGGTTTGAGGGCTAGGGTTTGAGGTTCCTTCACCACTTGACTCTTGAATTTCCTCAAGGTCAATTTGCCTCCCACTGTCTCCTTGGCTCATGAATTCTCTCTCTCGAAAGAATCATCTTCTTGCTACAAAGACCACATTATCACAGGGTCTGTAGAAGAGGTAACCAAAGGATTTCTGTGGGTAGCCGATAAAAATACACCTTTCGCTTCGGGGTTCGAGCTTATCGTGAGTCTCGCGTCTCACGAAAGCCTCGCAACCCCAAATCTTGATGTGGTCTAGATTGGGAACTTTTCCAGTCCACACCTCGTAAGGTGTTTTGGCAACCTTCTTTGTAGGGACTAGATTAAGGATATGGGTGACAGTCTCTAAGGCATACCCCCAAAATGAGATTGGTAGCGAAGCTCAACTCATCATGGAACGAACCATGTCCAACAAGGTCCGATTGTGCCTCTCAGCTACACCATTCAACTGTGGTGTCCTAGGAGGTGTCAATTGTGAGACAATCCCACATTCCTTAAGATAGTCAAGGAACTCAGTACTAAGATACTCACCACCATGATCGGATCGAAGCATCTTAATGTTCCTGCCCAACTGATTCTCCACTTCTTGCTTAAACTCTTTGAATTTCTCAAAGGTTTCTGACTTATGCTTGATTAGGTAGACATATCCATATCTACTAAAATCATCAGTAAAAGTTACATAGAACCGATTAGCATCTCTTGTGGCGGTTCTGAAGGGTCCACACACATCCGTGTGTATGAGGTCCAACAAACCTTCACCCCTAGCACAAGTGCCAGTAAAAGGTGACTTTGTCATTTTACCAAGCAAACAAGATTCACAACTATCATCTGACTTTAGGTCAAATGACTCCAAGACTCCATCCTTTTGGAGTTGGCCTATGCGTTTCTTGCTTACATGTCGAAGACGACAATGCCATAAGGATGCTTTATCTAAGCTAGTGGAAGAGTTAATACACAATACATTATTTCCTAGATTATCTACAACAGATACAGTTTCATACACGCCATCACAAGGTAATGCTTTAAAATAAAGAACATTTTTAAAGAAAGCATCAATACTACCATTATTATTATCAAAATAAAAGGTAAAACCTTGTTTATACAATGCATGAAAGGAAATAACATTTCTTGCCATTTCTGGCGAATAATAACATTTATTCAAATCTAATGTAAACCCACTATTTAGCACTGAGGAATAAACTCCTATCTTGGTGACAGGTGAAGCTTTCCTGTTTCCCATGATCAAGTTTATCTTTCCCTGCTCCAGATTCTCACTTCTTTTTAGTCCCTGCAAATCACAACATATGTGAATACCACAACCTGTATCAAGGACCCAAGACTTAGAATGAGGTGAGTTATTAGACAATATAGTGTATATACCTGCATGGTTGGGTTTTACTTTCCCATCCTTCAAATCTTGCTGGTACTTTGGGCAGTTTCGCTTCCAGTGCGACTTTTCATGGCAATAGAAGCATTCAGCCTCATTAGGGTTAGCAGAAGGAGTGACAAAACCTTTCTTGGTTTTGCTTGAAGAGGAGCCTTCAAGGGTCTTACCCTTGGTACCCTTAGAAGGGTTCTTTCTCTTCTTCCCTTTGCCATGCCCGATTGCCAAGACATTGGCCGCAGTTGGAGTAGGAGTAGGAGTAGTAACAACCGACTTACCCTTTAGACCACTTTCGGCGGTCTTCAAGAGTCCTTGAAGTTTGCTGAGGGTGACTTCTTTCTTGTTCATGTGATATGTCATGCGGAATTGATCATAACACGATGGCAAGGAGTGCAAAATGATGTCTATTGCTAACTCCTCAGGGAAGTTCACATTCAGCTTCAGTAAACGGTCCACATACCTTTGAATTTTCTGCATGTGGCCCGTGATGGGTTCACCATCCTTCATTCGGGTTGTTATCATGGAGGAGATTATTTCATATCGCTCTTGACGAGCACTTTGATGGTAGCGGTCCATCAAGTCCTGGTGCATCTCAAAAGGATAATAGTCCTCATAGGACTTTTGGAGCTCGGCTGTCATGGTGGCCATCATGATGCATGCCACTTTTGTAGCATCTCTTTCATGTACCTCATATTCAGCAAGCTCTTCAGGAGTGGCAGTTGGCTCGGGTACCTTCAGCTCCTTGTCGAGAACATATTCTTTGTTCTCATACCGAGTGACCATCCTGATGTTTCTGATTCAATCTGTAAAGTTGGACCCATCAAAGATGACTATCCCACAAAGATTCATGAGAGAGAAGGAGCTAGTAGGGTTTGAGCCAGAAGCATTGTTATTGGAAGACATCTGAAAAGAAGAGGGAATAGATTAGATTAGATATAGAGATAGTCCTTAACAAAACACCCAAATATAATATTAAGGCTAGGACCCAACACAATATTTTATAACTTAGAAGAGGGATGCCGTAATCTAAGCTATAAGATATTTGAAGGTAGGTGAATGACGATTCACCAATTTCCACCATGAAAAACAAAATCTTTAATTAGGTTTTAATTGGTTTAGAAACTCCTAGATTCTTTGAGATTCATTGAACTTTCTTCAATGGCATGTTTCAATCTCGAGTGTGCCCTTCAAGTTTTGTGACTGGGATGCCGAGGATCACAAAACAAGGTGTGAAGTAACCATGCAAATTACTTGGTACCCTTAATGTATTACCCCTCAATCGATGTGCCGGTTAACCACACACGCTCTATCGATACTATGATAAACATTAAGTCACCCTTTACCTACCTTGTTAAGTTCAAGTTAGTGTGCCGGTTAACCACACACGCTCCACTAACGACTTAAACAAAGTGTAAAGTGTAATTTCATGGATTAGCACCTTATTCACATTTTCCTAAAATAACTAAGATTGGGAATTCAATAAAGTTTTGTTACTTTAGTATTATCATTATACTTTTAATGAGAATTTATAAGTCCTTGTCCTACCCGTTCGGCTAACGACCCTCCACCGATCAAGGAAGCGGTGGGTGAGAGTGGACACCCATTAAGTTGCCATTTTATAGGCAACAACCTTATTCCCCCCTTATAGACCGGCTTCGTGAATGAGACGTAGTAGCGGTAAGACGACTTGATCTTATACATATATAAATATTATTAAACTTATAATATTATAAAGTATAAGGGTTGAATTTTAACTTTTAAAATTCTAGGGGTTGGAACTAAAGTTTTTAATATGAATTTACATGTTCCAAAACTTGAGGGCAAGTTTTGTAAACTTTCAAAACTTTTCATTTCTCATAACTTATGAGTTAATGGTTATTAAAAATGAAGACTCTTTATTTTTTGTAACCTATGTGTTCTTTTAATGGTTATTTATAAATGTGACTTTTGGTTATCCATAACTTAAGAACTAGTTATGGACTCCATTAAAACACATAAAGATCAAGAATTAATCTAATCAATTATTAACACATAATTTCTATGATCTTCTAAACTCATATGTTTATGAATGTTCATATCAGAAATTTCAAGAATCGTAAGTACATATACAAAACTTGAAATTTTGATACGAGCTTTTGAACAAAACTTCGATTTTCAAGGTTTTTTTTTTGCATCAAGTATCAAATAAACAAACCAGGCTCTGATACCACTGATGGGTTTTGAGCATTCTAACACTCCTATGGTGTACATGCAACCCTAGAAACCTTGGATCTATGTTTGACTATGATACAAGCAAATAATTATTTTTCCAAGGTTCTTATCCTATCTAGCATGGCATGGGGAACTTGAATCAAATAAAGCTAGTAGAATTACTTACCTTGTAGTTGTAGTCGATTGCTTGGAGTTTTAGAGCCTAGCACCAATAATGTGGATGCCTCAAATGGAAGTCACAAATCACCACAAACTTGGAAACTTGAGAGAATAGTCACAAACTTCTTGAAATCGGCCCTCTTGGTTTACACACATCAACTCATGTGATTTCAAGAACCAAAGCCTCCTTTATATAGTGTGGTGGATTAGGGTTACATTCATGTAAACCCTAATACCCATGTCTTTTCATTTCCATGAGATCCATGGGTTAAAGCTCCATGGAGTATCCATGGACTTTCCATGCAAGCCTAGCCCATTCCAAATAAGCATTAGCCCACACTATATAAATACAAGAGCCCATATTTAATTAGTCATACTTTTGATCTCTAAATTAATTCTAGATTAATTATAGATCAATACTAATTAAATAATATGATTTTATATTAATATATTAGGACTTATAATATATTAATAAATCATAACTTATACTATTCTCAAACGATTATCCATAAATTGTTCGGGTGAAGTGCAACCCAAATGGACCATTCCGGGTCGGGTCAAGTACATACCAAATATAGTTATGGACTTAGACACTATATCCAACATACAGTTCATAGCAGGCCAGCGTGAGGAATGATTTACCACTCTTGAGATAGTAGATACATGATGAATGTGTATCCTAGATGCTTAGGCCTAGAGGTCGGGAATTTTGTATGAGGATCTGCCTTATTTTATTGTATCATAGTGCCAGTTGACTCCACTGCTTGAATGTTGATTGCTTTGTGCTTTGTAGGACTCATATTGATGTGCATTAACTATCAAATGGATAAATTTAATTACATGATACGAAGGTTAAATAATATTAGAGTAAAGGAATTGGTCCTATTATGCAGCTATCGTCTGAGTCTAACCGTTGTAGGGTTGAGTCTTTTAGTCAAAAGATTATATAAGCTTTATTGCATGTAATTGTATTCATGAAGTGGTTACCTGACATTAATAGGGGTTCTTCAGCAGCTGATGGTAGGGGAGGAGGGAATCCAAGGAGAGCATAGGAAGTGATTTAGTGCGGTTGCTACGCAGTTTAGCGGGTGTTGGAAGTACTATTATGAGTAGGTGAGTTAGAGGACTCGGGATGATTCTTTAGGAAAGTATGGATAGGTGTGGAAGGTAGTATTGGGTCGTACTACTAGAAGCACAGGATCCATACTCGAATCATGGGAAATTTCAGGAACTCTAAGAAGTTGGTTGAGAATAGACAATTGGTTGGGTACCATTGTTCGTAGCAGTATTTTTGTCTCTATCGATCCTTTGATTATGGTTGTTCAGGCTGAGGATGGGCATGGTGATTGATTGGGCCTTAGTGGCCATGTTATTATGGTTTTGAATTATGCATACCTAGATGGTTTAACTGATTTTAAGGTATCGAGGGACTTTCTTGCAGTAGTACTAATTGAGTCGCAAGACTAAAAAAGGAAGCGATTGCGATGATCGGCTCGAGGATTCCAGCCGGAGGCTGAGCGGTTGGCAGATGGATTGGGAGGTCACTATCCACGCCGGGGATTATATTCTCCCAAGATTTTCCATGTTCATAGGAGAGAGAAGGCAGACATGTGATTTTCAGAGTTGTGATGTAAACCCAACATGGGGCTGGATGGCTGCGGTCTCTGACGGCAGAACGACAGTATGAGAATGCACAAGAGGATTTTTTGGTATAGATGCCTTGAGATGAGGCCAATGTTCTGCTTCTTGGGATACAGGCAGGTCTGGTGCTACCTGTTGATTTCAGGAGAATTGGGAGCGACAACTTCTGTTGTCTCTGATGTATCCCGACTATAAGAATAAAGCCTTTTATGTTTGCAAATGGTTCTCGCGACGATCTGACGGTTGGGGTTTTGCAATCGAGGATTGTGGTAGTCAATTTGTTCTAGATAGTGAGTTGGTGTTCTGAATGGATTGTCAAAAATATTATTGTGCATCTGCATGAGAATCTTGATATTACATACGGTTGTGATTAGGGAAGTTCCCGAGGTCTCCATTTGATATTCGGAATCTCTTTGGGTTTGCTTGGTCTTTATCTGGAAGATCATCTTGCGTTATCAGGGATGTCATGTGCCCGGTTGAGCCGGTTTGAGATATAGTTTGTTTGCAACGCCAACTGGTGGTAGTTCGAACCCTAAGTGGAGGAGAACTATGTATTCTGCTTGGATGAAAATCAGTATGTTCAGTATAAGGTATTGGAAGAAGGGTCCGTAGGGATCTACGGTCCGGTTATGAGAGACTTTGGTTCAGGATTTGGTCAATACGGGGGTGCAGAGCAAGTTTCCATCAGAGGTAGGTGTTCAGTAATGCAAGAGGCGTCCTCACGGCAAGAAGCTGTTAGCCAAGGAACTCGATGTAGATAGTTGTTCCTTTCGGAAACATCGAGGAATAGTTCAAGATATGTTTTGGTCACTAAGGTTGCGTATCGAGTGTTGAGGGATTCTGTTAGCTTGTTGTATAGATTTATATGTATAGCCTAGGATGGGTAGTTGCTGATTGGTCAATCAGTTTCAGAGTTGGTATGTTTAGTCCCTCATGGGCTTTGTGCAATAGTATATTAAAGCAATGGATAGGTTTTCAATGCACTCTCGATCGTTGGACTTTTCATTCTTCGTCAATAGTAGAGGTTATTTGAAAGGTAGGATGCTGGGACAACGTTGTTGGCTTTTCAGGTACGACTTTGGATCTGGGCAGAATCCAACTTTGGCATGTCGCATCAGCAGGGTTGGTAGCCGGACTAATCGACCAGGGTTTTGACAAGAGTTCTGATGGCTCTGGAGGTTTTATCGATCTATTTATGTATTAAAGGGATCTATGCAGTTTCAATCAAGGTGTGGAATCTTAGTCTTCGGCCATTCATGAGGATGTTTATGTTAATGGTTGAGGTTCGTCATTTCGGTTATATCTACTGGTACCACACCCAATGGGTAAGGATTGTGAAGAAGAATGAGTGAAGTAGAGCTAGGTTTGGTCATGTGTTTCCCTTGGAAACATGTGTAGTTTAAATAAGGTAGCATGAGATCACTTGGTTCAAGCTATTGGCATGGTTTTTAATTTGTTTGTAGTCCTTAAATTGGAACAAGAGTGCAACTGCCTATCTCATTCCATGGTTGTGTGCAACCATGTTTTCGACTAAATTTTGCGTTGGTAGCCGCCTATATTGTGAAAGGAGGTGTGCATGATAGAAGAGTATGATCGAGGTTGGGCATGGGTTATGGTATCTCGAGTCATGAAGTTCATTGTGAAGGTCTTGAGTGGTTTGTCAGGTGGAGGTACATCTGAGCTTATACAAGATTTGGATGCAACGTGAAATTCTTAGATGGACCATCATTATGCTCATAGGAGTAGTGGGCTAATTTATTTTCAAAGTTCAGTTGTGATCTTAGATGATCAGTTGAATGGAATTATCTTCTTTAGATATGTTGTAATTGATTTCGCATTATGAATGGAGTAATTATCTTTGCTCTCAATTGCATGAGTGATGGAGTTTGTGGATGTTGTGTGGAATTAGAGCCTCCTGGGTATGTGGTTATCAGTGGTTGGGATCAAGTAATTGAGTGCAGGTTGGTCTGGGTGTCAGGGGTTGTGTTGTTGTCGGTTAGTGGATTGGGGGTAAGCCAGAGTGTTGTCAGTAGATAGCTAAGAAGGGCTATCGGATCCGAGTAGGAGCATGGCCTAGTCTAGTATGTGACCAGTTGGTTCTCGTTGCGATCGTGCACTTATGTACATGATTCGCATGACGAAGATTGGCCGAGGAGGTTTAGAGCTGATGAAAATCTGTGGGATTTCGGTTACTTTGGTTGATGTGAGGGGTTGCATCATGAAGTGGAAGCGAGAGCTGATTTCGAGGACGAAATATAATTTAAGTAAGGGCGAATCGTAACATCCTATTTCCTACCATTTCTGGGCCATGGGCCGGAATTCGATTGTGTAAGGCTTTGCGCCTTAAAGAGACAAAGTTTAGTTCTTTTGGAAGGAGGTAATAATAGTTAAGATATTTAACCCTTGAATTGAGTTTTGGGCCGAAGGGTAAAAAGGGAAAAGTCATAGGCTGGGTTCTTGCATGAAATATGGAGTTTTGTTCGAGAATTTTTAGTCCAAGATATTTAGATAATATTGTGGGGCTACTCAACACCTTTCTGTGAATATAAAGATCTTCGAAATCGGATACGATGCGTACATTGGGCATAGGGGGCGTACGTTGGGCGTGCTAGAGAAGACCAATCGCGAAGGCCCAACCTAGTACGCTGGGCGTACCAGTCATATGCTAGGCATACACAATCAGATGCCAAACCCTAATTTGAGGGGTTTGAGCCCTATTTAAGCTCCTTAACTCCCCCAACCGCTTTCCATTCTTATCCTCCACCCCTTTAATGTCCTTCCTTAAAACCCTAACACTAGTTTACGCCTTAAGAGCAAAAAGAAGGTGTTTTGAAGTTCTTTGTGCATTTTGGAGAAGAAGGAGTTCATTGGAGAAGTGTTGGTTGCATTGGAGCTTATAGATCCAGACCTTTTTCACCTTGATCTTTCTTCTAGAGGTATAAATCTTGAATTTAGATGATGCATTTGTTAGATCTAGCTAGTTTTGGGTGTTAAGAGCTTTTGGTCATTTTAGTACATAAAGTTTAGATCTTGAAAGTTTGTAACCTTGTTATGGATAAAGTTGGAAACTTTATCCATCTAAACATCGTGTCGATTAAGATCTGAAGGTTAGAGACTTCAACTTGATGGATTAAGTTGGAAAAGATGCACTTTTGGTCCCTTTGAGAATTAAAGACTAGATCTTGTTTATTGCGACCATTCTAATGGATAAAGTTGGAAACTTTATCCATTATATGGCCATTAGTAACCATAAAAATGTAATCTTGGTCATTAGTTACCTTCCATGCATGAGCTAGGATGTCTTAATGAGTTTAGAAGTTGGGGTTTTTGGTATTGAACACTTAATGAGCATGCAAGACCATAAAGTTGGGAACTTTATGGTTAAGAACAACATTTGAGGACTAGATCTGGAATTTGGACGAAAGAGCTTAAGGAATTAAGCTCTTAATAGAAGTTAAGGAAGCAACTAAGTACGTTGGGCGTACCCGAGGCACGCTGCACGTACGAGGTCAAAGACCCAATTTTTGGTCAAGGCTCGAGTAAGTTAAGCGTACAAGCTAACTACACTAGGCGTAGTTAGCTGAGTTGACTCGGATTGACTTTTGACTTTTTGACATTGACTTGTTTTTTCCAAGTTTGACTTAGGGGTATTTTGGGTATTTTATTATAAGTTAAGTTTGGTCATGTTCCAATGAATATGTGACCGATAGAGTTGATATTCGGAGCAGTTTCCTGTTCAACGATCTTTTTAGACTGAGAGGTTAGTTTTCCTCACTGTACTGTGGCTGGAATGCACCAATGCCAACCCACTAGGCTATGTATCCTGCTATATAGGATGTTGTTATGATGTAGCGATCTGTTAGATCTATATCCTAGTATATAGGATGTTGCTATACGATAGTGATCTGTAGATCTGGCTGTTTGTCTGCTGACTAGTTTTATGTTTATCTGATGCATATATGAACATAGTATGGTTGGGTTGAGATTGTACCGCTTTGTGCTGCCATTCAACAAACCCGGGGCAATTGAACCGGGAGGTTGTGGGCCAGGGTGATCCAACCGAGAGATTGTGGACCGAGTATGCGATATGTACGGCAATCCAACCAGTAGGTTGTGGGCCATGATAATCCAACCGGGAGTTTGTGGACCCAGTATGTGATGTGTATGGCAATCAAACTAGGAGGTTGTGGACCAGGGTAATCCAACCGGGAGGTTATCGACCCAGTATACGATATGTAGGGCAATCCAACTGGGAGGTTGTAGGCAAGCGTAATCCAACCGGGAGGTTATGGACCCAACATGCATGATTGTATATGTTATATGTTTGTGTATTGGTACTTTGGGGGGACTCAATAAGCTTCGTTCACATCCTATTGGTTTTGATGATACTAATTTGGGGACACTCTAATATATGATTTCTATTTTTAAGAACAATGTTTTGTAAATGAATGGTTTTAATTTGGATGGTATCTGAAAACAATGATTTTACTTGATTTAAAAATGAAAATTTTTTCCTTGATTTTTGGGATTTTTAGTGAGATCCCTTATCACACTGGGAAGGCCAACGTGGTGGCTGATTATCTTAGACGCAAGGCGGTTGGTGCTCCTATCAGGGATGTATGTTTGAGGATGACAGTGATTACCCCACTCTTAGAGTAGATATGTGAGGCTCGGGTTGAGGCTATAAAAGAGGAGCACCGGAAGAGTGAGGGATATTGGGTTGAGTGTCCTCTTTTGATTATGATAGTCGGAGGTTGTTGAACCTTCATTGGAGAGTTTGGGTTCTGTATTTAGGAGGTAATCGTCAGATTCTTATGGAAGAGTCACAAATGTCGAGATTTTCTATTCATCCGGGTGCAACAAAGATGTACAGAGACCTCAGACCTGATTATTGGTGGACTTGCATGAAGCGGGATGTGGCCTGGTATGTGGAGAGGGGCTTGACTTGCAGGAAATTCAAGGCCGAGCATCAACGACCTGACGGCAAGCTGGACTCGCCGAGTATTCCCGTCTGGAAATGGGAAAAGATCACGATGGATTTCATCACAAAGCTACCACGGACATCGCGAAGGGTGGATTCGATATGGTTCATTATGGATCGGTCAACCAAGAGTGCTCATTTCATTCCTATTCAGGAGAGCATCTCTGTAGAGAATTGGCAGATGTTTATATTCGGGAGGTGGTGACACGTCATGGGGTCCCAGTCTTAGTGGTTTCAGATCGGTATGTTCGGTTCACTTCCAGGTTCTGGAAGAGATTTCATGAGGAGTTGGGTACTCAACTACACTCCAGCACGACTTTTCATACATATACTGATGGGTAGAGTGAGCAGACTATTTAGACCTTGGAGGATGTGCTTCTGGCATGTGTGCTGGATTTTGGCGGTAGCTGGGATACATATCTCCTATTGGTTGAGTTTTCTTACAACAACAGCTACCACGCCAGTATTGATCGACCTCCTTTTGAGATGCTCTACGGGAGGAAGTTTCAGACCCCGATTTGTTGGGGCGAGGTTGGTCAACGAGTCATGGGTAGCACGGAGGTGTTGCTCCGGACTACCGAGTTGATCCAACAGGGGCATTGTAGATTGCTGATCATGCAGAGTCGGAAGAATAGTTATGTTGATAGGTGCTGATCGGATTTAGAGTTTTAGGTCAGTGACATGGTACTCTTGAATGTGTCACCTTGAAAAGGTGTCATCCGGTTCAGGAAGTGAGGCAAGTTGGGCCCCAGATATATTGGTCCTTTCAGGGTTGTTGTCCGGGTGGGCAAGGTTGCATACCGTTTGGAGCTACTCGACGAGCTCAATCAGATCCACAACACTTTTCATGTCTCTCACCTGTGGAAGTGTTTGCTTGATGACTCCGCAGTGGTGCCATTAGAGGATATTTAGGTGGACGAGTGCCTGAACTACATAGAGAGACCAGTTGTGATCCTCGATAGGTAGACGAACACTCTGAAAAACAAGGAGGTAGGTTTAGTGAAGGTGCAATGGCAGCACCGAAAAGGATCAAAGTGGACTTGGGAACCTGAGGATGAGATGATGGAGCATTATCCAGAGTTATTTGTGGAGGTGGTCTTTGAGGATGAAGTCTGATTCAAGTAGGGAAGAGTTGTAACACCTGTTTCGAGGTATTATCATTTCTAACCTAAATAACAAATTCTTTGAAAAATTAGTACCTACGCATGGTGTACCTGATGCGTACGTTGGGCTTAGGTCATGTAAGTTGGACATGGGTTTTGTCGAGTACGCATGACATACGTGAGGAGTACGTAGGGCGTACTCATACAAACTCCAAACCCAAAATTTTAGGGTTGAGCCCCTATTTAAGGACCTTAAGTCCCTTGAGGCCTCCTCATATTCAGCCTCCATCCTCCCCAACCAGTGTCTCGAAACCCTAATCATTGATTAGCTTGTGTGAGCCTCTTTTGTGTGTTCTTGGTGCATAGTAAATGAGTAGAAGCTTTTCCTTGAGGATTGTTATGGCTAGAGCTTGAAAATCTAGGGCCTTCATCGCCTTTGCAAGCTTTTGTAGGTATAAAGCTCCTACCCTTATGGTTCTATGATTAGATCTATACTATCTTTGAGATTTGCATGCTTTTGGTCCCATGGTCCGGTTCTTGTGAGTAAAAGCTACTCCAAAGCTCAAGTTTGTCACTTTATGTTGTTTTTGAGGATCTTGTGTCATAAAAATGAAGTATTTGGTTCTATTTCCCACTCATGCAAGAGTTTGAGGTTATTAAAGAGTATTATGGACTTAGGGTCCGGTCTTGGGCTCTATTAAGACATGCAAAAGCTTAACGTTGTCGACTTTATCAGTTAAGACTTGCCCAAGATTAAGATATGTGAGCTGGGTGTTTAGTCTTTAGGCATTAAGAGCTTAAAAGGTGGTTTTGGACAACAGAGGATTACGTAGGGCGTAACCTCTGGGTACACATGGCGTAACGGGTTTAGTCCCGAATCCCTTTCTGTTGCAGCTTAGTGCGCAGGGTGTAATGGAGGAGTGCGCATGGCGTACTCATAGAAGTACATTTCGGCCATTTTGGGCCCTAGGCCATGCTTAATTGGGTCTAGCTTGGAGAGGGTAGAATGGTCTTTTACCTTTAGTAAGGGAGATTATGCTTTGGACCTTGATTATTGGTTATTACACTAATTATTAATTAGTATTGGTTTTGGATATGTTCAGTGTGAGGAGCCTTTGTAGCAGTAGTTCGTATGTGTGATTTGTTTATCATCGGATTGAGGTGAGTATTCTCACTATACTATGTAGGATGCTAGTTTCTTTGTGATACTTGCATGGAAGATCCTGGGGGTAGCCCGTGACATTTTTATGAAAGACCATGGGGGTAGCCCATGGTAACTCCATGAAATACCATGGGGGTAACCCATGACACTTGGATGTTAGACCATAAGGGTAGCCCATGGCATTTCAAGGAAATATTTTTCAGGTACTTCTGGTTCGAAAGGGAAGGGCCCGACATGATTGCATCGCATCCACTAGTGTTCCACATTTTATGATTTTAGGGTTGTACTATGATAAATATTTTTCCACATTGACATACTTTGATGGTTTGAAATGAATGATTGATGGTTTTGTTTGACTTAAAAATTAAAATTTTTACTTAGCATTTTTGGGATGTTACATTTATGTTAACTTCGTTATATAATATACAAATTATATAGAGATCTAAATATTTGATTATTATTGTGAAAAAGATATTACTGAGAGATAGATTTTATCGAGATAACGATTGATGGATTGATCGCGATTGATAGATTATGATTGAGAGATCGATTATGATTAAGAGAGATAGAGAGAGAGAGAGAGAGAGAGATAGATCATTAATAAGATATTGATTAATATTGAGAGAGATAGATATTGATATAGAGAATGATTGACATTTGAGAGAGACAGATCTCGATAGAGAAACATTTATAAACATTGAGAGAGAGATAGATCATGATAGAGAAAGATCTTGAATAAGAGACTGATCATGATTAAGACAGGTCATGATTAAGAGATTGATCACGAGTGAGATATTGATTATGATAGAGAGAGAGGGAGAGAGAGATTTATTACTGAGAGATAGATCACACTCAGAAAGAGAGAGAGAGAAAGAAAGAGAGAGAGAGAGAGAGAGAGAGAGAGATCATTATCGAGTAATAGATCATTATTGAGAAATTGATTATTATTAGAGTTGATGAGAGAATATGAGAATACCATTAGTTGTAATTTATTTGTTACACATTAGTGATGATTACTTAATTGCAATTTATGTGATTTATATGGTTATATTAGTGTAGCTGTTATTCACTAAGCCGTGAGGCTTATGTTTTTGTGATGCTTATTTTGCAGGTAGATTATTGTGACGTCCGACTCGATATTGTACTTGACTTGAGGCCAGTACGGTCCTTGTGATAACTTCTTGTATTCCAGAGTACCAATGTACACCAAAATTAATTGTAAAAAGTTTAAATGAGAAAGGAAATTTTTGCGTGTACTTGATATGAAAACATGGGCATTACACTGGCGGTCTAGATCGGCCTCGATCTGCTCGGTCCTAAACTGCTATAGTCCAAGTCCGTTTTGTGGACCGCTTTGAACTGATTTTTGTTCACTTCTAAGTACTACTCCTCGTTGTTATCTATAAGAACATAACAAAACAAAAGTCTCAAGACTTTGATCTTCATCACAAAAGTCATCAAATAGAATTTACATGCTTTACACGAGCTCCTCCTCTTACACGTCATTGCAATTCAAACATTTTTAATTATTGCAATTATGAGTCTATTTTTGTTAGATTTATATCAAATCATACATTTAACCCGATAAAAATAGAATGTTTTTCTTTGGGTGGGCGTGTGTGTGTAGGGGGGGGGGGGGGTCATCACACGGGCAACCATCTATGTAATGATGATATAAGAATAGATTTGGGTTTAAGACCGAATCTTATTTGGAAATTTTCATACTATTGTTCTTCAATGTTCACAAAAGATAATATTATATTGATGTTTAAATCTTTTACATTCGTGATTTTCGATATTTTTTGTTAAGTATATTTAGTGTGAGTTCTACTTATCAAAAGATAGTAAGACTTTGATCTTCATCAAAAAATGCAACAAATAGAATTTTGTGGACAATTTTTTTTTTTGTTAAGTACATTTAGTGTTACTTTCTACTTATGAAAAGATCATAAGACTTTCATCTTCATCACAAAATGCAACAAATATAATTATATTGATGCTCGGTCCTAAATTGCTCTTGTCCAAGTCCGTTTTGTGGACCGGTTTGAACCGATTTTTGTTCATCTCTAAGTACTACTCCCCATTGTTATCTCTAAGAACATAACAAAACAAAGATCATAAGACTTTGATCTTCGTCACAAAATGCAACAAATAGAATTTACATGATTTACATGAGTTCCTTCTCTAACACGTCGTCATAATTCAAACATTTTTAATTATTACATTTATGATTCTATTTTTGTTAAATTTATATCAAATTAGACATTTAACACGATTAAAGTATATTTTTTTTTCTTTTTGTGTGTGTGGGGGGGAGGGGGTTTTGTCACGGGACACCATCTATGTGATGGTGATATAAGAATAGATTTGGGTTTTTGACCGAAATTTATTTGAAAACTTGCATACTATTGTTCATCAGTGTTCACAGTATTATATTGATGATTAAATTGTTTATATTTGTGATTTTCGATTTTTTTGTTAAGTACATTTAGTGTGAGTTTCTATTTATGAAAAAATGACACGGTAGCAAAAAAAGAAATTAAGAACATCTGATTCGATGTCGAAGCTTTAGGATGTATTTTACTTTCGCATGATCGGATATATAAAATTTTAAAAGACACAGTGAAAATAAATGAATGAAAAATCGTTCAAAGTATTTATAAATATTTATGTATTTGTAAATTGTATTTATTAGAAACTTAACTATTATTTTAACTATTAAAATTCCCTTTTTATCATCATATTATTAGATGTTTGAAGGTCACCCTAGTCAATGTGATCTGTTTTGACATGTATGAGAATTATATAATTTGACACGTTACCCAACTCACTTATTGATATACAGAGTAAACATAATGTTTCTTAAAACGTCAAGTGTTATATATATACACAAAGATATCAACGAACAACGTTTTCTTATAGATTGCACTTTCAATGTTTCCTATATAAATCAAATGGATACAAAGAAATAAAATTTGTTATAACTAGGGTGATATTACTTTCGTTTTATGGGGCATAATCAGTAAATTTTCTATTAGATATAACCTATTTTTATAATTTTTTAAAATATATAGACTGTTTCTGTAAAAATATATGCACATGGACATTTTATATAAATTACAAGGACAATTTTTAGAATTTATTTTCTATATAGGAACCAAACATGCCAACATATGAAAGTTTTAAACACATTGATCTGTTTCTATATAAAAAATTACACAAAAACCTTTTCTGTAAATTAGATGTACAATTTTTATAATTTATTTCTACACAAGAACCAAACATATTAAGATACGAAAATTGTTATGGCCAAAGTATAAAACCTAAAAATATATTATTTATTTCTCATTTATATATATATATATATATATATATATATATATATATATATATATATATATATATATATATATATATATATATATGTTTATGTTTAGGTTTAGGTTCTATGGAAAACAAAAAACCGTAAAAATCATAAATATGCATAAAAAATACTTAGACATAACAAATCTTTTTTTTTTTTGACTTTATTAAAAAACCTGTGATTTTTGTATATATAAAGTCAAAAAAAAGATTTATGATCTATAAGTATTTTTTTTATGTATTTTTATGATTTTTAAGGTTTGTTTGTTTTCCAAACAACCCTTCCCTATATATATATATATATATATATATATATATATATATATATATATATATATATATATATATATATATATATATATATATATATATATATATATATATATATATATATATATATATATAAAATAAAAAATAGTAATGATAATTCTCTTGTTTGTTTAATAGTGTGATAACGAAGAAAAGAGATAAATTTGATTATCTTTCCACTCTTTTAATACTCTATTTTTTATAGAAAAAAGTGAGAAATAACATCCTTATAACCCCTGAGAAATAGGAAAAAGGCAGAGAAATGAAACAACAAAGCACAATCACATTCACGTTAACAGTTGGAGTCGTACCCTCCAAGTTTCTCCATCTCTATTAGGCTGAGAGGAGTGGTGTAGAATATGTCAAGCTACACACTAGATTCAACCTTTGTCGAAGATAGTGAAACGACAATAAAAAGCCAAACTCCACACAAAATCTTGGCATGCTAAGATGAGGGGATAGTGTTCTAGTCTTTGCCTAACTCTCCACATCATATGTCACCTCTACATAGCTGAGCTTCTTGCCACTCTACTACCCTCAGTCTTAGCGATTTTACCCTCCAATCAGGGTCGGTCCACGAGCCTAGGTAAGCTGGACGACCGCTCAGGGCCCTCAAATGTCAAAGGGTCCCATTTTTATACTTGTTATATTGGTTATATAGTATTAGCCCATTCATTTTAGCCTCTTGGACTAGTTTTTCAAAGCCCAATACTCTAATTATTCTCTAACTTGTGTCGATCCAAAAGAGAAAGCGGAAGGAAGCATGCATCGTCCGACTTCACCCAAGTTCCAAGGCACAATTACGGATGGCAATGGGTACGGGTATATCGAGTTTCGTATTCCCCATCCCCATACCCGAATCCCCATCCCCATCGGGGATTAAAAATCTATCCTCATTCCCATCCCTAATGGGGAACGGGGATCCCCAATGGGTAATCGGGGATTTTTCCCCATTATAAAGTTTTGAACTTTTATGAAAAATAACTCCTAATTATATATTAAACAGCAAAACAAAAACTAATAGAAATAATATAAAGCAGTATAATCACTGAATGTCTTCAAATACGAACAATAATGTAACACCCTAAATTTTCAAACCAAATTTTTCATTTTCAAACTCAAATAAACACATGTCAGATTTCTCAAAAAATCTCAAGTATCAAACATCAACACATTTTTCAAAAATTGTTTATCACAAATCCAGGATCCTCCAGAAACATATCTCCATTGCTAGTGTGTGTACAATCAAGCCGGTGCCTTCCCGCGATCCTCAGAAGTACCTGAAACACATAACACATAACACGGTAAGCACGAAGGTTAGTGAGTTCCCCAAAATATCACACACATCACGTTAGCCACTCGAGGCTAACTCAATACGACCCTTCGGCCAATGTGTTCCGGTGGGCACCTTCCGGTCCCACACTCGGGTGGATCCTCCGGTCCTAACTCAATAAGCTCATAATAATAATACTCAGCATAAATCACAAAGACATAATGTAGAGTATCACAATACACAGATAAGCACATAAGACATCTCAGTCACGCAAAGATACCACTCATGGTAAGTATAGTGAGAAGACTCACCTTGCAAGAAATCGGCTAATCTTGAACTCAAATCACCGGTCTAGCCTCCGCCTAACACATACGACAATTATCCCTAATTAATCACAGCTCTCAAGTAGCTACACTAACCCTTCTACGAACTCACAGAAGGGTAAAAGACCATTTTACCCCTCAATGGCCATAATTGTCCATAAATTAACCAAACCCTAAAAGTCAACCAAAAAGTTAACGGCAGGGAGTACGCTACGCGTACCGGCTCTCTACGTTGGGCGTACTCAGCTGCCATGCAGGCATCGGGGATGCGCGACCCCTACGCTGCGCGTACGTCCCAGTTTCACCCTTCTGACTCACTTGGTCTTAATCAGTTAAGACATTGGCTCAAATCAGAGATCTGGACTCCCCAACAGCTCTTACTCCATAAAGTCAGTGACTTTAAGCCTTTGCATTGCTGATATGGTCACAAACACACAAAACATCCACTCTCTTATCTCAGAAAGCTCATATCTCATGCATGGCTTGATTCCAACGTCCAAGACTGGATTTTTATGACACTTCACGACTAAATACACTCAAAGGGGGTTGATCATAGTCTTTGGGGTGCAATATCTCATAAAGTCTCCAACTTTTATGACAAAACCCTAAAATACTCTACTATGATGCACAAAACAAAAGAGTGGGAAAGCTTGAAGCTTTATACCTCTATGTGGAGCTCCCAACACAGATATGCTCAGATCCAAGGGCCTGGACTCTCACTCCTTCTTCTCCAAAGCTTCTTCTTCACTTCTAGAACACACAAGGACTCTCAAACGCTCTCAAATGCACTCACAAGCTCTAGGTACGAAGGTTTAGGGCACACGTGGGTTTGTTGACTGAGAATGGTGGCCAGGAATGAGGCCATCATATCCTTTATATAGGGGACTTACCCTAAATTAGATTTTTCACTCTGGGCCTAGTATGCCCAGCGTACCCTCTGGTACGCCCAGCGTACTAGGTGGCTTCCGCGTCAAATGCACGCATATGAGTACGCTGAGCGTACACTCACGTACGCCCCGTGTACTCATTCACCACCTTTTCTCAATAAAAGGCTAAAATGGACAAGTGATCAAAAGATCAAGGGTTTCAAGGTATACCTGGACTTGGGATGTTACAATTCTCCCCCACTAGAATCAGACATCGCCCTCGAAGTCATGCTCAACAAAAAACTCTGGATACTGCTCCCGCAACTGAGACTCCGGCTCCCAAGTCAACTCGGACGCTCTCCGATGTTGCCACTGAACCTGAACCAGGGGCACATCTTTGTTCCTCAGAACCTTCACCTTTCGATCCAAAATCGCGATTGGCCTCTCAATGTAATTCAGGCTCGCATCCACCTGAATGTCCTCTAGGGGTACCACTGCCGTCTCATCAGATACACACTTCCTCAACTGGGACACGTGGAAGGTGTTACGAATCTGACTCAACTCTATAGGTAGCTCCAACCGATATGCTACCCTGCCCAATCTGGCGGTCACTCTGAAAGGACCGATGTATCGGGGCCCCAGCTTGCCCCGTTTCCTGAATCGGATCACTCCTTTACATGGGGATACCTTCAGGAGGACAAAATCTCCAACCTGAAACTCTAGCTCGGATTGTCGCCTGTCTGCATAACTCTTCTGGGACTCTGGGCTGTCAGTAACCTCTATCTGACCTGCTGAATCTGCTCAGTTGTCTTCAACTGTAACGCCCGCAGATTCGGGCTAGTTAATTTATAGACAATAACCGTCAAAAATGAATTTTTGATGGAAGATTATTTAGAATTAATAATCTTAACCAAGTTATATTTTATGTCACAAGGGTTCCGTACATATAAAGAACGCCGAAATCCGAGTTATAACGAAGAAGTTATGGCTCGTCGAAGTTTTACGGCAAAACCGACACGTCACCGCATAACGTAAAAAGTGAATTTTTTATAAACTCCCTTTTAGACTTAGATATCTAAATGTAAGTTGTAATAGACGTTAAACCGAGAGTGTGCATAAAAACAACGTCAAAATTTGACTTCGTATAAGGAAGTTATAATTTTTCTAAGATTTGGCACAACAGTGCACAACCCGAAATTCGAATTTTAGATCGGTCGATTTTTGGCCAACGCAACCTAAACGAGAATCAAAAATATCGTTAATAGTAGCGCAATGGTAAAAAGACAGACGAAAACGGACGTCAGATCAAGAAGTTTTGAAGGGGTGTTTAGTCGTTTATATAACTATAAGGTCATTAAGTAATTATGGATGATAGTTTTTGTAAATTCAATTACTATCAATAAGAGCCTCCAGCTCTCATATTTCTTGCACCATTCTCTTGATTCAAGAGTCTTTCTCTTCTTATCACCTGAGCGTTTCGGTCCCTCGTGATTCGAATTCTCTTTCTATAGTTTTAGTATAATAAGGTGAGCGCTGAAGCATTGCACGAATCTTTCTTAGAAAGATTCAACGAAGAAGTTCTGACCCCGCAGATCTCGGCTCCTAGCTAAAACCCCTTTGTAAGTAAGTTATGCTTACCCTACTTTAAGTATAGCTTATATTTAAAATTAGTATTGTTATTATGAACTTATAATAAATATTTGGGCTATTATTATGACTTATATAAGTGTCGTTATAATATCTTTTTAACCACTCGCGGTACAGGGAATCTGGTTTGAAGGGTCGCTTGGGTTGTTGGATTTCAGAAGTGCTATATGCCAAAATGGTCCTACCCTCTGGTGTTTCATGTCTGACCCCTGTCTGTACATAGTGGGTGAAAAATATTGTTTAAACGCTTATATAATAATAATACTAAGACTAATAATTAGTCACGGTAAATATTAGACTAAAATCTAGTGGTAATAATACTAGGTTTCGTCAAAGGAAATTAATTTTAAGAAGTGAAGCGTTGTCTGAGTTCAGAATCACAACCTTAACATGTCAGTGCATAGTTACTTTCACCTTACACATAGATGTGAAGTATTTTATATAAATTACGTGCTATGTGAGCATATAACCTATATACTTGCTATCTATGCTAGATGAACGATTTTTATACATGTTTTACATGATTTAAACTGTATATGTATTTTATATCTACAAAACGTATTGGACAAAACATGGGTAGATTAGAGATGAGATAAATGATGAGAGATGAAATATGAGATGAATGATGAGCGATGATATATGAGTGGTAAAATATGGTGAGAAGCGATGAACCAAGCGATGACCTAAGCGATGAGCCAAGCGATGACCTAAGCGATGACCCAAGTGATGGCCCCGTCATCTAGCAAAGTATGGATGATAACCACATACTATTCTAGACAGTCCAGTGGAAACACTAGCAAGCTCGCAACCTGTAGGTGTTGTGAACGATGTGTTCACCCGGTGTACTCTAAAAACCCATTGACATGTATTGCGAGTGGACTCTCGAAAACGATGTTGACAATAAACGAGATAAACCCTGGCGACTATGCAAACTTAGTGCCTGTTTTATAAACCGTGGCAACGATGGACTTCGTGTTGATTTCTTAGGATGATCCTTAGGAATGAATGAACGAGGAATAGATGGTTCTTAGGGTAGATCCTTAAGAGTAAAGAAGATAACGGGGATGGGTAATTGGGTTGATTGTTTGATGTTTAAACATAATAATTATATTATTGTGGGTTGAAAACCCTATGTATTCACCAGGTTTCCCAACCTGACCCACTCAAGCTTATTTGTATCATAGGTGTCGATATGAAGCTACTTTACACTGAGAGTTTTAAAAGAGATGTAGATCACTAGTGTAAATGAATGTAAGTTCTGTTTATGCTTATGTTTCTGTATTGACGATGACATCCCAAGGTTTTGAAAATGAATAAAAATACATTTCTTCGGAAATGCTTTGATAACATATTTATCATGTTTTTCTGGGAACAAATTCTGCAACATTTTTATTAAAAGAGGTACTCTGATTTTTATAAAGCATAAACAAAATCGGTCTTTTCTGGCCGTGAAAATGGGGATGTCACATCAGCACTATCTCAGTGCCACCCATCACTCTCTGCCCCAGTTCTCCCCAACAAATGGGAGTCCGACACCTCCTCCCATATAGAAGCTCAAATGGGGGCATACCGATGATACAATGGTGGCTGTTGTTGTAAGAAAACTCAGCCAAGGGCAAATAAGTGTCCCAACTTCCTCCGAAGTTCATCACACATGCTCGCAGAATATCCTCAAGTGTCTGAATCGTCCGCTCGCTCTGACCGTCTCTCTGCGGATGGTATGCGGTACTGAAGTGTAACCGTGTATCCAACTCCTCATGAAATTTCTTCCAGAACTTAGAAGTAAAGCGCAGCTCTCGATCTGACACTATCGAGGTCGGCACTCCATGCTGAGCTACCACCTCTCTCACATAGATCTCGGCCAGTCTCTTTGTAGAAGAACTCTCACTAATAGCAAGGAAGTGAGCACTCTTCGTCATCCGGTCCACAATCACCCATATCGCGTCAACCCCATGTGTAGTCCTCGGTAATTTGGTGATAAAGTCCATAGAAATTTGTTCCCACTTCCAATGGGGAATCTCTAAAGGCTGCAAAGGACCATGTGGATGCTGGTGCTCCGCCTTAACCCGACGACAGGTCAAACACCTCTCTACAACCCATGCCACGTCTCTCTTCATACAGGGCCACCAATAGTCTCTTTTCAGGTCTAAATACATCTTAGTGGCCCCTGGGTGGATCGATAATCTCAATCTATGCGCCTCCTCCATCAATATACGACGAGCTCCACCAATATAGGGGACCCAAATCCGCCCGTGGAAGGTCATAAGCCCACGACTGTCCGTCACAAACTCGGACACCTGCGTAATCACACGCTCTCTCTTACGGTTTTCTGGCCTCACAGCCTCCACCTGAGCCTCTCAGATGGTATCCAAGACTGGATTCATCACCGTATCCTCATACACACATCCCGGATCGGAGCGCTCTTAGCTCTGCGACTCAAGGCATCAACTACCACATTAGCCTTGCCTGGGTGATGTAGTATTTCACTACATCCAACCATCTCCTCTTTTTCATATTCAGATTGGGCTGATCCATCAGGTACTTCATGCTCTTATGGTCCGTGTATATCATACAACGGACACCATAAAGATAGTGGCGCCAAAGCTTGAGGGCGAACACCACCGCCCCTAACTCCAAATCATGGGTGGGATACCAAGTCTCATGAGGCTTCAGCTGCCTCGACGCATATGCTATCACGTGACCTCTATGCATCAACACTGCACACATCCCTGAAATAGACGCATCGCAATAGACCATAAAGTCATCCACTCCCTCCGGAAGGGCTAATACCGGAGCTTCGCACAATCTCTGGCGAAGAGTCTCGAATGATGCCTGCTTCTCAGGCCCCCAAACAAAAGTAACGCCCTTCCGGGTCAATCTGGTGAGAGGAACCGCAATCTTGGAGAAATCCTTGATAAATCTCGATAGTAGCCAGCTAATCCCAGAAAACTCCTGATCTGGGATGGGGATCTCGGCACCTCCCATTGCATAACTGCCTCAATCTTGGCCGAATCGACCAATATCCCATTCTAATTAACGAGGTGTCCCAGGAACTGGACCTCTCTTAACCAGAAATCACACTTGGAGAATTTGGGTAACAGCCTCTCCGATCTCAATACCCCAAGAACCTCTCGCAGATGCTCCTCATGTAGCTCTCTGGACCTCGAATACACCAAGATGTCATCGATGAACACGATCACCGACCGGTCCAACATAGGCCTGCACACCCGGTTCATGAGATCCATGAACGCTGTCGGTGTGTTGGTGAGCCCGAAGGGCATCACCACAAATTCGTAATGCCCATAACGAGTTCTAAAGGCCATCTTCTGAATATCCTCTTCACATACTCTCATCTGGTGATATCCAGATCTCAAATCAATCTTGGAATACCAAGATGCCCCCTGCAACTAATCGAATAAATCGTCAATCCTCGGAAGTGGATAACGGCTCTTGACCGTCAGCTTGTTCAACTCCCGGTAATCAAGGAACATCCGGTGTGAACCATCCTTTTTATTGACAAAAAGGATCAGAGCTCCCCACGACGAGCTACTCGGTCGAATAAATCCCTTCCCCAGCAGCTCCTGAAGCTATGAGGATAACTCCTGCATCTCTGGTGGCGCAAGGCGATAAGGTGCCTTGGCGATAAGCGCTGCTCCCGGAACCATATCAATCCGAAACTCCACTTACCTCTCGGGAGGCACACCCGAAAACTCCTCGGGAAAAACATCAGGAAACTCGCACACTATCGGAACCTCGGAGATAGAACTCATCCTCTCTGAAACAATCCGCGTATCCATCGTGTACGCCAAGAAGCCCATACAACCCTGCTGTAAACTCTGCCTCGCCCTGGCAGCAAAGCAGAAGGCTGACCCAGATCTGTTACCCTCACTGTAAGCACTCCCCCACTAGGGTCTCGTATAGTCACCAACTGACGCTCGCAGTCGATCACTGCAATCCATGCCCACGATGACACAAGCATCACCCATCGCAATCGGTACCAGATCAATCAGAAACTTGACACCAAAAATCTCCAGCACATATCCTCGGAACACATCAACAGAAAAAACCACACGCTCGTCAGCTATGGAAACCCTCAAAGGTCGACTCAACGCCTCATGTCAAATACTGATCTGACGACTAAAAGCTAAAGACATGAATGATCGACTCACACCCGAGTCAAATAACACTAAAGCAGGTACATAACTCACAAGAAATGTACCTAAATATAGCACAGAATAAGCACAATAAATCTCAAAATTAATAAATAAGGAAATACGTACCAGCCACGACACCAGGTGTTGTGCGGACCTCCTCCGCTGTCAGCAAAAAAGCTCTCCCACGAGCCCTCGAAACCTCGGCCTTCACCGACCGAACATCAGTAGCACGCAAAGCAGCAGGAGTGGAACCATGGGCCGATCCCTGAACGAGCTGAGGGAACTCGGCCTTAGGATGGCCGGTCTGATTGAAGTGAAAACAGACTGCAAATCCCTTGAGGAAATCCTTCGCCATATGCTCCTCCTTGCCACATTTGTAGCAAATCCTCGCCCAACAAGATCCCTCATGACTCTTGCCGCACTTGCCACAAGTGCAGCCCTTCTGGCCTCCTTATACCGAATCAGCGGGCTTAGCCTGCTTGGCTGCCGACTGCGACTGCGTCGGCCGCCGATCTCTCCCCTGAGACTCCGCATCCTCCCTGGCCTGAGTCTCCAGCTCGATCTCCCTCCTCCTGGAATTTTCCTGAAACTCAGAAAATGTTCGATAAGACGAGTTCGCCACGAACTCTCGAAAAGCAGCAGCCGCCTCGGAAACAACAGCATATCGCTCGTCAATTGTCTCGATCAGAGTGGTCTTAATAGACTCAAACATCTCCGGAATAGCCTCTTGAATGGCTGCGGCCACCTCATCGTGAATCATCCTGCGAATCTCGTCATCGTTAAATCCACTGCTCTTTGGGGTGTGGCGTGTACCTACCATGATGTCTCTGAAACACAACACAAAATCATCAGAGACTCGCTTGAGTATACTCACACTCGATCACTCGCCCCTACTTTCTCCTTAGCATCCTAAGGATTCTTACTTAGGTTGCCTGCAGATCTGGTGCTTTCAGTAGTACGGGCCCAATACTAACTTTCACACCAAACCTGTAGTCACCCCAAGTCCTCCTCCTAGGATTCTAATCCATAAGTACTCTATCTCTCACAAATATCAGATTACTCTCTCAGGCTACTCACATGCTCATCTAACTATCTCTCCTAGATTACCCCTCAACTCAGAACTCAGCACATACTCAGAGAAAATAGCAGATAACACCGATCAATAGCATCTCTAGGCTAAGGCATCACAAATCAGGCAACTCTAGCCCTAGAATATGAATTACCTGGCCTATTCTCTAGCATTCATTTCTAATATGCATAAATATCTCATAACACAAATAAGTAAGGGTATTTTGGGAAATCACCGTTCGGGCTCTCGCTGATTGTACACACTGCTCTAGCTCGTTTTCTCTTAAAACTCTTTCTCGTTTTAGAAAATCATTTCTTTTGAAAATTTTTCTCAATCCTCAGTTTGAGTTCAAACCAAAATTTTCATTTTCAAACATAAATAAACACATTTCACATTTCTCAAAAAATCTCAAGTATCAAACATCAACACATATTTCAAAAATTGTTTATCACAAATCCAGGATCCTCCAAAGACATATCTCCAATGCCAGTGTGTGTATAATCAAGTCGGGGCCTTCCCGCGATCCTCGGAAGTACCTGAAACACATAACACATAACACGGTAAGCACGAAGCTTTGTGAGTTCCCCAAAATACCACACACATCACGTTAGCCACTCGAGGCTAACTCAATACGACCCTCCGGTCAATGTGTTCCAGTGGGGACCCTCCGGTCCCACACTCGGGTGGACCCTCCGGTCCTAACTCAATTAGCTCATAATAATAATACTCAGCATAAATCACAAAGACATAATGCAGAATATCACAATACACAGATAAGCACATAAGACATCTCAGTCATGCAAAGATACCACTCATGGTAAGTATAGTGAGAAGACTCACCTTGCAAGAAATCGGCTAATCTTGAACTCAAATCACCGGTCTAGCCTCCGCCTAACACATACGAGAATTATCCCTAATTAATCACGGCTCTCAAGTAGCTACACTAACCCTTCTACAAACTCACAGAAGGGTAAAAGACCATTTTACCCCTCAATGGCCATAATTGTTCACAAATTGACCAAACCCTAAAAGTCAACCAAAAAGTCAACAGCAGGGAGTACGTTGCGCGTACCAGCTCTCTACACTGGGCGTACTCAGCCGCCATGCAGGCATCGGGGATGCGCGACCCCTACGCTGTGCGTACTGGGATTACGCCCAGCGTACGTTCCAGTTTCACCTTTCTCACTCATTTGGTCTTAATCAGTTAAGACCTTGGCTCAAATCACATATCTGGACTCCCTAACAGCTCTTACTCCATAAAGTCAGTGACTTTAAGCCTTTGCATGGCTGATATGGTCACAAACACACAAAACATCCACTCTCTTATCTCAAAAAGCTCATATCTCATGCATGGCTTGATTGCAACGTCCAAGACTGGATTTTTATGACACTTCACCACTAAATACACTTAAAGGGGGTTGATCATAGCCTTTAGAGTACAATATCTCATAAAGTCTCCAACTTTTGGGACAAAACCCTAAAATACTCTACTATGATGCACAAAACAAAAGAGTGGGAAAGCTTGAAGCTTTATACCTCTATGTGGAGCTCCCAACACAGATGTGCTCAGACCTAAGGGCCTGGACTCTCACACCTTCTTCTCCAAAGCTTCTTCTTCACTTCTAGAACACACAAGGACTCTCAAAGGCTCTCAAATGCACTCACAAGCTCTAGGAACGAAGGTTTAGGGCACAAGAGGCCAGGAATGAGGCCATCATATCCTGTATACAGGGGACTCATCCTAAATTAGGGTTTTCACTCTGGGCCTAGTACGCCCAGCGTACCCTCTGGTACGCCCAACGTATTAGGTGGCTTCCACGTCAAATGCACGCATATGAGTACGCTGAGCGTACAGTCACGTACGCCTTGCATACTCATTCACCACCTTTTCTCAATAATTGGCTCAAATAGACAAGTGCTCAAAAGATCAAGGGTTACAAGGTATACCTGGACTTGGGATGTTACAAATAACATCCAAGTTTACAAATTAAACCACATTTTCATAAAGCAAAAAAAAAAGGAAAAAAAAGACATAAAAAGTCTCCCAAAATTACACGTTTGATTGTTAAAAAACCTTACTTTGTTATTGAACTTTCACTTATGCATTATGATTTATGAATTGATAAAAAAATAAAAACATAAATAATACTATATACATATATATATATATATATATATATATATATATATATATATATATATATATATATATATATATATATACATATATATAGGGTACCCATCGGGGCCAGTTTCGGGTACAGGTAAGGGTACCCAAACAGGTAGAACCATCCCCATCCCCGTCCCCGCTTTTTTGCATTCGGGTAATACCCATCCTCATCCCCGTCCCCGGTCAACTCGGGTTATGGTTTCCGGTACCCATCGGGTACGGGTTTTTTTTCCATATTCAGGCACAATTAATCTTCAACAATGATTTGTCTGGAAACTTCAAACGATTTTTCTCCAGATTCCAGAAACTACAGTCAGTGAATTGATTTCTTCTCCAATTCCTTATTTCGATTTCAAGTGAACATTTTCTTCTCCTCTCCTCTCTGATTTCCATCTTTTCTGATTTTTATGAATTTGTCCACGACTACCACGACGTCACGCACCAAACTAGAATCGAGAGTCGGGGAATTGAAAGTCTAATTACTTCTCCATCTTTTCATGATTACAGAAAACCGAAATCGATTATTTGCCTTCTTATTTTCGATTTCCAATTTTCTTTTACTTAAATAGCATCGGTGACTGAGAGACTAGAATCGAGAGTAACTCAGACTCAAAATCTTCTTCAAATTGAGACAAAATCGAGAATACTTGAAATTGAGATGAAACTTATTATGAATCTCTGTAAGTTCTACTTTCTAGCCTTCTTGAAATTTCTTATTCTTGTTTGAAATTTGATTTTTTTATATATAAATGGTCCTATTTTTTGTTTTAATCCCAGGTCTCAAACTGCCTTGGACTGACCCTGCCTCCAATCCCTCTTCATCTTTCAACGATTTTTCTTCTACAATGATTTTGGAGCCAACAAAAGTTTGTCCTTTTAGTCTTCGAACTAACGTTAAAGTTTAACACGTCGAGCTCCTTTTGCATGACTGTCATCCAATGTGGCATTTTGATGCCCATTTTGCAGCCTTTTGTGCCATGGGCTGAGAATAAGGCGAAAAATAAGGCATGTCGAGTAGTGTGAGAGAAGTTAGAACGATGCTTCGGTTTAAAAATACCCAACTTTTCCCGAGTTTACATGGGATGGTGAGAAATCGCATGCATAGAAGGCAGTAACACGGTAGAGTTGGAATCAGTTAGATGAGATGCAGTCCCAGGGTGGTCGGGTGCATGGGGTGTGCGGGATCTAGACACCTTGTTAGATAATGGTTGGTTTGTAAACTGCCGGAGGTGAAGTGGGTATGTCGTCGAAACACATGCCACAAGCAAGCGTCAAATCTGGTTGGATGCTAACGATATGGATTGGTTGTGAATTCAATGGGAAAACGGGATTTTCATCCCAAAAGGATTGTAAAGGTAGTAAGTTGGATGTTGGAAATGTAGTATCCTCAGAAAACAGGAATATGTGCTCGTCAAAGCAAGCATGCCTTGTAATGTAGATTCGATAGGTGATAATATCAAGACACCTTTAACCCTTGTACCGAGTGCAATAACCCATGAGGATGTAAGGAATGCTCCGTGAAGCTAGCTTGTCACTCGAATAATCATGTCAATATGGATATACATGGAATGCGAATTCACGAAAATTGGCATAATAAGGCATGCGGGTAAATAAGGCCTCAAATGGAGATTGACCGTCCAATATTGGAGTCGGGAGATGATTAATAATGTAGATTGCCGAGGTAAATGCATCCACCTAAAACATAGGTGGTACATGACCATTAATGAGCATAACCAATCGAGTTTCAACCACATGAAAATGTTTTCTTTCAACCCTTCCATTTTGTTGAGGGTATACATGCAAGATAAATGGTGAAATGTCCAAATGTCTTCAAGGATGCGATGAACATTATGATTAGTGAACTTCGTTCCTCCATCACTTTGAAATACCTTGATTTTTTTAGAAAACTAGGTCTGTAAAAATTTTATGAAAACCGAAAAAATTCCTAAATATTCTGACTTCGTTTTTTTTAATGGATAAAGCCAACTAAATCGTGAAAAATCATCCATAAACATTGCATAAGAACGATAACCATCAACCGATGTAACGGAGGATAGACCCTATGAATCACAATGAATGAGTTCTAACGGGTGCAATGCTTTCTTTTCATTAATTTCAAATGGTTAACAATGTCCCTTAGACATTTGAAAAAAAGGAACATGTTGGGTTTTCTATGCAACTATATACTAGATTAATGCAACAGAAACATTTAAAAATCATCCTAGTACCCAAAGTAGAGTACCTCTAATGGTTCACATTGAAAAGTCAAGAACCCTAGAAACTAAAAGAAAGAGATATGAGAGAGGTGAAAATCAGATTTTGCATCCTTCCAGGAGGTATGCTTGGGACAAAATTATGAGTACCTCAAGGCCCCTTTATAAGTTGTGGAGGTAACAGGATAACCTTAATTTGAGTCAATTAAATATTAAAAGTTAATCAAGATTTAAATTGTTTCCTTATCTGTTAATAGGATTGATTCTGGAAGCCTCCAAGGAGCCTCGCAAAACCATCCACCACCTAGGTTTCTAGAATGTTCATCTTGTTCAGTTATTAAACAATTAACATTCAATCATTGCACCTCTAGATTACTTCAAATTAATCTCAAATTAATCTAATTAATTTTGGTTAGTTTCTAAGTAATTTATTAACATGTAACAAATTAATAAACCATTTTCTCAATCTCCTAAAACCATTTCTAGCTATTCTTGCTCTTGAGGGCAACCCAAGAAAGGATTTTGCTATTATTCCCAAAGTTACACCAATTAGTTATGATATTGGACACCTATTTCTAACTGAATATAACTCTGATTTAGGTAAAACAGAGGTAAAAATAAACAACCCAATTTATTTAAAAGAGAAATGGTGTAAAAGGCACATAACCTAATCATACGTCCCAAATTTCAAAAGACGCCTTCAATTGTGATTCGACGACAAAAGCTTGAGATCCCAAAATCAAGACATACAATCCATTTTCATATTTTACGTTGGCCAACACCTATTTCGTATTGCGGTCCTGAATATAAAAGTGTGGTTGGGAAAATAATACATCCATGTTATTGTCAGTTATTAACTTGCTAATAGATAATAGGTTTTTCTCAATATAATGAATCGCCAACATATCATTCAAGATAATACGATACAAAATTGTAGTATGACAAATATGAGAAATTGTAAGTTTGTTACCATTACCAAAGGTCACATGCGCCTGGAGAGCGTACAATGTGGCTTGCAGAACAATGTTTTTTGATGGGGTCATTTGATCGGTGGCCCCTGAATCCACAAACCAATCAAGACTCAAGGAGGTGACATGTCATTGAGCGTGAAACGCTTAAGCAAGATTAGCATCAGTAGAGACTAGTTTGGAAGCAAACTGAGTTAGATTAGGACAACGATAGGCATAATGACCCAATGTGCGTCACAATTGACAAAGAGGTGGTTGTATACCCCTGTCACGACCACCGTAGCTGCCACCCCTTTGGTTTTTACCACCATCATGACTACGAGGCTGACTCAGACGATTCGTTTGTTCAACTTCAAAATTTGAATGTGACGTCCCTAAATTCACGGTCATTTTTAAAAAAATTATTTATGCTTATTTAAAAATCAGAGTATCCCTTTTGAAAAGTAGTATTGTGGAGATTGTTCCAAGAAAAACATGATAATAATATTATCAAAGAATTTCCAAAGAAATGTATTTTATTTATATTAAAACTTTGTGATGTCATCGTCAATACATAAACATAACCATAAACAGACCTTACATTCATTTACACTAGTGATTTATATCTCCTTTAATCTCTCAGTGTAGTGTATCTTCGTATCGATACCTGTGATTCAAATAGACTGAGTGGGTCAGGTTGGAAAACCTGGTAAGTACATAGGGTTTTCAACCCACAATAATATAATTATTATGTTTAATTGTCAAACAATTAACCCAACTTCTCATCCCCATTATCTCCTTTATTATTAAGGATCTACCCTAAGAATCATCTATTCATCATTCATTCATTCCTAAGGATTGTCCTAAGGAATAGGCACGAAGTCCATCGCTACCAGGGTTCATCCAACAGGCACTAAGTCCATAGCGGTCGATGTTATCTGTTAGGCACCAAGTCCATAGCTGCCAGTATCCATTTATAGGGCACTAAATCCATAGATGACAACGTTCATTTGTAATGCAGTAAGTCCATAGCTGCCAATGTTCATTTGTAAGGCACTAAGTCCATAGCTGCTAATGTTCATTTGTAAGACACTAAGTCCATAGCTGCCAATGTTCATTTGTAAGGCACTAAGTTCATAGATGTCGGTGTTTATCTACTTGGCACTAAGTCCATAGCTGCCAATGTTCATCTATATCATCATTCATCTACCCATATTTACCCAATATTTTTATAGGTATAAAATACATATACAGTTTAAATCAAATAAAACATGTATATTTTGTTCATCCAACATAGATATCAAGAACACAAATAATATACACACATAGCACGTAATTTATATTAAATACTTCATATCTATGTGTAAGATGAAAATAACTATGCACTCACTTTTTAAAGTGATGACTCGAAATTTGGACAACGCTTCGCTTCTAACAATCGTATTTTCCTTCAGCGAAACCTAGCATTATTATTGCTAAATTTTAGTCAAATATTTATTGCGACTATTTACGAGCGATATTGTTTTATAAGGGTTAAACAATACTTTTCAACCACTATGTACAGATAGGGACCAGACATGAAACACTGGAGGGCAGGACCATTTTGGCATTATAGCACTTATGAAATCCAACAACCCTATGCGGCCCTTCAAACCAGATTCCCCGTGCCGTGAGTAGTTAAAAGGTATTATAATAACACTTTGTATATTATATTTTATAATATATATATTGTTTATAAGTTCATAATAACGATAATAAACTTAAAAATAATCTATACTTAGAGTATGGTAAGCATAACTTACTTATAAGAGGGTTTGGCTAGAAACCGGGCTCTGCGGGGGCAGAACTTCCAAGCCAAAAAGCTCTTCTTCTAGGAGCCTTCTGGCGCTCCGGGACTCGCCTCTTAGAATTTGGGATGTACTAAGGCTTGGGAGAGGTTTAGAGAGAAGTTAGAGAGAGAGAGAAGGGTTAAGGTGCGAGGAATTGTGGCAGCCCTCACATGGTATTTATAGGCCTGGCTTCGGTCTTACGTTGGGCGTACTCCTCGGAGTGCGTTGCGTTTACGAAGGGGCACGTGGTGAACTTCGCATGGGGGGACGTGGGAGCTTCTGGGCCGCGTGTGCGAGACCGCGGGGCGTATAGGTTATCTACGTGGGGCGTACACATGTGTAGCCTTGCATCAGCCTACTCTGACTTCTAAATTCCATAACTTTCGCATACGAGCTCCGTTTTTGATGTTCTTTATATCCACGCGTAGGGGGAGACGTACTCTACAACTTTTTTTAGACTCCGTAGGCTAATTTTGACTTTATTTTTAAAGTTATATTTTATCACGCCTGGACATGTAAAGTCCGTTAAAAAATCCATAAGTTTGTCATCCGACGTCCGTTTTCATTTGTCTTTTTATCGTCGAGCTCTTGTTAACGAGATTTTCGATGGTCTTTTAGATTGTGTTGGCTAAAATTTGGTCGATCTAAAATTCGAATTACGGGTTGTGCACTGTTATGCTAAATCATAGAAAAATCATAACTTCCTCTTATGAAGTCAGATTTGGATGTTCTTTTTATTCACGCTCTCGGTTTAACGTATTTACGACTTTCGTTTAGATCGCTAAGGCTAAAAAGTATTTTATTGCAAACTCACTTTTTCCATCACACAGTGTCGTGTCGGTTTTGTCGTGTACCCTTGTGACATATACTATAACTTAATTAAGATTATTATTCTAAATAATCTTCTATCAAAAAGTCATTTTTGATGCTTATTGTATCTAAATTGACTAGCCTGAATCTGCAGGCGTTACAGTTATCTCCCCCTTAGGATGATTACGTCCCGAAATCATCAATGAAACAGGGCTTGTATAATGAATCCATACGTTATCTCTTCATCCTACGTAATACCTGTAGCTTCTATGTTCCTACTAAATGGGTATCTAACTCTTGGACTTCTTGGCTGCAGGCGGTGCTCAATCTTGCACCCACTCTTTATCATATGTTGGACTTTCAATCGTAACCTTCGAGTTACAATCTCGATCCTTACTAGAGACTCCTGCTCCTTCTTAAATAGACTTTACTTCAATTATTGTAACAGAACGATGGGTCATGTTCTAATGACCACTCATCGTATGATGCAATGCTTAGACTTAGGTCTTTTAGAGCCAAATTCCTTAATGGAATATACATTCCTTCATGTTCTAATGTGATATAATCAAATTATAGTATGTAGCACTTCTAGCTACAATTTCTTACTTTAACAACGATTTCGATACTTCTACTAATCGCTTTGATTATCTTTCATTTCGATCTTCTAGATTAAGTTAGACGCTACATCGATCTTGGTTCTCTAAACCACGTAACATACTCATCTTAGTCGGACTCGATTCGATATGATGATTAGGGTCGGAATAACAATCATCTTCTTAGTCGTTACCAAAACGATGGTAACGACATACTTGAACAAAACGGAATCAATTACTAGCTTCTTGGTAAGCTTGTAACTTTCCCTGATCCAAGTGTGAATCATGTGCTTCCGGTAGTATAGGCCTCTACTACCTTTCACACCTACTCATACTAGTCTCGGGTACTGTCTCACAGTTTTTCCAAGTCACCATACAAGAATTTCACATAGCAACTTAACACACCTAATAACAAAACCAAGGTTTATATTATTTCTTAGAACGATTACATAGATGTTCAAGTTCACCCTACACTATGCCTCTTATATTTGGCTACACCACATGATACTATATAGCTACCTTATTGATCCTTACTTCTAGTATCTTGCGTTGTCACCTGCTTCATCAAGGATCATCTGGAATGATATTGCCTTTGGCTTTGGTGGTATATTTGGTCTTGTTGCTTCATTTTTCTTCAGGCAATCTCGTGACATATTCCCCTTCTCTCCGCATCCATAGCATACCTTATAATTAAGTGTACAATCTCTGGAATGGTGACCGATCCTCCCACACTAGTAACAAGTCACTTCTTCGTCGCATCTCCCATAGTGCTTCTTCTTGCACTTTTCACACCACTTGGCTCCATACTTTTGGTCATCCAGGTTAGACTTCGAGAATCTTCCTTTCTTATCAGACCTTGAGGATACCTCAATATTCCTCTTTTCTCCCGCCTTATCTCTTTCTAGACCCTTTTCTCTTATCTGGGTCTCTACATTCTTAGCTGCTCTAACGGCTGTTTTCAAAGTAGTTGCCATTTTGACCATTGGGCCAAAGTCTGTTGGCAATCCGTTAGCAAAGCTATCTATCTTGGAGAGTTCAGTAGGCACCAAGTAGGGGAATAGCTTCATCCTCTCGGTGAATGCGGTGACATACTCATCAAAACTCATCTTCCCTTTCTTCAGGTCCTGAAACTCGTTAGTTAGGTCTATCGGATCTATCTCTGAGCTGTATTGCATTTTCAACTACTTCATGAATGCTTCCCAAGACATCCGCATGGCTTCTCCCCGTGGCATTGTATCTGCCAACAACTTCCACCCACTTAAAACTCCGGTCTTTAGTTGTGTGACTGCAAAGATAATCTTTTGCTTATCGCTGCAGTTGCAGCTTTCAAATACCATTTCCATCTCAGATATCCAGTCTATAATTTCCACTGGATTTGGGCTTCCATAAAAACTTGGTGGTTTGGCACCCAAGAAGTTCATATACATGCACCCATCTCTGTCAATCCTTCTGTCCGGGTTGTTTCTCCTGACCACTCGGGGTCCAACTTCACTCACAGTACGGTTGTAATTTCCCTCCTCTAATAGTTCTTCATTTAGTTCGGGTTGCACAAAACGCACAGTAGGTTCATCCCTATTAAGCAAAATTTGCCTCATCTCCTCCCTTTATTCGGCCATCATAGTGCAAATCGTTGCTTGGACTACTGCCATCGTGATTGGCTCGGGTGCAGCTACTACCTCCGGTGCATTCTTAATCACAGGCTGCTGATTAGCAATAGCATTTCCATTGGTGTTTCCAAATCTGCTTCGAGTTCCCACCATGTCGATCTATACACCTACTCAGAAGTTCGATGTGCAGTGATGAGAGTTTAGATAGGAAAGCTTTATTTACGATAGACGTATAATTATCCTTATCTTTTCGAAAAGTTAAATGTCAGTTCTAATACCGTAATTAAACGTTTAGAAATCTGCACACATAAAATTTCCAGATACGGTCGGCAATAGAACATAGATCCGATCAAATAATGGCATCATAAAACATCACAAATCATTTATCACATAAAATCAATTTAGGCATCTTCCTTAAATAAGCTAGTGTTTGTGGCTATTCAGGTGTACTACCTAAAATATATTAGACACACTCGTCACGATCATCGCTTAGTATTCTAAGTTTAAGTCTAGAAATAAATCCTTATTCATAGTTCGCTTAAACTAATGCTCTGATACCAAATGTGACATCCTCAAATTCACGGTCATTTTTAAAAATTTTATTTATGCCTATTTAAAAATCAGAGTATCGCTTTTGAAAAGTATTATTGCGGAATTTGTTCCCAGAAAAACATGATAATAATATTATCAAAGCATTTCCGAAGAAATGTATTTTATTTATATTAAAATTTGCGATGTTATCGTCAATACAAAAACATAAGCATAAACAAACCTTATATTTATTTACACTAGTGATTTATATCTCCTTTAATCTCCTAGTGTAATGTAGCTTTGTATCGATACTTGTGATACAAATAAACTGAATGGGTCAAGTCGGGAAACCTGGTGAATACATAGGGTTTTCAACCCATGGTACTATGATTATTATATTTAATCATCAAACAATTAACCCAACTTCCCATCTCCATTATCTCATTTATTCTTAAGCATCTACCCTAAGAATCATTTATTCATCATTCATTCATTCCTAAAGATTGTCCTAAGGAATAGGCACGAAGTCCATCGCTGCCAGGGTTCATCCAACAGGCACTAAGTCCATAGTGACCGATGTTATCTGTTAGGCACCAAGTCCATAGCAACCAATGTCCATTTATAGGGCAATAAATCCATAGTTGCCAACGTTCATTTGTAAGGCACTAAGTCCATAGCTGTCAATGTTCATTTGTAAAGCACTAAGTCCATAATGTTCATTTGTAAGGCACTAAGTCCATAGGTGTCGGGGTTTATCTATTTGGCACTAAGTCCATAGCTGCCAATGTTCATCTATATCATCCTTCATCTCTCATCATTCATCTACCCATCTTTACCCAATATTTTTATAGGTATAAAATACATATATAGTTGTTAAAGTGATGACTCGAAATTTGTATTAAATACTTCATATATATGTGTAAGATGAAAATAACTATGCACTCACTTGTTAAAGTGATGACTCGAAATTTGGATAGCGCTTCGCTTCTAACAATCGTCTTTTCCTTTGACGAAACCTAGCATTATTATTGCTAAATGTTAGTCTAATATTTATTGCGACTATTTACGAGCGATATTGTTTTATAAGTGTTAAACAATACTTTTCAACCACTATGTACAGATAGGGACCAGACATGAAACACCGGAGGGCAGGACCATTTTGGCATTATAGCACTTATGAAATCCAACAACCCTATGCGGCCCTTCAAACCAGATTCTCCGTGCCATGAGTAGTTAAAAGGTATTATAATAACACTTTGTATATTCCATTTTATAATATATATATTGTTTATAAGTTCATAATAACGATAATAAACTTAAAAATAATCTATACTTAGAGTATGGTAAGCATAACTTACTTATAGGAGGGTTTGGCTAGGAACCGGGCTCTGCGGGGGCAGAACTTCCGAGCCGAAAAACTCTTCTTCTCGAAGCCTTCTGGCGCTCTGGGACTCGCCTCTTAGCAGTTGGGAAGTACTAAGGTTTGGGAGAGGTTTAGAGAGAAGTTAGAGAGAGAGAGAGAGAAGGGTTAAGGTGTGAGGAATTGTGGCAACCCTCACATGGTATTTATAGGCTTGTCTTCGGTCTTACGTTGGGTGTACTCCTCGAAGTACGCTTTGCATACGAGAGGGCATATGGCGAACTTCGGATGGGGCGACATGGGAGCTTCTGGGCCGCGTACACGAGACCGCGGGGCGAACAGGTTATCTACGTGGGGTGTACACATGTGTACCCTTGCATCAGGCTACTCCGATTTCTAAATTTTGTAACTTTCACATACGATCTCCATTTTTGACATTCTTTATATCCACGCGTAGGGCGAGATGTACTCTACAACTTTCGTTTAGACTTCGTTGGCTAATTTTGACTTTATTTTTAAAGTTATATTTTAACAGACATGGACAGGTAATGTCCGTTAAAAATTCATAATTTTGTCATCTGATGTCCGCTTTCGTCTGTCTTTTTATCGTCGAGCTCTTATTAACGAGATCTTCGATTCTCATTTAGATTGTGTTGGCTAAAAGTCAGTCGATCTAAAATTTGAATTTCGGGTTGTGCACTGCTATGCTAAATCTTAGAAAAATCATAACTTCCTCATACGAAGTCAGATTTGGACGTTCTTTTGATGCACGATATCGGTTTAACATATAAAACGACTTTTGTTTAGATCGCTAAGGCTAGAAAGTAATTTATCGCAAACTCACTTTTTACGTCACACAGTGTCGTGCCGGTTTTTTCGCGAAACTTCGAGAAGTCATAACTTCTTCGTTATAACTCGGATTTCAGCGTTCGTTATATGTACGAAACCCTTGTGACATAAAATATAACTTAATTAAGATTATTTAGTCTAAATAATATTCTATCAAAAAGTCATTTTTGATGCCTATTGTCTCTATATTGACTAGCCCGAATCTGTGGGCGTTACACTACAGGGGGTATGAGTCACACCATAAAGGGAGCACATAAAACTTACATATGACTTAGCCTAAATAAGAAGGTCTCGAAAAAGAGGGGTGTGGCGAGTGATACGTATGGCAGTAGAGAAGCCTTCAAAGGACAGATCTAACCCACTCAAAAACCAATGAAGCTTGTCATAATCTTCAACCAGATGCCCGACAGCCGTGAATTGGTCGCATAGTCCCTCAAATTTCCAACCAATGTTTGACACAGACATGTAGTCCTTGCCAATTTGACGCAACTGATCTCTCAAGTTCTGAATACACTCCACTGACGAATTGTTGTAGGCAGATTAAAGGTTCAACCAGATTTGGTGAGCAATTGGCAAACCGATGATTTCTGCCATTGCCTCTTCGGTTAATGAGATGTGGAGTATGATTATCACACGTTGGTCAATGACGACCCAAGGGTCGTAAAGCGCGTTGATCGCAGGTTTTCCATCAACGGTGATCTCGGATTCAGGGGCATTGATGGAACCGCCGATATGAAGCATTATGCTTTAATAAGAAAAGAGGGGGAGCATCTGGTTTTTCCAAACAAGGTAAATAGAAGAGGAGATCTTGATTCTTATCATGTGGTAGAGTGTATTCATCGAAAATGAGTTATTAGAGGAAGATGAGGCAGACATGGAGAAAACAAATCGCAGGGGAGGAAGAAGAAACGAGACAAAAGGGGAAAAGAATGGTCGCAAGAAAAGATTACTATTATTAGGCATATGATACCATGAATGGATTTACTTTCTATGCCCTACAAGAATGGATAGGCATACATTTTATAATTGAGAAAAGTTACAAAATACCAGTGGCGGCCCTCGGGTGGTGCCGGCGGTGCGGTCACACCAGGCCTCCGATTTTAGGGGGCCTCTGATTTTTAGGATAATTTATAGTTATAGTACTGGTATTTTTGTAAAATCTATTTTTATGTTTTATCAATAAATAAAATTAGCCCGGTAACTTTTGGTTCCAATTTTAGATGCATTTTAACATTTGGCCTCTGATGCGTTTTAATTACCGAAACAAAGTCTCACTTTAAAATCATTGTTAACTACAAGGTGGGAAGGTAGGATTGAAAGTGTGAAAGCCATAGTTACTCAAGCTCCTGAAATAGTAAAAGCTCTGCATAAACTTGTTGAAGAAGAGACAGACATAAAGATCATAAGTGAAGCTACTTGTCTAGCAGAGTATGAACTTGGCGGATTTGACTTTATAACAGGTATGGTTATATGGTATCATATATTGGCTAAAGTAAATAACTTGAGCAAACAACTTCAGTCTGAGACTATGCGTATTGATGAGGCAATGAGTAGTGTGGGAGCACTTATTGAGTTTTTTAAACACTATACAGAGAATGGGTTTGGGAAGGCTTTGGATTGTGCGAGAGCTATAGCTTCTGATTTGGAAATTTATCCAGTGTTTGTTGAGAAAAATAATAAAAGAAAAGTTGTTAAAAAAAGACATTTTGATGAGAATGACATTGGGTCATCAGAGCCGGTACATGAACTTTCACCTCAAGAGTCATTTAGGATTCAATATTTTGTGTACATAGTTGATCAAGCTATTGGTTCATTGGAGCGAAGGTTTCAACAATACAAACAATATGAAGACATTTTTGGTTTCTTATTCACAACAGAAAAGTTGAAGTCAATGAATACTAGCGAGTTAAAGTCATGTTGCAAAAATCTGGAAAATAGGCTGTAAAATGGTCATATCTCAGACATTAATGTTGATGAATTATTCAACAAACTGGAGTTGTTACAAAAACATTTACCGGTTGAACACAATACAGCTAACGGAATACTAAATTTCCTAAAAATGATGAACACTTATCCAGTTTCTTGTCTAGCATACAGAATATTGTTGACTGTTCCTATTACAGTTGCATCAACGGAAAAAAGTTTTTTCAAAACTAAAGCTTTTAAAATATTATTTGCGCTCGACCATGCCTCAAGAGAGATTAAACGCTTTGGCATTGATTTCGATTGAGAACGAGTTTCTTGATTATGAAAGTCTCATAGATGAATTTTCTTCTAAAAATGCTAGAAGTTCAATGTTTAGAAAATAGTAATGCGTTGTTTTTTTTTTTGTTGTTGAAAAGTTGTTTATAACAGTTTTACAGTTTTATTTGATTACTAATGAGTGATGAAGACATTATTTTGTGGTAGTGAATTAATGAGATGTTGTTTAGCAACTTTATGTTTTGAATTAGTGGTAGCAAATGTAGTTAATAATATTTACAAGAAATTTTTGTGGGGCCTCATTTTAGTTTTTGCACAAGGCCTCCGAAATGTCAGGGTCGGGCCTGCAAAATACATACATGAAGAATATTAGAAATACATAAATGGAACAACAATTAAATGAAAAATATAATTACAATGGTATATTAACAATAAGAATAAAAAGAAATGTATTTACGGGACCTTGTGATATACATGAACAATGAAATGAGCTAAAAAGAAAAAACATGATAGTTGATGAGCAAGTTGTGCTCTTTAATACAAACTATGGATACAAGAAATGTTAATTGACAATTAAAATGTCAATTTAGCCGTACAAACGTTTCATATTTATTTTAAAAGGTCCCTAACATTTTTTTTCTTTCTAGAGGCATAAATTGGAGTTCAACCTATTAACTTGGTCACCAAACGTAAAGTTACCGATAAACTATGACACATAATAATTTGATTTGAATTGGTTGTCTCTTCAGAGCCTATGTGGCTGCCAAATCATCACCAAAGGCTTCAATTTTGACCGTTGGGATCTGGCTTCCTCTAAACCGGTCAACAAGTTCATATGATGGCTTCGGTGGCCGGTAATCACAATCGATGTTCACTCTTTTTCTCACTTCAGTCGGACCAAAATATATGCTAATACACTAAAATTTGGTTCACTGCTCTTGATTAGGTGAGGGAAAAGTAACAAAATTCCAATTTTACCCAAGGCATCTTCATCTCTTCATATTCAGCAAATGGAATCAGATCATCGACTCTCGTCTCCCTCCTCCCATGTTCTGTGTCTATGTATTCTTCTTATCTGTGTTTTCTTCTTCTCTTGTGATTTCATATATGTGTTTCCTATCTACTTCTCCTTCTTCATGCATGTAATTTCATTGTCATGGTCGAAATCAAGAGATTTAACCAATATTGGTTTATTTTATAACCAATGATTTCTAGTAGATAAAATTACTCTACCGATACTGATTTACTAATATGTCAGACTGTAAATTCTATCTTTTTTCATAAAAATTGATAGACTCCATTGGCCCTTTTGTAGATTCTATATGATGAAATTAGAATTCCAATTCCACATTACACATACTTTGGGTCTTAATCAGTTGTCAGGCGAAGATAGTAAGAACTTGGATTCCCATTTGCTTTGAGTATTTTTCATTACATTTACACTCGCTTTGTGATCACATTATTATTTTCACCAGTAACCCAAAATATAAAAGTAAAAATCGACATTGAAATCAACTTACATGTGTGTGTGTGATAGAGAGAGAGAGGCTAAGAGGGAGAAAGAGGGGAGAGAGAGAGAGAGAGAGAGAGAGAGAGAGAGAGGTGACACACTGCTTAATATCAAACTATTCAAGCCAGTCTAATAAGTTCAGGCTTTCAAGTCTTATTGTTCAATGGAACATGTTCATAACATAAGTAATCTTAATTTTTCTTCAAAATCGGGGTTTTACTTAATTTTTTGTGAAATACAAAACTAAATTTGAGAAAAATAAGATAACATCGTCAGGGTAAGTTTGTGCGAGGATGATCTTACCGAGAAATGAAGTAAGCATCGATGGCCAAATTTATGTTATCTTTGAAGTTGAGATGCAGTATGTCACACCCCCAGCGGCGATGGAAATGTCGGGCGATGAGACGACATCATGGATCACATCCATTTGCATATATAGAACAATACAACAACATAACAATACAACATCCCTTGTCTAGGAGTATATGAGAATCCGACATACTGAGTATGCCTTAACAGTTACACAACTACGAAAATACGACAAGATGATAGATAAATTGTACTACCTTGATTTTTTTCCTATGTATGACTTCCAGATTCTTAGTTTCCTGAGAATACATGTGTTTTGAAAGAACGTCAACATAATGTTTTTGAGTTCATAGGTTTGAAATGTTTGACTCAATGTACTTTTAAACTAAAAAGTATGTTTTTACTATATACAATTGCTTTCCCTAGTTTATATATATATATATATATATATATATATATATATATATATATATATATATATATATATATATATATATATATATATATATATATATATATATTATATATATATATATATATATATATATATATATATATATATTAAATTTATTAAAACAAAAAGTATGTTTTGACTATATATAACTGTTTTTCTCCGGTTTATATATAAATGTACCTTTTAAACCAAAAGGTATGTTTTGACTGTAGATAACTGATTTCCCAGCTCATATATAAATTTAGTTTTTAACCCAAAAGTATATGTTACATTGTATATAAGTACAATTTCAACTTATATATAAATGTGCTTTTATACCAAAAGTATGTGTTATCTTATATAAGCACTATTTCAACTTATATAAATATACGCACTTTTATACCAAAAGTATGTGTTATCGTATATAAGTACTGTTTCAACTTATATATTTGTGTATTTGGAGCGCCCTCAATGTTACAATGAGTCCCTATAACCGTGTTCTTGACGAGGGGTTACCCCTCATAATGTTGTTGTTGTACATCGTAAAATGAATATTGACACTTCATCAAACGTCATAAAAATATAGACAATTATCAGCCGGTGTGACTCTTCCGTCAAGGTTGTAGCTAGTAACCATAGGTGGGGGTGTCAACCTGTATAAATCTATATATAACTCTCCCAATCATTTAAGATTTAACGGTTATAGGGCTGGGGCCTAGCTAAGCATTATACTTAGGTGATGAAATGTCTCATGTAAACCATCAAGTGTGTGTTACGTTTGTCTAACTTTAAATGTCAAAGTTACCAGGCAAAAGTTTTTCAGTATATAACCACTTTATATGTTCTATAACCTAATAGTACTACAACTGTAAATGTTTTGTAATCAAAGTTTCGACAGTAGAACTACTATAAATGTTTTTTACAAAGTTTTGATAGTACATAACTATTATACAAGTTATGTAAACAGAGTTTCAACAGTGTAAATATCAGATTACATAAACACAAGTTTTATGAAATGGAAAAATAATAGTTTAAATTTATATAAAAAATAAATAGCCGTTTTAAGTTTATATAAATATTAAATAACAGTTATATTCATGTATTCTCCCACGAAAACTATAAAAATGTTTGAAAATGGACATGTGAAACTCACTTTCGAAATGTGCTTTAAAATCATGTTTTAGCAGTAAAACCGGAACATGCCTGAATCAACCTGACAGAGTTTCGCCTACGAGACGTCGGACAAAAGGTCGTGAAGTGCTCAGATCAGATCTGGAAAATGGGTGGAAAATGATTGGAAAATGTCTGAAATAATAATCGGTGGAAGCTGTCGGCGGCGGCACTACGACATTCGATGGTAGTTCTCGGCGGTGACAGCAGTTGCCGGAGTTGTGGGCCGTTGTTTGGAGGGTAGCAAGAGCTAGATCGGAGGTCGTCAGAGGCAGGGGTCGGATAGAGGAGTGACGGTGGCGGGAGGTGGTGAATCGCAGCGGTGGCAAACGGCGGTTCTTCCGCTGGAAATTCTAGAAGAGTTCTTAGAGAAAAAGATGATGGTGTTGGAAAATGGCAGCCCCCTCCCCTTTTTATAGAGGGTGTTAGGTGATGTGAGTGTATAGGAATGGGTCGTGAAACACCTTCTCTAACTGCGTGCCACAGGTCTCCGAATTTCGACATCCCGTGAAACTTCCGAAAACGATAGGATATAGAATTCAACGTTACAGTTTTTAATATGTAAACATATTTTCTAAACGAGTTCCATAACTAGGCGAACAAAGCATTTGAAAGTACGATAACTGTGGGTTCCCAGTTGCTGCGATTTGGCTAAAATCGCAAAAGCATCAAATCTTCGTGAAACAGAAAAGTTTGCAGTTAAACAAATACTAGACTATATCATGTTTCGTAAATCTCCACATGTTCGTCAAACGAGTTGCGTAGCTATGCGAATGAATCGATTGAAGATTTGTTAACGGAAAAGCCTGTGTTGCACTACTTTGTTGTTATCCACAAGAGTGTCGAGGTTTTTGGGCAAAATTAATTAGCTTTAGAATCAAATATTAGATTGAACTTGTTTGTGTGAAAATTGTTTGGGATTGAAAATCCATAGTTTTACATTTCAAACAAAGTGTTTGAAGTTTTGTTTTTACGTTTACAACCCGCAGATTGTTATTTGACTGCTCCTTTCCTTCGAAAGCTCGTAACTATTAAATACGAACTCCGTTTTCAACGTTCTTTATATCCCTGATTATTACTAATGTATAATGAAAAAAATTTGTTTGTCAAGACCTACATCCATCGAAGACTTAAATGTTATTCCGTATGCATTTCCAAGTATAAAACTTTATTTGCATTAAAATGAATGGAATATGTTACATTAAGTCTTATTAGATCGTATTTATAGTGATAATGTTTAACGAACATTGATCTAATTTCACGGATGTCACACAATACTCTTCCCCGTTGCAATTCCACAGGGCAATCCAATTAGAAACACCTCTAATCAACAAAAAATAATTAAGGAGACGAAAGGTATTTGCTGCTAAATTTAATATCTCATGCAACACATGTAAAATGAGGAAGCAAAGTAATACCCTAACCCGATACCATGAATCAAACGTTGTATAACGATTTGGGGAAAAAGGCATCATCAAGAGACTGAAGTGGGAGAAGACGAAGCGGAAAAAAAAAGTATGTACTAAGATCGAGGGGGTTGAGAGGGTCTTTCTTATATTCCTTGATAAGGGAAACCTCCATACGAAAACACACATATGTCTAGACAAGAGAGAAATAAGGGGAGGCTGTGAGGGAGAAGAAGAAGGATAGTGCATGCTAAGGGATCATGTGTGATGTCTTGAGGAGGAGGACGGGGAAACGGCTTAACCGTAAATAAGGACTTAGAGCGGTTGTGATCGAAATGAAGAATGATCAAACGGGTGAAGTTTGTTGGATGGTTATTGACAAATTGCGCTTGATATATATATATATATATATATATATATATATATATATATATATATATATATATATATATATATATATATATATATATAATAGAAAAAGGATCATGTGAGGACTATTTTTTTGGTGAGGACTCGTTAGGACACCTTAAAATAATTTTAAAAAAAAATACAAATCATAAAATCGAGCAGTACTATATTGGAGAGAAATCAAAAATTGAAAAAAAATTGGATCATTAAAATTGAATCGTGGATCATTTTTATGATCCATGATTCACTTTTATGATCCATAATTCAATTTTAATAATAATAAAAGAATTCCAATTTTTTTTCTCTCCAATATAGTACCATGTTTGATTTATGACTTGTATTTTTTTTCAATTTTTTAAGGTGTCCTCACCGAAAAAAAAAGTCATCACTGGAACCGGACTTATATATATATATATATATAGGCTTATGTTATTCTATTCTAATTAATTATTGTGTGGTTGTAGGAATGATTGTAAGCCAATCATTTTATTTATTTTAAGAAAGTGAATAATACATATTATTAAATTAAAGATAATTAGAAAATACCAGCTAATTTCATTTTAATGGTATTTTAGTCAATTAACATAAATTTAAAAAAGGAAAATTGCATATTTTAAGGGATAATATATTCTATTAATTTTAAAAATGTGATTGTAGGGATGATAATTCTCGGATATTCTGACAGAATATGTTTATCAATATATTGAAAAATAACAAATATGCTTGAACCATAAAAGAATACACATTCTGACAGAATACATATATTGATTTAATGAGTTTCTTGAAGAATAACAAAAATTTGGATACAAGTTCAATTTTTTATATTACATTCTTAGAATGATATATTGAAATCAACGTAAAATACTAATACATTCTGAGAGAATATTGTTGTTAATCCATGCTAATAAAATAAAAAAAATACATTCTTAATGAATAACAAATCAATTATGTAAGAATACAAATGTCAATGGCATTCTATATGAATGTATTCTGCTAGAATATACTATCGCCCTCCATGTTTTCTTTCTTTTCCTCTTCAAAACCTAAACCCACATGTCATCTGAGCTTAGCAACTGCATAAAGTTAGGAAAAAATTAGTCACCTCGATCACCATGTCTGTAAATTAATATGGAAAAAGTGAAGTATGGTTTATCATAGCTTAACAACTGTGTATATACCTTAATTTGAAGCTGCAAGAACTTCACATAGTGGACAGCTTCTTCAAGCATTGTGCTAATGTCAACCTTCGTCCCATTTGGAACAAGGTTCTAAAGGACTTTCATAATAGAATTTCTTCCGTAGAATCATGAACAAAAAACTTGGGCTATTAATGAGGAGTTATAATCGTTTTCATCATAGAGATCAACCGAATCATGATGATTACACATACCATTCTTCTGATGAGAGTGAGAATCATGAAAAACAACAAGAGCCCACACAAAAAGATCCGTCATTGAAGGGTTTCGGTGAAGAAAGCATCGATCTTCAACTCATGAGGCTTGATAATTTATGTGGCCCTCCGAGGTTTCTTTTCACAATCAACGAAGAAACCAGTTTGGATATGGAATCAGAAGGTAGAAAGGGTTCAAGAACAGTAAGTGTGAGTGAGCTTCTTCACACACCAGATGCACCAATTCCGTTATCGCCATGAAGCATATTCTAGTTAAAAAAGAAATTACAGCAAACACTTCAAAAATGAAATCACAGGCAATATCATAGAAAATAACAAACTTCAGAAATCACTGTTTCATTTGAATGCATTCAGAAGAGCATAGGCTCATAGAAAACATCAGATGAAAAGAAATTGAAAATGTCACAACTCACTGTTTCGTTTGAACTAGAACAAAGAATAAATTACCTTAATAAGGAGGGCAGTAGTGGTGGTGTGGTGGGCATTGCTAATGGCGGAGGAAACAAGGAAATTGTGGGAATTTGAACCTTCGATTTCGGGTAAATCCTATTGTTTCGGATGACCCACCGTTTCCCTTGCCCGTTTCTGTAGTACACAATCTTCACAACATTCTCGTTTGTAATTGGGTGAAATCCGAATTCGAACATCACCTCCTGTTCCTGAAACTGCTTGGATTTCGAAAGCTCTAGATAATCCCGAGAAAACGGGTTGAAAACGTAAACGAGTTTACCATAAAGCGAATCAGACAAGCATAACAAGCCATTACATGAACCCTAGACGTTGAATTCAAGCAAGGGATTTCGGCGGTGGCGACAAGGGTTTCCGGTGGCAACAATAAAATTGATCGATCATACCAAGGGACATTCCTTCCTTCTCTCTGTATTTAGGGCTCGGTGGTGAGTGAATATTTTGGAGACGGGAGGACCGATTCATACGGTTTATAAGATTTTATAGGAACTACCATTAAATGATTTACATCTTTAATATATACAAGATTACTATTATATCTTTATATTATTTATTATTTATTTAATTAATTTTTTTATTTTTGATTGGTCCACAATCATCCTTACATCCACGTTATATTTAGTTAGAATATATATATATATATATATATATATATATATATATATATATATATATATATATATATATATGGTATCAAAAGTTACTACAAGAAATAGATTTTTATAAAAAAAAAGCCTTCGACATAAAACACCCCTTGATAAATTCATCATCTTATAATAGTCATTCGGTGCCACATATTGGTGAGTGCGGCCTACTCCTTCCTTTCCATGTAATATAGTCAAATATAATAATGTACGATGTATGCCAATGTTCATTCATGCATTATTTATTTATTTTTCTGTTTATAAAATACAGATTTGCTTAAATAAATCATTTAACATGTTTCTTTTCTTTTAAATTATATATATATATATATATATATATATATATATATATATATATATATATATATATATATATAAAGCTAGTATTTTTTTCTTGAATCTCATGCATTTGAAACCCTATTTTTTAACTTTCTCAAACCACATTCATTTGAAACCTCACTTCCTCAAACCACATTCATTTGAAACCCCATTTTTTAACTAATGCAACTCAAAAGTTTTCTTAATTATGATTTAATACTCAAAAGTTTTATAACTTATATTATGTTTAACTAGTTTATAAGCCGTGGGAACCACGAGTTATAAAATTAATTAAACTTTCATAATAAAAATTTATAATTATTAATCAATTATTTTAAATAAATCATGTTAAATAAATTATTAATTAAGAGATATATCAAAAATTTAAAGTTATTATAACTTCAAATTTAACAGATAATTAGAAAATGTAAATTTAAATTTTGAAATGAGTTGCCTAATATATTTACATGACACATGACATAGTATTAATGAGGAGTTGTATTAGAGTGACACTTGACAAAAGAAGATTATAACTATTCATTTATTAGAATAGGGATTAGCATTTAGTGAAAAGTTTACTACAAAAAGGTCAATCTTTTGGGAAGACATGAATTAATTATTTATATTAATTTCACATAGATATGTTAATTAAAACTCATACATATGTTATATACTTTCCATCTCTCTCTCTCTCTCTCTCTCTCTCTCTCCCTCTCTCTCTTTCTATATATATATATATATATATATATATATATATATATATATATATATATATATATATATATATATATATATATATATATATATAGGTCAAAACACATCAACCAAAATTCATTTAAATATATATATATATATATATATATATATATATATATATATATATATATATGTCAAATGCTTTTTAATAATGATTGTAAAAATTTCAACATGTGTTACTTAATTGATTGATTAATAAAAATATTAATGTTTTGAAACTCCTAACTCTTAAACTTATATTATTTAATTTGTTAGTTAACTAAAATATTTTTCCTACATAAAGATAACATTTTTATGTTTGGTTACTTATATTTGTTTATGTAATTAGAAAACAAGGTGTACATACAATGACTACTTCAATTTCACATAGGATTCAATACCACTAGAGATGTATGTTGTCTTTAACCGGTGGTAGGAGATTCACATACCCTTTTTAATTATTTATATTAATGCGTAGTAATATCTATTTTATATTCATATTCACCTTAATTTTTAAGGTACAAATTACAGAAGAGGATTCTCGGCGTACCAACATTAAGTCAAACGTATGCCTTGCAAAATATGTAATTAAAATTAAATATCATATTTACTAATCGACTTATTTTAAAACTCCTGATGACATTTATGTATAATGATATATTTTGTATGACTTTATTCTTAATTTCAATGTTTAATATTTGAAAGTTCATATATGAAACCTTGGATGTTTGGGTGTAATATAAATAGTGTAATACAAAGTTTATTAGTTCAATATTGTTTATTAATAGCTCATTCAAAACAACTTATTTCTTATTTTATCCCAAAAAATATTATCGGACATAAGAAAAATAGATTATATTAATGTTATACTAAAACTTATAATATATATTGGATATTATAAAAGTAAAAGTAAAGTTTATAAGGTATGGATTATATTAGATAGTATCAAAATATAAGTTAAAATATACGTTGGTGGATTTTTATGTTATTTGATAATTCGGTTAATGCCCAAAACATGACTAAAAACGTAAATTTCAACATATTTCTATTTTTTCCCATAATTATTTTAACCACTTAAATGCATTATTGCGCAACGCGCGAGGTTACGCCTAGTATATATATATATATATATATATATATATATATATATATATATATATATATATATATATATATATATATATATATATATATATATATAGTAGATTAAAATGTGTGGAAACCACCGTTAAGAAAAAAAACACTATTGATAATTTAAAATAATAATAATAAATAAAAGATTTATAGAAATTTATTAAATTACAAAGATAGTAGTTTTTTCTATAAGTTTATAATGGTTAGTTAAGAATTATATATATATATATATATATATATATATATATATATATATATATATATATATATATATATATGTGTGTGTGTGTGTGTGTGTGTGTGTGTGTGTGTGGAAAATAAATATATGGTTGTCATGTATGTAATATTATGTATAGAACCATCAAAACCGACTTTAGTTTTATTAAAAAAACATAATTTTGTTTCATTGTTTGCATCAACCTATTGCTTTTGAACTCATATTATTTCTGATTTCGTGATTTATCTCCAAAATTTATGTAGTTCGAATGTGTTGTTTTTTTATTAGACTTCTAGTACGCTTCATAACTTCCTTCAACATCTACAATATGTATACTTGCATGGTTTTTTTATGGGTTATGAGAAGATGTTTATTGAGTTTTCTAATAAACACTTTCAATCATTTATTATTGTTTTTGTATTCAATTTCAATATGAAAACCTATAGGTAGTTTGAAAAATATTATTATACACAGTTTCTGGTGCAAAATTAAAGTTTTAAAACACCATAATAAATATGTACAAATCCTAGCATAAGCTTTAATAGAGGATGTAAGAAAGATGGTAGAGAGATTTGATTGTATTTTTGTAACATCCGATTTTGAGGTATGTTTTATTTTAATTTAATGTTTAATTTTTGGTGAGTCGTCACAATGTGGGAGGGATGGCCACGACATGGCAAAGCATTTTCCAGTCGCGGGTTTTTTGACTCACCACGACGTGGCAAGGAAGGCCACAACATGGCCACTGCTGACGTCTAAACCCCTAATTTTTCGGGTGTTGCACCTATTTAAAGGAATGAAGAGGCTAGGGTTTGCTCACCCTCAGCCTCCACCACCCTCTTAAACTCAAAAGAAATCCTAACTCCTTGTCCTCCATTATTGAAGCTTTTTTGAGTGTTTTTGAGAGGTTTTGAAGGAAGAAGCAAGAAGAAGTAAGCTAATGATCAGTAAGAGAGCCCTTATCTCCCTTCCTAGCACAATTTTGGACCCTTATAAGTGTTCAAGGTTCCACCTTTTTTATTATAGAGTGTTAGATCTTGCATTTTGTCCTATTTTCTTCTTGATCTTGTTTGATGGGATGGTGAGACTTCATAAAGGTTGAAACTTTATGAATCTTTTGATCATTTGAAGTAGTTTATGGTTTGGATCTGAATTTTGGTGGTTTGTTTGAGCCATGCAAAAGATTTTGGTCATAAAACCCCAGTTTAACCTAAGTTGAGTTCAAGACTTGCATTCGACATGCAAGTCTAAAAAGCATCAATCTTTAGGATGGTTTTAGTGTTAGAAGCTCTTCTGGAGAAAATGGGCTTAAGACTGAGGGGATTAAGTGCTTCTTGATTAAGCCCATGTCATGGTTATGCTTTATGGATCTAATACTTAAGGACCTTTTGGAGGATCTCAAGGGATAAAGTTGGAAACTTTATCCATTTAGACAACAATAATGATCAGATATGGGCTTTGGAACCTCTAGGATTAGAGGTTTCGGCTTAACTCATTAAGATGTTGTGGATCTAGTTCCCATGTCGTGGCCTAGGCTGCCACGGCGTGGCGACCGGGGAAAAAACGTATGTTTTGTCGTTTGGGGGTCACGACGTGGTGAGTTAACTTTGACCGTTAACTATTACTTTTGATATGCGTTGACTTTTGGTGAAAACCCTAGTCTTGGAAGAAAAGCAAAGGGTGCACTTTATATGTATGTATAGGTGGTTTGTAGCATTTGTATTCGCAACAGTAGGAGCAGTTGCAGTTGATCATCGTTTGTTAGCTGAGTCTCTTCACCGTACTCGTGGGTCGAAGGCACCAATGTCGGCCAACTGGATTATGTTTGTAAGATGATAGTTGTCTTTGTGACACTTGTTCATATGCCTGTATGTGCTTGTTGTCTTTGTGACTCTTACTGATATGATTGTATGCTTAGCTGTAAAATAGACCCATAACCGGTTGAAAGATACCGAAGGGGGTGAAATAGACCCGATACTAGTTGATAGATACTGAAGGGGGTGAAATATACCCAATTTCAGTTCCTAGCATTTATGTATGTTTGGTATGGGGTATTTTGGGGAAGTATCACTAAGCTTAGTGGTTATAGTTTTATATTTATGGTTTCAGGTACTTCCAGTTTGAAAGGGAAAGGCTTGGCATGATCGCACTGCATCCATCAGCATTCCACATTTTATGACATGATTTGTACTCTAATGGCTATTTTATACATTATCACAATTTGATGGATTTGGAAATGAATGAATGATGTTTCTATTGGTTTTAAAAATGAAATGTTTACATAGTAATTTTTGGGACGTTACATGTTGGTATCAGAGCCTTGGTTTGATGAATTCGGGCACACTTCCGGGCGTGCCTGAACTCAAACTGAATAATTGATAATCTTTTTGAAAGGAAATGGGTTTTCTAAATAAACCTTTATAAAGAAAAGGGGTGTGATGCGTGCAATTAGCCGCGCTCAGGTAAGTATTTCTCAAAATACACATTCATGTTATTGTTTCAAGTATATGTATATGTGTATAGCATACTAGATTAGGGCTAAGGATCTGCTCATAATCGCATGATAGGATGCTAGGAGATATGACTTTGTATGCCAGTTGTATGAACCTTTAGAAATGCATGCTAGTATAGATTTCAGATGATCAGATAGAGTGACCTAGGTAGGCAGTGCTTCTGTTTAGAACTCAATGCTGGAATGATGCTTGCTTTGTGCTTCTAGGGACTCCACGGGTGTCGGTTAATTATTAAGCAAATACGTTAAATTACATGTTGTGGGGATTAGATAATTCTCGAGAGTTAGGTTCAACCCTATTATGCAGCTCTTGTTGAGTCCAACCATTGTAGAATGGGACCTAGCTGTTGAAAATTATCTGGTGCTGATAACATGTATTGTATTCTTAAGGTAGTTAGAAGGTATTGGGAGGGGGGGAGAGAGTCTCTTCTGCAACTGACGACAGAGAGTAGTGTGGAAAGGAACCCTAAGAAATATCTTAGTGCGTAAGGCGCTCTATAGTGCGAGTGAAGTAACTGATAGTAGGGAAGTGACTTGGAGGATTTGAGACAGTCCTTGAGGAATGTATAGATTGGTGTAAAAGGCAGTATTGGGCCCGAAATATTGAAAACACAGGATCTATACCAAAGACAAGGAAGGCCTTGATGATTTCGAGAAGCTTCGGGAGTGTAAACCTCTTTGTGTGTATACCAATTATGTATGTATTATGTTTTAGCATGGTGATGACACGTGGCGAAGCAAGAGGTTTAGGATCTAGATCTAGTTCGGGCTCAGGCATCGAACGGGACTACGTGAGTTCATCGCGTCTGAGATTACGATAGGAATCCTTAATGCGATCCCAGTTATGTTCGAGTTGATCAAGGAGGGTATCATCGATTTGATGGAGTAGTGTTTCAGGGCCTTTAGAGCCGATCTAGCTACTGGTCAGTACGAAGCTCGCACTCTCTCCTTCAAGGATTTCAGGGGATGTAGGGCAACAGAATTATTTAGGGTGAAGGACCCCATTTCCGTCATACGATGGATAGTAGACATGGAGTGTGCTCAGATGACTAGCTTCTGCCCCGAGGGGTCGAAAGTGAGGTTCGTTGTAGGTTGTCTGAGGGTGACAGCCCAAGACTGGTGGGAGGAAGTTGGATATGCTTTGGGATCACCGGCCATTGAGGCCATGGCCTGTTCGGATTTTATGACCCGGTTTCGACCGGATTTTACACCGGCTGTTGATGTAACACCTGTGTTTCTGGATAAGCATGATTATGATGATGTAATAGTTAGGTTCAACAATTGTAACATATTTTGAAGTAATGAAGAGGAATTATTTGAGTATTATGTGAATTATGTAATTTTACGTGCATTATACTTACTATTAACGACCTAATAAGTTAATAATAAAAATAAGCGTCAAAAATAAAATAATAGATAGACCCAATATCTATGAAGAAAGTTGAAGTAATCGTAACCAGGATTTCGGGGGTATAAGGAACGCTGAAATCCGACTTATAATGAAGAAGTTTTGGCATGTCGAAGTTTTGCGGCAAAACCGGCACGACACCGAGAATCGTAAAAAGTGAGTTTGCGATAAAATTCTTTTTAGCCTTAGCGATCTAAACAAAATTCATAGTATACGTTAAATCGAGAGCGTGTATAAAAAGAACGTCCAAATCTGACTTCGTATGAATAAGTTATGATTTTTCTAAGATTTAGCATAACAGTGCACAACCCGAAATTTGAATTTTAGATCGACCGAATTTTAGCCGACACAATCTAAATGAGAATCGAAGATCTCGTTAATAAGATCTCGACGATAAAAATACAGACGAAAACGGACGTCGGATGACAAAGTTATGAATTTTTAACGGACTTTACCTGTCCAAGCGTGTTAAAATATAACTTTAAAAATAAAGTCAAAATTAGCCGAAGGAGTATAAACGAGAGTTGTAGAGTGCGTCGCCACATACGCGTGGATATAAAGAACTTTGAAACGAAGCTCGTATGCAAAAGTTACGGAATTTAGAAGTCGGAAGTAGGTTGATGCGAAGAGGGTGACGTGGCAAACTTTGGACCCTTGCTTACACACCACGGTCTCGCATCCGCAGGAGACACCTGCCCCCTCGTACGCACAGCGTACCTCCGAGGAACGCCCAATGTAACCAAAGATCAGACCTTATAAATACCATGTGAGGCTCACTCCAATTCCTCACACCTTAACCCTTCTCTCTCTCTCTCTCTAACTTCTCCCTAAACCTCTCCCAACCCTTAGTACTTCCCAAGTGCTAAGAGGCGAGTCCTGGAGCACCAGAAGGCTCTGAGAATAAGAGCTTTCGGCTTGGAAGTTCTGCCTCCGCAGAGCCCGGTTCCTAGCCAAACCTCCCGGTAAGTGAGTTATACTTACCATACTTTAAGTATAGCATATGTTTAAGTTTATTATCGTTACTATGAACTTATAAACAATATATATATTATAAAATATTATATATATATATATATATATAATATATATATATATATATATATATATATATATATATATATATATATATAAAGTGTTATTATAATATCTTTTAACTTCTCGCAGTACGGGGAATCTGGTTTGAAGGGTCGCATAGGGTTGTTGGATTTCAGAAGTGCTATAATGCCAAAATGGTCCTGCCCTCCGGTGTTTCATGTCTGGCCCCTGTCTGTACATAGTGATTGAAAAGTATTGTTTAACACTTATAAAATAATAACGCTCATAAATAGTCACAATAAATGTTAGACTAAAATCTAGTGGTAATGATACTAGGTTTTGTCAAAGGAAAATAGAATGGTTAGAAGCGAAGCGCTGCCCGAGTTTGGAGTCATCACTTTAAAAAGTGAGTACATAGTTACTTTCATCTTACACATAGTTATAATATAAATTATGTGCTATGTGTGCATATTATCCGTGTTCTTGATATAAATGTTGAATGAACAAAATATACATGTTTTATTTGTTTTAAACTATATATGTGTTTTATATCTATAATTATGATAGGTAAAGATGGGTAGATGATATAGATGATGAAATAAATGATGAGAGGCTTCGATGTTTAAGATGATCTAGTCATCTAGCGGAGTGTAGATGACGACCACAGACTATTCTAGACACTCTAGTGGAATGCAGGCAGGCTCGCAACCTGTAGGTATTTTTGAACTAAGTGTTCACCAGGTGTACTCCATCCCCCTTGTAACACTCCAAATCAGGTACACCTTTGAAACCCTTGAAAATGAATTAATTAACAAAAATAGTCCCTCTCGTACGCTGGGCGTACCTAAGGGTACGCTTAGCGTACTATGGGAGAAGGATCACGAAGGAGCCTTGCGTACGCGGGGCGTACAAAAGGGTACGTCGGGCATATGCAACAGAAGGCCAAAACCCTAAATCTCGTACTTGACCCCCTATTTAAACACTTTATAGCCTCTTGGACCAAACCCTATCAGCCTCTTTAGCCTCATTTCATTCACCAAGGCGTGATGGCGCGGCGTGCACTCTCTCTCAGGTGTTTTAAGGACACTACGATGTTTGGAATAAAAGTTGTATTTGACATGTGTTTTGAAAACAATTATGGTTGGATTTCTTGAAATATGGAAATGTATTTGACTAATCAAAAATGAAAAAAAATTCTTTGAAAAATTGGTTCGTTACACCCCTCATGGTTGCCTTATTTGACATGTATTGCTGAGGAATCCCCTAAGCAGTTTTGTCATCTCGTTGAAAATCCTTAGGCTAGGTCCCTTACTTTAGATGCTTTTGATGGGTTTTGAGGAAAGCATACATTCATATGTGTACATACAACCCTAAATTGATTGGATCTAAGTTTTCTATGTTGAACATGCAAACAATGAACTCAATACAAGAAACCCTAGGATCTATGTATTATAATCGAAATTCACATCATAGGGATCAAAATACATACCTAGATTGTTATATTGTAATAACAATCTAAAATCTTGTAGATCTTGAACTTCGAGAACTTAGTGTCACAAGTGTAACACCTCTAATGGCTCAAAAACACACTTAGCAAGATGATGATTATGGGCGGAGGAGAGAGGAGACAATTTTTGGTTTTCTTAGGGTTTAGGAACCTTATCCTAGCCGAAATCCACAAGGAGTTACGCCCTTTATATAGTTGTTGGTTGCTTAGAGCCAAAGCTAGGGTTAAGATAAGGAAACCCTAATCCCTTTGCTTAAGGCCTAAGCAGCTCATGGATCCTCATCCTTAAGGCCATGAACGAAATTTATAGGGCCTTCCCTAGAGAATTTCGTCCATCCCTCCTAGGATGGTCCAAGAGCCAAAATCCACAACTATCAATAAACTGCAAAACAGCCCCTGCACTTTTAATTAATTTCTTTAATCCCAAAGTTAATTCCAAATTAATTTCTGATTAAATAATAATTAATAATATGATTTCTAATTAATATTTTATTTCCATAACATATTAATAAATCATTTATATCAATTTATTATTCCAAATAATAAATTCTTCCTCTTCCTCAATTAATCATCATGTCAAGTTGCTAGTGTGAAGGCAACCCAAAAGGACCATGCCACTATCAATTCAAGTACATACCAATTATAGTTATGGGCTTAGACACCTAATCCAACAGTCTTCCACTTGGATAAGTCTAATAACTATAGTTTCAAGTACGACTTCAAAAATTGACAAGCAATCGTAGCTCTCAAAGTCGATGTCGAACTCTGACCTAGTCAGATATGTGTCCTTACATAAGTGATCAAATATTCCTCCATTCTACAAGATATTGTATGGACATGAGACATGGATTATAACCATTCTCTCTGTCCAATGTTTGTTTCCCGATTTCCAATTTATGACAATTGATATCAGACTACTATTTGAACACATCAATTTAGTCCAAGCTTGGCCAAGCACTTTAGATTTCATCACCAAATCATCGAGGGTCCCACAGATATCGCTTTTCCTGTTAGGAAAAAAGGAACAGATAAACTTCGACTCATATGCTTGCACTATTCACTCATCAAATCACGCACAACAATACATTTTATAACATCAAGTTACTGATGTGTTTACGTATTATCAATGCACAACTAACTCGTAAACAACAACTCATATGTCTCCGTTTCAAGAACATAAGATATTATCATCTCAAAATTACTCGTGATAAAATCCATGAAGTAATTCTATGAGCGTGGGTTAATCCAATACTCAAATCACCATTTCAAAAGTACTCATGAATACTACAGCAAACCATTGCTATGTATAACCCCTTAGACAATCTACAGTCTGATTCATGATAGTATTAATTCACTACTTACTTCCAAAAGTATGATCGACTGTGGATGTTTGAATAATCTAATTATTCGGGAAGTAAAACATGCGAAGTGAAGCAAAATAATAACCTAATTAATTATGGTCTCAAAACTATTGAATATAAATAAAACACTTATTATTTAATCACCATATTAATTAGACTTTATTAATTGTATAATGTTTCGATTAATCAACTAATCACTTGAATTAAACATCAGTCATGTCATGTTCTAAACATGCATACTATGTCTCTCTATGGTCCTTCCTTTATGGACAGATCAATTAGACATAATTCCAACGATCCTCATATCACAATTCTAAATCTTTATTACAAGTGTAAGAATTCCACATTCTTGTCACTACTAAATATGTGTCTGAGTCTAACCTTGCATGCAATATCCTTTTGTGATGACGTGGCGTCAAAGTCACCGAGACTTAGCCAACGATGTCACAAAATGCTCCATTGACATTGCATGGTAATGAAGTATCAAATTCAAGGTAACTCCTTGAACACCTTCCTTGCATTAAGGTTTCTAACTTATAGTCATATCAGAATTGATAGTCAAAGTCACCAAGACTTAGCCAACGATGTCACAAAAAGCTCCATTGAAACTTTGTTACTTAAAACAATTTCATGGTAATCAAGTATCAAATTCAAGGTAATTCCTTGAACACCTTCCTTGCATTAAGGTTTCTAACTCACATGTAGTTTTTAATCATCCACTCCCATTATGGAAACATTTCCATATTCCCATATGACTATCAATTCTGATCAAGAATTATCCCAATCAGAAACATGACAATATGGTCCGTCCAAATATTAATATACTTCCAACTGTCTACAAACAACCAATCTTCAGTGAACCATAGATTGTTCTTGGCAATTTTTTAACAACTTTAGTCATATCTTGTTCTAGTCCTCTTTCTCTCTCAATGCCCTAGGCATTTGAAAAATCAGACCAAGCGAATATTATAGCATATGTAATCAATCCTATATCTGAAGCATATGGGATTCGAAACATAATGTCTTACATAAAGACATGATACTTGATCAGTCTCTTGCTATAATATTTCCATATATTGAATTTTCCTATGTTGAATCACTTCAACGCGATATTCATATATGTTCATGACTAAGTTCCATTAAAATCCATCGATCTAAACTTTTAGATTTGAAATGAAGTATAAGTGCTCTCTTCCCTATAACTTTCTATAGTGAAACAATTTTCAAACTTTGCAACTTGCATATTTGTAACCTTTGTTTCCTACAAATAGTATTGCTAACATCCAACACTTAGCATAACAATTATGCTCCCACTAGCATAACAATTATGCTCCCACTACCTTTGACATGTACCCAGAAATCAACTGGACTTCTAGAAATAATTAGTATTGACTTTCATTATAAAGCTCAGATTTTTGATACGTGGTGCTTTGATAAGTCTTCATCTAGACCTCTCAGGCTCATACACCTTCATTAGATTGCATATGTATGTGTTTAAACCCTTTCAGAACTAATAGCAATAAGTCTTGAATGTTCAAAACTATTACTTTCCATTTCTCACAATTCGAACTATGAAAAGGGATGTCGTAATCATATACAAATTTGAGAACGCAATTATCACCACTGCTAACCATGAAATCAATCAGATTTAAAATCTACTAGCGAAAGTGTTTCCTCAAAATCATTTTTATGAATTAGAGCGAAAACTTTTGCCACCTAGATTTTATGGTGCATGTGTTCCTATCCATTTGAATTTATCAATTCCAACCTACAAGCATAAGATAAGGTTGAGGATGAACCAAAATCAAATTTTGTTTTTCCTTTCATGGACTGAGCTTTGCTTATTCTTAATTTCTTGCCATCTAGTACCATAAGGGCCTACCATGTCTTCCATGTTGTTTAAGCTGCTCACTTCCATTGACCAATGTACTATCACTGGCCAATGTGCTCTGCCTTTTGCAGTCAAATGAGAACCATAGAACTCACATGCATTTCCAACTCAACTGGAAGGCGCATAGAAACAAGAATGTATCAACTGAACACGATAGGTTATCAACCTCAGGTCGTGTGCTAGTGATAACAAAAAAGGTTTATTCTTGATTGACTCTTGAAACTCTTCAAGACCAATAAGACTCCCATTGACTTCGTGACATATAAGTTTCTCTCTCAAGGAACAATCCTTAACAAGCAAAAACAAATATTCAAAAGTTAGTGGGGATTCTCAACAACAAAATACTTCATGTAATTGGTCTTAGTTTTTCCTTTGTTTCATCCAAAACAACACAACTACCAATTCCAAATGTGCTAGAGTGAGAAAACATTTCTACTCCACATTTCATGAGGTGTTATAAACCTACTTAGTCTGAAAAAAGTTTCTCTTTGAAACTTTTCAAAGTGTCAGAATTGTACTTAATCTTATAAACACAACCATGTTTTCTGACCATCAGTAAATCACGACGAATGTACTTATAGTCCTTTGTGATGGATCTAAATAGTCCACATCAAGGTGTACTAGATCCTTTAGTCCTTCACTTTGATTCACATAAACATGTGATCTACGAATTAGTCATAATCTCCCAACGATCAAGATTCTCATAAATCACACAATTCGAATTGTATGACTCCAAGTTTCTATCCAACTGAAACTTGGGTGTTGAGAATTCCTTCTTCACTTGGTTGATTATGACATTACCACAAACGATATAATTAAGAATCAATCCACATTTAACATTACTAACAATAGAAACATAACCACCAATTTTCATAAATGCTATTGTAAGGAAATATACAGTAAATAAATCAAAATTCATTTTATTTATAATATGTGGAAAATTTTGTCCTTACAATGCAAATATATGAAAACTATGTTTCAATATAATTCCTGGGAAATCTATTAACATATCATAACTCCTAAGCAGTAGCTTCCAAAATCTGATCATCGAATCATGCGGCCGAAATCCATCTCTTACGATCAGATTCAACTTACTTTTTCTTAAGTTTCCTTCTTTCTCTTAGATCCTGCAACACGTCAAAATGTGACTATTACATCATGTAATAAGAATCTATGAATAGGAACTTAATAAAATAGATTTAGATAGTGGATGTACCTGAAGTAGAGTCATACAACTTGACTTTACTATCTCTGCGATCTTTCAGGTAGACAGGGCAGCTTCGCATCTAATGTCCCTTCAATTGGAAATAGAAACATATGGACTTCTCAGGAATAGCTCATAGGAATATCTCAGAATTGGCCTTTCTCTTTACCATATGGTCAAACAGTTTGACCTTGGCCGATCCCTTTCCATTGAGAAGAGAAACCTTTTCTGGACTACCAATGTTGCCATTGTCACTATCCATGGAAACATGGGAGACAAATCCTTCAAACACATTTGCTTGATTTGTGCTCTTAAGCATTTTTGCTTCACATCAATCAGCATATCTGTCAGATCGATTAAGGTCACGTCGTGGTCCCTCTCATAGAAGTCCATAATGAACTGACTGTATGAGTCAGGAAGCGAAACTAGAACCAAGTCAATGGCAAGCTCCCTTGGGAAAGTGACACCTAACATCCCTAGTCTATTAACGTGTGATTTCAATCTCATAACATGAGAACACACAGACTCTCCATCTTGGTGTTTACATGCCAACATGGCTGGAGTGACTTTGAACGATTCAAATTGAAGAATTTGTGGGTCGGGGAGAATCACTGGAGGAGGTGGAGGAAGAGTTGGAGAAGCATGAATTTCAGTCCCACCATTTGAATAAGGGAAAATTCTTTCACCTTAATTAACAAGTTGAAGATCATCTTTAGATTGAGAAGGAAAACCATTTCCAGAAAGATGAGGAAGACCATTGTTGTCTTGACTCGACATCTATAAAGAGAGAAACGAAAATTCACTAGAAATTCAAGTTAGTTGATTTTTAATCCTTAATTATTAACCCAAAAATTAAATTAAGGCTAGGATCCATATTTTTATTCGAATTCTGAAGAGGGATGTCGTAATCAAATTCGAATCTATTTTAGGTGGCTAAGCATTTACCAATTTCAATCTAATGAAACTCCTAGTTCTTTTGAGATTCATTGAACTATTCAATGGCATGTTTAATCTCGATTATGCTCTCACTTTTATGACTGGGATGCTGAGGATCACAAACGAGATGTGAATAACCATGCAAATTAGCTTGGTACTCTTGATGTCATTTATCATCTGAAATTATTGTGCCGGTTAACCACACGCTCTCCATTAACTCAATGATAATTTACGAGACACCCATTGCCAACAATATTAGTCCCATATTAGTGTGACGATTAACCACACATGCTCCACTAACGACCAATAAGGTGCAATGTGCAATTTCATGGGTTAGCATCAAATTCAAATTTTTCTTAAAGTAACTAAGAATGGGATTTTAGAAAATGGTTCAGTTACTTTATATTGCATTATACTTATTAATGAGATTTAATTTGTCATATCAAACCCGTTCGGCTAGCGACCCTCCACCATGCAAGAGAGCGGTGGGTAAGAATGGATACCCAATGGCGGTCATTTTACAGGCCGCTTCCTTGAACTCTCGTTATAGTATGGCTTCGTGAATGAGGCATACTAGCGATTCGACTGACTCGTCTTATACATATAGTAAATATTAAACTTTTAATCTTACATATAGTATAGGATGTATTTTAAACATTTTAAAATACTAAGGGTTTGATCTTTTAATAAACTAAACATTTAATTTAATTAAATTTAAACCACATATGGATTTATTAATTACCATTAACAAAATCTATAAGGATATATTTTAGGGTTTTCCATTTTAAATTTCCAAAATTAAACCTTTATTTTAAATTTCAAATAACCCAAAAATATATTAATTATTTAATCCAATTAATAATTATCTAGTAACCAATTATGGATATAATAATTATCCTTTAATTAAATCATTAACCATATCCATAAGGATAATTACAATCAAATAAATCATCATTATCTAATTCATAATTATCTTCTAACATTTAGGTTTTTATTGAATTATCATATGTTACCAAAAAACAGATTTTGACAGAATTAATAAAAGATAATTACCAAATATTAACCTAGTAAATCAAGTTAGGCAAGAAAATCCGAAATCAGATATGACACACCAACTTGATGAGTTGGAGGACCAAACTCAACGAGTTCATACAACTCGACGAGTTCTAAGAACAACCCGACGAGTTCTAAGAACAACCCGACGAGTTCATTGAACCGAAGGTCGATTCTGTTCCATTCTCCTTTGAACAAGATCACAATTGCATCTATTCAACAGAAAACTAATCCTAAGCTCGATACTACTGATGGGTTTTGAGCAAAACATACATTCCTATGTGTGCATGCAACCTTAAATTGATTGGATCTAAGTTTTCTCTATTGAAGATGCAAACAATGAACTCAATACAAGAAACCCTAGGATTTGTGTATTATAATCGAGATTCACATAATAGGGATCAAAATACATACCTTGATTGTTATATTGTAATAACAATCTAAAACCATGCAGATCTTGAACTTCGAGAAATTAGTGTCACAAGTGTAACACCTCTAATGGCTCATAAATACACTTAGCAAGAGGATGATTATGAGAGGAGGAGAGAGGATACAATTTTCGGTTTTCTTAGGGTTTAGGAACCTTAGCCTAGCCGAAATCCACAAGGGGTTATGCCCTTTATATAGTTGTTGGTTGCTTAGAGCCAAAGCTAGGGTTAAGACAGGGAAACCCTAATCCCTTTTCTTAAGGCCTAAGCAGCTCATGGATCCTCATCCTTAAGGCCATGAACGAAATTTCTAGGTCCTTCCCTAGAGAATTTCATCCATACCTCCTAGGATGGTCCAAGAGCCAAAATCCACAACTATCAATAAATTGCAAAATAGCACCTGCACTTTTAATTAATTCCTTTAATCCCAAAGTTAATTCCAAATTAATTTATGATTAAATATTAATTAATAATATGATATCTAATTAATATATTATTTCCATAACATATTAATAAATCATTTATATCAATTTATTATTCCAAATAATAAATTCTTCCTCTTCCTCAATTAATCATCCTGTCAAGTTGCTAGTGTGAAGGCAACCCAAAAGGACCATGTCACTATCAATTCAAGTACATACCAATTATAGTTATGGGCTTAGACACCTAATCCAATAGCTTTAGGGACAGAAAGTGAGGATAACGAGAATGGGTAATTAGGTTATTTGATGTGATGAAATTAATAAACTTAATTATTGTCGGTTGAAAACCCTATGTGCTGACCAAGCTCCCAACCCTGACCCACTTAGTTTCTTGTATACAGGTAGTGGCAAGAGAGAACATGAGTGATGATCTGATGAGAGATCAATGGATTATAGGCCACTATAATAAGTAGATGTTGTAAGGCCTATGTTGTTTCTGTTTATGCTTTTGATTTGTATTGCCAATGCCATCCCAACGTTTTTAATATAATGAAAATACATTTCTTTGGAAATTCTTTGATAAATTCTTTATCATATTTTTGGGAACAAATTCCACAACATATTTCTTCGAAAGTATACTCTAATTTTCAAATAAAGCATAAAAAACGGTCTTTTCTGGCCATGAAAATGGGGATGTCACAGTTTAGGTGCAACATCTGGCGAGGGAGTTCCAGGTTATGCACCAGACGACTGAGACTGTGGCGGAGATCATCGCCAAGTTTCGCGAGAGAGCTTTATTGGTACCCAATTATGTTGTAGACGAAGAGATAAAGAAGAATCGGTACCACGACATGTTGAGATCAGATATCATGGAGTTTGTTAGCTATTCAACCTGTCCGCCATTGGAGGACATGATATCTAGGTTTTGAGAACGTGAAATCGATTTGGAGATTGGAAAGAGGAACGCAGAGCATGTGCAAACAACTAGGGTTTCAGTGAAGAAACCCAAAGTTTTTTATTCTAGATTGAGGGGCCAGCAGGTCCGAGGGCTCTGTGGCAAGTGTCGTAGGATGCATGATGGGGTTTGTAGGGCGGGTGGTTCAGGCTGCTATAAGTACGACAAGACAAGAGACTTCGACAAGGATTGCACTGCCACCACCACCACCACCACCCATGCTTCAAGTCTGACATTCTTTCATTGCAATTAGAGGGTCCACAAGAAGGCCGACTGCCCGAGTTTGACAGCAGGAGCTGTTAAATCACCTGCTCCGGTGACTTTGAGGACCACAAAGAGCCGAGAGGACAAGGCAGTGACCTCTGTAGTGAAGGGTAGAAGAGTAGGTCTTTTCAGCTGACGGCAGGGGAGGCGCATGCGACTCCTAACATGGTTACAAGTTTCTTTTCCATTCATTTATGCGCTTTCATTATTTTTTATGCTTATGTTTTATGTTTTAATGTTTAGGGACATTCTTAGTGAATGGATTGCCTGTACTGGTTCTTTTTGATTCAGGGGCTACCCGGTCATTTGTATCTCTTGCGCTCAGCAAGAGATTTGGTGATGTTCCTGAGGAGCGTGGTTACCCGTTGGAGGTAGAGATCATCGATGATCGTTTAGTGAGGGTATCGAGAGTTCATCGAGATTGTACTCTTGAGTTGTTCCAAGAGACATATTCGATAGATTTGGTTCCTATTCATTTGCATGAGAGCAAAGTCCTTGTGGGGATGGACTGGTTGAGCCCTAATGGGGTGATGATTGATTACGGACACCAGTTAGTACGGGTTCGAACCCTAAGTGGGGGAGAACTAGTTATTCATGGCGAGGGTGCTCATCATGGACCGACTCTAAGTTCAGTTTCAAGAGCTAGGAGATATCTTCAGCAGGGTTATTCGGGTTTAGTAGCTTATGTATTGGATGTTGGGATGGAGAGAAAGAGGATGATTGAGGATGTGATGATAGTTCGAGAGTATTCAGATGTATTCCCAGAGGACTTTCCTGGAGTGCCTCTTGAGAGGCATGTGGAGTTTCGTAAAGATCTAGTACCAGGTGCGGCTCTGATAGCCAAGGCACCTTATTGGTTGGCACTGCCAGAGACGCATGAGTTGTCTATACAACTACAGGAGCCGTTAGACAAAGGGTTTATCATACCAAGTAGTTCATCCTGGGGAGTGCCAATCCTGTTTGTGTAAAAGAAGGATGGCTCCAACAGGATGTGAATTGATTATCGGGAGCTGAACAAGCTAATGGTGAAGAACCATTATCTTCTTCCGAGGATTGATGATTTGTTCGACTAGCTGCAGGGTGCGTCTTGGTTCTCCAAGATCGATCTGCTTTCAGGTTATCATCAAATGAGAGTTAGAGATGATGATGTATATCAAAATGCTTTCAGGACTCGTTATGGTCATTACGAGTTTGTGGTGATGCCTTATGAGCTAACCAATGCTCCAACTGTGTTCATGGATCTCATGAATCGCGTGTGTAGACTGATGCTAGATTGGTATGTCATTGTATTTATTGACGATATCTTGGTCTATTCTCAGACCAAGGAGCAACATAAGGATCATCTTCCAGAGGTCCTGGAGACTCTGAGGAGGGAGATGCTTTATGCCAAGTTCTCCAAGTGCGAGTTTTGGTTACGTGAAGTGCAGTTTTGGGGCATCTTGTTAATGAGAAGGGGTATTGGTTGATCCGGCCAAGATCGAAGTTGTAATGCAGTGGGAGGTTCTGAAGTCTCCATCTGATATTCGAAGCTTCATGGGTTTAGCAGGGTATTATAGGAGGTTCATCGAGATTTTCTCCAGGATTGTAGTTCCATTGACCATATTAACAAAGAAGACAATTACTTTCCGTTCGGGTCTTGAGAAGCAGGTGGCATTTGAGACTTTGAGACAGAGGTTGTGCGAGGCTCTGATTTTGACTCTTCCAGAGGGTGTGGACGATTTCGTAGTATACTGTGATGCGTCGATATCGGTTCTGGGTGCGGTTCATATGCAGAGGGGTCTGCTTATTGCTTACGCTTTAAGGCAGTTGAAGCCTCATGAGGCGAACTATCCCACTCATGTTTTGGAGTTGGAGGCAGTGGTTTTCACCCTCAAGATTTGGTGAGATTACCTCTACGGGGTTCATTGTACCATCTACACGGATCACAAGAGCTTGAGGTACTTGATGGACCAACCAAATCTGAATATGAGGCAGCACAGGTGGTTGGATGTAGTGAATAATTATGATTGCGAGATCCTTTACCACCCCGGGAAGGCCAACGTGGTGGCCGACGTGCTCAGTCACAAGGTGGCGAGTGCACCTGTTAGAGATCTATGTTTGAGGATAACGGTGATTACTCCATTATTGGAGCGTATTCGTGAGGCTCGGGTCGAGACCATGAAATAGGAGCACCGCAAGAGTGAGCGTATGATGGGGTAGGTTTCCTCTTTCAATTAGAAAAGTAGAGGACTGTTGACCTTACATCAGAGAATTTGGGTTCCGTATTGGGCTGGTGTACGATAGGTACTGATGGAGGACGCACACAAGTCGATATTTTCTATTCATCCGGGTGTGAGGAAAATATACAGGGATCTTCGACCCGATTATCGATGGAACTGCATGAAGCAGGATGTGGCTTGGTATGTGGGGAGGTGATTGACTTGCAGGAAAGTCAAGGTCAATCATCAACGACCTCACGACAAAATGGAGCCGTTAGGTATTCCCATTCGGAAATGGGAAGAAATAACGATGGACTTCATCACGAAGTTACCGTGGACAGCGCGAGGGGTGGATTCGATTTAGTTCATCGTGAATAGATTGACCAAGAGTGCTCATTTTATTCCTATTCAGGAAAGCATCTCTGTGGAGAATTTGGCAGACATTTATATCCAAGAGGTTGTGGCACGACAAGGGGTTCCGGTATTAGTAGTCTCGGATCGGAATGTACGCTTCACTTCCATAATTTGGAAGAGATTTCATGAGGAGTTGGGTACTCGTCTGCACTTCAGCACGACTTTTCATCCACAGATTGATGGGCTGAGTGAGAGGACTATCCAGACTTTGGAAGATATGCTTCGGGCTTGTGTGTTGGATTTTGGCGGTAGCTTGGATACGTATCTCCCAATTGGATGAGTTTTCTTACAACGACAGCTACCACGCTAGTATCGATCGGCCTCCTTTTGAGATGCTCTACGGGAGGAAGTGTCGAACCCCGATTTGTTGGGGCAGGTTCGGTCAGCGAGTCATGGGTAGCGCAGAGGTGGTGCTCCGGACTACCGAGTTGATCCAGCAGGTGCGTGGGATATTGGAGACCGCGCAGAGTCGGCAGAAGAGCTATGCAGATAAGCGTCGATTTGATTTGGAATTTCAGGTCGGAGATATGGTACTCTTGAAGGTGTCACCTTAGAAAGGTGTCATCCGGTTCAGGAAGCGGGGCAAGCTGGGCCCCAGATATATCGGTCCTTTCAGGGTTATTGCCCTGGTGAGTAGGGTTACATATCGTTTGGAGCTGCCTGAAGAGCTCAGTTAGATCCACAACATTTTTCACGTCTCTCAACTAGAGAAGTGTTTGGTTGATGATTCTGCAGTGGTGCCTTTGGAGGACATTCAGGTGGACGGGTGCCTGAACGATATATAGATACCGGTTGTGATCCTCACTAGGAATACCAAAGCCCTAAGAAACAAGGTGGTGAATTGGTGAAGGTGCAATGACAGCACCGGAAGGGATCAGGGTGGACTTGGGAGCCTAATGAGGAAATGAGGGAACATTACCGGAGTTAACTTTGGTCGTTAACTATTACTTTTGACTTGCATTGACTTTTGGTGAAACCCCTAGTCTTGGAAGAAAAGCAAAGGGTGCACTTTATATGGCTGTATAGGTGGTTTGTAGCATTTGTATTCGCGGCAGTAGGAGCAGTTGCAGTTGATCATTTTTTGTTAGGTGAGTCTCTTGACTGTACTCGTGGGTCAAAGGCACCAATGCCGACCCACTAGATTATGTTTGTAGGATGATAGTTGTCTTTGTGACACTTGCTGATATGCATGTATCTGCTTGTTGTCTTTATGACTCTTGCTGATATGATTGTATGCTTAGCTGTGAAATAGACCCAGTACTGGTTGAAAGATACCAAATAGGATGAAATAGACCCAGTACCGGTTGAAAGATACCGAAAGGGGATGAAATAGACCTAGTTTCAGTTCCTAGTTGTTGTGTATGTTTGGTATGGGGTATTTTGGGGAAGACTCACTAAGCTTTGTACTTACAGTTTTATGTTTATGGTTTTAGGTACTTCTAGTTCGAAAGGGAAGGGTTCGGCATGATCGCACTGCATCCACCAACATTCCACATTTTCTAACATGATTTGTACTTTGATGACTATTTTATAGATAATCATAATTTGATGGATTTGGAAATGAATGAATGGTGTTTCTGTTGGTTTTAAAAATGAAATTTTTACATAGTAATTTTTGGGACGTTACAATTTTGTTAAAACTATGTAGTTTTTGATAGTTCTACACCTAATATTAGGTACATAATAGTCACATATTCCTTATATATATATATATATATATATATATATATATATATATATATATATATATAGTTTTGAATACCCAATCTATGTATGTATAGACATTTGATAAAAACATGTTATAAATAAAAAGTTGTACAATTTTTCATAACCTTGTAAACACCTTTTTATGTACAACAAGTCTACAATCTTTAATAAAAATTAACAATTTTAATCATTATCTAGTTTGAACTTTAGATAATACAACATACAACTATCATGTATTAAAAAAGATACTCTAAAAAACAAACCAACTTTCAACAACCATTGTCTTTGACTCTTATTAATTATCATTACAATACAAAACAAAAGACCAATTGAAATTGTCTTCCGGAATTTATTTATTTTGATACGGAGTTGAAAATGTCCTTAGAATGGAGATCTAGTTTCCAATATTATTTCCATTTAAAAATATATAAATTCATGTCTTTTAAGTTTAGGTTGTATCGGGTTGAACATTATTTAAAAGATAAATAGATAAGGATATATAATTTAATCATTATATAAGTTAAAAGAAATATTTTTAAATCTGTAAAGTGAACAATATTATTTTCTTATTGTATTCATTTTAAATCAAAATTATAAGTAAACAAAAGCGCATATATATATATATATATATATATATATATATATATATATATATATATATATATATATATATATATATATATTAAAAAAATTTATTTTAAAACTATATAAACAAATGCAAAAAAGAAGCACTCAAAGAAACATGTTACCCGTAATGTCGTGGTTATGTTAGTCATATTCATTATCCTTAAATGAAATACGTAATAATTGTATTTGTTATGTTTAATATAAATACAAACAAAAATAAAGTGTAACATATAGTTAGATAAGGAATAGAAAAAGATTAATATGAATAGTCTATTTTAACAATATACATTTATATAAATATAAACTTTATAGTTATTTAAATATGTTAAATAATAATTTTTTAAATTATAATATAATATTAATATTTAGCATAGAAATAGAGAATTTTGGACTATAACAGAGATGAATAGATACGTTTTATTACTGATCATAAAAATATAATGTAATAAAATTTCAGATACATTTTATAAAAGGGTCGGAGTATTAAGCCTCATATCATATCTATACAATTATCATCTCCATCGTTATTAATATTAATATTTTGATATATATATATATATATATATATATATATATATATATATATATATATATATATATATATATATATAAATTGAAAACATTTCTTATTGTGACAACATTTAATAACAAAAATCCTTTTTTCAATTTGCAAGGTGACACTTTTGTAATTAAATCAAAAAACTAGATTTGAATAAGTATATTTATATAAATAAAAAATAATTAAAAACAATTAAAAAACCCATTAACCAACATCACTCACTCTCCAACTAACACCACCCACCACCCACCACCACCATACACACACCACCATATACCCACCACCACCAACCACCCACCAATACTATCAACCACCCATCACCACAACCTACAAGCCAATACCAACACCACCTACCAATACCACCACCCAACTCCACTTACCAACACCACCACCCACCTCCACCGCCAACCACCTCCCATCTCCACCACCACTCGCCACTACCACCCCACCCATCACCCACCAAAACCACCACCCACCACCACCACTACCCCTCACTACCACTGCCCATCACCACTATCACCACCACCATCCCACCCACCACCCCCACCACCCACCGCTACCACCCATCATAACCACCTACCACCATCACCCACTACCACCACCCATCACCCCAACTCCACCATCACCACCACTCGCCACCACAACCACCCACCACTACCAACAGTCAACACCAACCACCACCCGCGACCACTATTACACCATCCGCATCCCCCACCCATCACCACCACTCCACACATCACCCATCAAAACCACTCGTCACCACCACCCCCACCACCTCCACCCATCTCCATCATCAATCAACATCACCCCACCCACAACCCACCACTCCACAGATCACCCATCAAAACCACCCATCCCCACCACCAACCAACTCCACTACCTACTAACATCATCACCACCTACCACCATCACCTACCACCACCACCAAACATCACCACACGCCACCACCACCACCAACAAACATCACCACACGTCACAAACATAACCTAGAACCACTACTGAATCAAGAACGTGAAAATGAATCTTGTCTATATAAATCATATGTGATTAGATACATATAATCACATGTTATTATATACATCTAATCACATGTGATTATATGCACCTAATCACATATGATTTATATGGACAATATTAATTTTTGCGTTTTCGATTCTATAATATTTTCATGTATTTAATCACATATGATTATAAGTATTCAATCACATATGATTAATGTGAACAAATATTTGTTTTTTTAACACCTGTTCCAAGTATTATTTAATTTATCTAATTTTTAGGGTTTTGTGCATGGACTCGGCGAGTTGGGGAGCTCCAACTCGTCGAGTAGAGATCATTATGAGGACGCCAGTTATAAATCCTACTCGACGATTCGGAAGGCCCCGACTCAACGAGTAGGTGTTGTAAAGGAATACCCTAATTTTTAGGGTTTGCACCCCTATTTAAAGAACATAATCTACCTCTTGTGGCCTCCATTACCACTCCATTAGCCAGAGAAAACCCTAGTTGAACTTTGCACCTTCCTGAGTGAGAGAGAGAGAGAGAGAGAGCTTTAGTGAGCAGTTTTGGTGTGGTTGTGAAGGATTTTGAAGCTTGAAGAAGAAGGAACAAGAAGAGAAGCAGTAGATCCGACATCTACTATGTATTAGCAACCCTATTGAGGTATAAAGTCATTACCTTGATCTTTAGTTGCTTAGATCCCTTTTCTTTGAAGTAAATGGCCACTTTTGGTGCAAAATGGGTTCATACTCAGACTTGGACTTATCACAAGGATATGGTTCCAGATCTGGACCTCCCTAGGTCCCCAATGACATAAAGTTGCTCACTTTATCCAGCTTAGGCCCTTTCCATGCACTAAAAGGAAGCTTAGTTTTGATGATTTAGCCTTGTGAGGCCTTGCATGCACGTAAAGTTTGCAACTTTACGTGGTAACTGCACTAGGGGAGGTTGGATCTGAAGTTTGGGACCTTAGATCCTACTGGGAAGGGCTAAACACAAAAGGGACTGAAGGAACTCGTCGAGTCCCTTAGTTGACTCGACGGGTCGGAGTAGGGTTTACCCGTTTATAAGTTTCTGAATGAGCGTAGTGATGGATTAGAGTATTGGCATGAATGAACTTTTGGTTTTCTGGACATTGGATGAACTCGACGAATCACTTAGGTGACTCGGCGAGTTGACTCGGGATTCATTGGAATGGATTCGGGAGGAACTCGGCGAGTTGCTGGATGCACTCGACGAGTAGAGGTCAACATGGACTGTTGACCTTGACCGTTGTACTTGACTTTGACCAGGGTTGACTTTGGGGGTATTTATGGTATTCGGGATTGTGACAAGTCAATCACATGATGATTATAGGCAGTTGAGTTGGAGCAGTGCGTGGGATTTATCCGATCTTAGCTTGTCAGTTCAACATTCGAGAGGTGAGTCTTCTCACCATACCAATGAGTCTAAGGCACCAAGGTCGGCCCATTTTATGATATGCGGATTGTCAATTGATTATGCGTTACATTAGTATGAAATGTGCATGGAAGACCCCGAGGGTTCCCGTGGATGTAGATTGAGACCACGTGGGGGTTCCCGTGGCATTTGGTATAAGACCTTGGAGGCTTTCCATAGCATCCTAGTATATTTGCATGATTAGTTTGTATGATATTTGCTTGGTAGTGAAGACCATGTGGGGGTTCCCATGGCAGTTAGAGAATACCATGTGGGGGTTCCCATGGCAGGAAGACCGTGTGGGGGTTCCCATGACAGGTAGTTAAGACCACGTGGGGGTTCCAGTGGCACTAGATGTAAGACCCTGGAGGGTTTTCATGGCTTCCTTATATGTTGTATGCATGACTTATGTGATATATGTAGCTTTTATAGCTAATATGATATGTGTTATGTGGATTGTGTGTGGGGTATGCTCGGGGGGATTCACTAAGCATTAGCTTACAATTTGTGTTGTTTCAGGTACATCTGACCCTAAGGGCAAGGGCAAGGCTTGATGGCGTGGCGTGCACTCTCCGGCATTTGTTTTGATGGGACACTCTGATGTTTTGAATAAAATGTTAATGTTAAGAATTTTGAAAACAGTGGTTGATGTTACTTCACATTTTATGGGAATGTTTAGTTAACTAAAAATGAAAATTTTATTTGCAAATTTTAGGTCGTTACAAGTTGGTATCAGGGCCTTTGTTTGAGGGATTCAGGCATACCCTCGGGTGTGTCCGGACTCAAACTAAGGAAATGTTAAAATTGTTTTCAAAAAATAAAATAAAAGTTAAAACTTTTAAAGAATGGAAAAGAGGAGAGTGCAACGCGCGTGATCGGTCGAGCCAAGTAAGTAGTTCCCCAATATGTTAGCCATGTTATACTAACATTTGAGCTATGATAATCGTATATCTTGCTATGTGTATGCTTTTATAATTGTATACGGTTAGGAGCTTATAGCCTTAGAATGATTGATTTGGCCTTATTTCCTGTTCCTTGTCTGATTGTGGTCCTAGGGTAGAATCGCTTTTTCAAAAGTCTATTTGATCCTTTTCTGTGTATAATTTGCATGCATAAAGGCAACCTGTTATGATTGGTCTGATTGATGTGGGTAGAGCAAATCTTAGGATAGCCTAGGATGTGAGTTATGCGGTAGTCTGTGGGATATGATTTATTTTGGGACGAATTGGAGTTATCAGGTAGAGCCTTGGGGAAGGTACACGTAGGTGTGGAAGGTAGTATTGGGCCCGTACTACTGAAAGCACAGGACCTATACCCGAACCAATGTTAGATCTGAAAGCTCTAAGGAGGACCGGTGTGGAAAGATCCCCTATTTGGACATCCAGATCATTATGATTTATGACACTGCAGTTCAGTATGGTGGTGACACGACATGGAGTTGGGGGATCAGGATCGGGATTTGGATATGGGTCGGGCGATGGTACCGAGTAGGGGTGTAAATGAGCCGAGCCGAGCCCGAGCCTGACCAAGCTCGAGCTCGGCTTGTTTAATTTTGAGGAAGCTCGAGCTCGAGCTCGAGCTAGATTCGAGCCTTAAAATGAAGCTCGAGCTCGGCTCGTGAGCAATTTAGTGGGCTCGCGAGCCTAATAGAGCCTAAACTTGCCTCTATGTGTGTGTGTGTGTGTGTATATATATATATATATATATATATATATATATATATATATATATATATATATATATATATATATATCTGTGTGTGTGTGTGTCTGTATGTATGTATGTATGTATGTATGTGTATATATATATAGGCTCTTTTAAGCTCGTTTAGGCTCGTGAGCCCCATTAATTGAAGCTCGGCTCGAGCTCGTTTAATAAACGAGCCTCATATTTAGGCTCGAGCTCGACTCAGGCTCGTTTAATTCGATCTCGGGTCGAGCTTTTAACGAGTCGATCCCGAGTAGTTCACGAGTAGCTCGGCTCCCTTACACCCCTAGTACCGAGCCCATTGACGAGAGGCTGCGTGAGCTCATCGCAGCCGAGGTTACGAGGGGCATCCTTGACGCTACCCCAGTCATCTTTGGGACGGTCAAGGAGGGTATGATGGAGATTATGGAGGAGAGGCTCAGGGCATTCAGAGCCGAGATTGTTGCGGGCCAGATTGGGGCCCGAACTCCCTCGTTCCGGGAGTTCAAGGCGTGCGGGGCGCCGAAGTTTTTCGGGGTCAGGGACCCCATTGTTAGCCGACGCTGGGTGGCGGATATATAGAACGACCAGCGCACGAGTTCTTTCCCTGATGCGGAAAAGGTGGGTTTTGCTTCATGTATGCTGAGAGACAGAGTCCGAGACTGGTGGGGAGAGGTGACTAGTCAGGTGGGAGCAGCCGGTGTGGCTGAGATGACATGGGTCGAGTTTGTTTGGCGATTTGATTTGGAGTTTGCACCAGCTATTAAGGTGCAATGGTTGGTGAGGGAGTTTCAAGAGCTTCAGCAGACCACCGAGACTATGGCAGAGATCACCGCTAAGTTTCGGGAACGAGCATTGTTGATCCCACAGTATGCTACCGATGAGAACATGAGGAGGACAAGGTATCATTCCATGTTAATGGATGATATCCGGGAGTTTGTGAGCTTCACAGTTTGCAAAACCCTGAATAAGATGGTGGAGAAGCCCGGCGGGAGATGGAGTTGGACTTCCGCACCAAGCGGAAGCCTGAGCAGGCACAGGCAGCAGTAGGTCTGGCTAAAAAGACTAAGACCTCGGATTCGTCCAGTAGGGGCCAGCAGGGCCGTGCCCGGTGTGCTAAGTTGGGAGATCTCATGGTGGAGTTTGCCGGGGGACGGGCCCGGTATGTTATACGTGTGGTCAGCAGGGCCACGTGAGCAAGGATTGCCCCAAGAAGGGCTTGCTTTGTTTCCACTGCAACCAGACTGGCCATAAAAAGGCCGATTGTCCGAGGTTGCAGGGAGGGGGAGGAGCAGTGGCGGCGCCTGCGCCCGCCACAATGAGGATTACTGATGGCCGCCCTGCTAAGGCGGATGCTCCAGCGGTGAAGAGCCGCGCATTTCAGTTGACTACCGAGGAGGCTCGGGCAGCGCCAGACGTTGTGGCTGGTACGTATTTTATCTTCCTGCTCTAGATTTATTGTATTGCTTATGTGTATATTGTGCTTATGTATAGGGACCTTTTTGGTCAATGGTATGTTTGCTCACGTTTTGTTCGATTCGGGAGCTACCCGATCGTTTGTGTCTCTTGCTCTTAGCAAGAAGTTTCGGGATGCGCCGGGAACTTTGGATTCCCTACTTGAGGTGGAGATTGCGGACGACCGCACCGTGAGTGCTGCGAGGGTGTATCGGGACCGTGTCCTGAATGTTCTGGGGGAAAGGTTTCGTGTTGATCTAGTCCCGATACCATTGCGAGGGCTGAAGGTGATTGTCAGGATGGACTGGTTAGGGGCCAACGGGGCCATGATCGATTGCGAGCGCCAGTTGGTGAGGGTTCGAACCCCAAGTGGGGGAGAACTGATTATTCACGGTGAGAGGGCCTTGCAGGGTCCAACCCTCTGTTCACCTGTGAGAGCTAGGAGATTTCTGCAATAGGTTTGTACGAGATTTCTGGCATATATCTCGGATACGAGGGTTGAGACCACGATGGAAGTGGGCAGTGTGTCGGTTGTACAAGAGTTTCGGGATGTCTTTCTCGAGGAGTTACCGGGAGTGCCTCCGGAGAGGCAAGTGGAGTTTCGCATTGATTAAGTGTCGGGTGCCGCTCCAATAGCGAAGGCACCATACCGGCTAGCACCTCCGGAGATGCAGGAGATATCTACGCATCTTCAGGAGCTGCTAGACTGAGGGTTTATCCGTCGAAGCAGTTCCCCGTGGGGAGCTCCGATCCTTTTCGTGAAAAAGAAGGATGGATCACACAGGATGTGCATTGATTATCGAGAGCTGAACAAGCTAACGGTGAAAAACCATTATCCGTTACCAAGGATCAATGATTTGTTCGATCATCTACAGGGTGCGTCTTGGTTTTCAAGATTGATCTTCGGCCAGGGTTTCACCAGATGAGGATTCGGGAGGAGGATAAACCGAAGACAACTTTCAGGACTTGGTATGGGCACTATGAGTTTGTGGTGATGCCATTTGGGCTCACTAATACCCCAGCAGTGTTCATGGATCTCATGAACAGAGTGTGCGCATCAATGCTGGATCGGTCGGTGATCGTTTTTATTGATGATATCCTGGTCTATTCTAAGACCAAGGAGCAGCATGAGTAGCATCTGAGGGAGGTGTTGGAGATACTGAGGGCGGAGAGGCTTTATGCCAAGTTCTCCAAGTGTGATTTCTGGTTGTGAGAGGTACAATTTTTGGGGCATATCATCAACCAGGAGGGCATTTCGGTTGATCCAGCCAAGGTTGAGGCAGTGATGCGGTGGGAAGTCTCGAAGAATGCATCCAAGATCCGTAGCTTCTTGGGTTTAGCAGGCTATTATCGGAGATTCATCCAGGATTTCTCCAAGATTGATGTGCCTTTGACCTGCATGACCAAGAAGAATGTGACATTTCGATGGGGCACGGATCAGCAGTTGGCCTTAGAGACCCTGAGACAGAGGTTATGTGAGGCTCCGATTCTAGTACGACCTGAGGGGTTGGACGATTTGGTAGTGTACTATGATGCATCGATCTCAGGGTTAGGCGCGGTACTGATGCAGAGAGGGCATGTGATTACTTAAGTCTCGAGGCAGTTGAAGCCTCACAAGGCGAAATACCCCACCCACAACCTGGAATTAGGGGCAGTGGTGTTTATCCTCAAGATTTGGAGGCACTACTTGTATGGAGTACGATGCACTATTTATACTGATCACAAGAGTTTGAAGTATTTGATGGATCAGCAGAACCTCAACATGCGGCAAAGGAGGTGGTTGGACGTGCTGAAGGACTATTATGAGATCTTATATCATCTAAGGAAGGCCAACGTGGTGGCCGATGCTTTGAGCCGCAAGACGGCAGGTTCCCTGATTGGGAACGTTTGTTTGAGGATGACGGTGATCTCTCCATTGTTGGATATGATCAAGGAGCCTCAGGTCGAGGGTGTGAAGAAATAGAACTGGACGATAGAGTGGATTCGAGATCAGTATCCCTTGTTTGTTCGGGATAGCCGAGGTCTTCTGACACAGTGTGGCCGGGTGTGGGTACTGGTGACTGGAGGAGTGAGACAGAAGATATTGGAAGAGGCACACAAGTTGAAGTACTCTATACATCCGGGGGCTAAGAAAATGTATAGAGATCTGAGACTGAGCTATTGATGGCCTTGCATGACGCGGAAGATCGCTTGGTTCGTGGAGCGGTGCTTTACCTGCAGGAAGGTCAAGGTGGAACATCAGCGGCCGCATGGCAAGGTTCAACCGCTACCCATTCCCATGTGGAAGTGGGAAGAGATTACTATGGGCTTCATCACGAAGTTACCGAGGACAGCAAGGGATGTGGACGCCATATGGGTGATTGTGGACAGGTTGACGAAGAGTGCCCACTTTATTCCGATTACTGAGAGTATATCCGCTGAGAAGTTGGCGGATATTTATGTGCGAGAAGTGGTGGCTAGACACGGGGTGCCAGTGTCAGTAGTCTCTGACAGAGATGTTCGATTTACATCTAGATTCTAGAAGAAGTTCCACGAGGAACTGGGCACTCAATTTCATTTTAGCACGGCATACCACCCCCAGACCGATGGCCAGAGTAAGAGGACAATCCAGACACTTGAGGATATGTTTCGGGAATGTGTGTTGCATTTTGAAGGCAGCTGGGATACATACCTCCCATTGGTAGAGTTTTCATACAACAACAATTACCATGCCAGTTTCGACCGACCACTATTTGTGATGTTGTATGGTCGGAGGTGTAGGACCCCTGTTTGTTGGGGCGAGGTTGGACACCGGGTCATGGGGAGCATTGAGGTAGTGCTCAAGGCCACCACCACCATAAACACACCACCATATGCCCACCACCACCCACCACCCACCACCAACCACCCACCAATACTATCAACCCCCATCACCACAACCTACAAGCCAATACCAGCACCACCTACCAACACCACCACCTAACTCCACCTACCAACACCACCACCCACCTCCACCGCCAACTACCTCCAATCTCCACAACCACCTACCACTACCACCCCACCCATCACCCACCAAAACCACCACCCATCACCCACCAAAACCACCACCCACCACCACCACTACCCTTCACTACCACTACCCATCACCACTATCACCACCACCACCCCACCCACCACCCATTGCTACCACCCATCATAGCCACCTACCATCATCACCCACTACCACCACCCACCACCCCAACTCCACCATCATCCACCACCACTCGCCACCACAACTAACCACCATTCACAATCACCCATAACCACCACCCACCATTACCACCAGTCAACAGCAACCACCACCCGCAACCACTATTACACCATCTGCCTCCCCCGCCTATCACCACCACTCCACACATCACCCATCAAAACAACCTGTCACCACCACCCCCGCCACCTCCACCCATCTCCACCACCAATCAACACCACCCCACCCACAACCCACCACTCCATACATCACCCATCAAAACCACCCATCCCCACCACCAACCACCTCCACTACCCACCAACATCATCACCACCTACCAGCATCACCTACCACCACCACCAAACATCACCACACGCCACCACTACCACCACCAACAACAACCATCACCACACGTCACAAACATAACCTAGAACCACTACTGAATCAAGAACGTGAAAATGAATCTTGTCTATATAAATCATATTGATTAGATACATATAATCACATGTGATTATATAAATCTAATCATATGTGATTATATGCATCTAATCACATATGATTTATATGGACAATATTAATTTTTGTGTTTTTCGATTCTATATTATTTTTCATGTATTTAATCACATATGATTATAAGTATTTAATCACATATGATTAATATGAACAAAGATTTATTTTTTTAACACCTGTTCCAGGTATTATTTAATTTGTCTAATTTTTAGGGTTTTGTGCGTGGAATCGGCGAGTTGGGGAGCTCCAACTCGTCGAGTAGAGATCATTATGAGGACGCAAGTTTTAAATCCTACTCGAAGAGTCAGAAGGCCCCGACTCGACGAGTAGGTGCTGTAAAGGAAAACCCTAATTTTTAGGGTTTGCACCCTATTTAAAGAACATAATCCGCCTCTTGTAGCCTCCCTTACCACTTCATTAGCTAGAGAAAACCCTAGTTGAACTTTGCACCTTCCTGAGTGAGAGAGAGAGCTTTTGTGAGCAATTTTGGTGTGGTTGTGAAGGATTTTGAAGCTTGAAGAAGAAGGAACAAGGAGAGAAGCAGTAGATCCGACATCTACTCTGTATTAGCACCCCTCTTGAGGTATAAAGTAATTACCTTGATCTTTAGTTGCTTAGATCCCTTTTCTTTGAAGTAAATGGCCACTTTTGGTGCAAAATGGGGTCACACTCGGACTTGGAGTTATCACAAGGACATGTTTCCAGTTCTGGACCTCCCTAGGTCCCCAATGACATAAAGTTGCGCACTTTATCCAGCTTAGGCCCTTTCCATGCACTAAAAACTTGTAGGAAGCTTAGTTTTGATGACTTAGCCTTGTAAGGCCTTGCATGCACGTAAAGTTTGCAACTTTACGTGGTAACTGCACTAGGGGAGGTTGGACCTGAAGTTTGGGACCTTAGATCCTACTGGAAAGGGCTGAACACAAAAGGGACTGAAGGAACTCGTCGAGTCCCTTAGTTGACTCGACGAGTCGGGGTAGGGTTTACCCGTTTTCGAGTTTCTAAATGAGCGTAGTGAAGGATTAGAGTGTTGGCCTCAATGAACTTTTGATTTTCTGTACATTGGATGAACTCGACGAGTCACTTAGGTGACTCGGCGATTTGACTTGGGATTCAGTGGAATGGACTCGGGAGGAACTCGACGAGTTGCTGGATGCACTCGACGAGTTGAGGTCAACATGGACTGTTGACCTTGACCATTGACCTTGACTTTGACCAGGGTTGACTTTGGGGGTATTTATGGTATTCGGGATTGTGACAAGTTAATCACATGATGATTATAGGCATTTGAGTTGGAGTAGTGCGTGGGATTTATCTGATCTTAGCTTGTCGGTTCAACATTCGAGAGGTGAGCCTTCTCACCATACCAATGAGTCTAAGGCACCAAGGTCGGCCCATTTTATGATATGTGGATTGTCAAATGATTGTGCGTTATGTTAGTATGACATGTGCATGGAAGACCCCGAGGGTTCCCGTGGCTGTAGATTGAGACCACGTGGGGGTTCCCGTGGTATTTGGTATAAGACATTGGAGGGTTTCCATGGCATCCTAGTATATTTGCATGATTAGTTTGTATGATATTTACTTGGTAGTGAAGACCATGTGGGGGTTCCCATGGCAGTTAGAGAATACCATGTGGGGGTTCCTATGGCAGGAAGACCGTGTGGGGGTTCCCATGGCAGGTAGTTAAGACCACGTGGGGTTCCAATGGCACTAGGTGTAAGACCCTGGAGGGTTTCCATGGCTTCCTTATATGTTGTATGCAGGACTTATGTGATATATGTAGCTTTTATAGCTAATATGATATGTGTTATGTGGATTGTGTGTGGGGTATGCTCTGGGGGACTCGCTAAGCATTAGCTTACGGTTTGTGGATTTGTTTCAGGTACATCTGACCCTAAGGGCAAAGGCAAGGCTTGATGGCGCGGCCTGCACTCTCCAGCATTTGTTTTGATGGGACACTCTCATGTTTTGAATAAAATGTTAATGTTATGAAATTTGAAACCAGTGGTTAATGTTACTTCACATTTTATGGGCATGTTTGATTAATTAAAAATGAAAATTTTATTTGCAAATTTTGGTTCGTTACAGTTTTCATGTTCTTGATTCAATAGTTGTTCTCATGTATATAATTACATGTTATTATATATGTATATAATCACATATGTGATTAATACAATAATCACATGTGATTAAATACATGAAAACAACTATTGAATCGAGAAATAAAAAATAAAACTTGTCCATATAAATTATATGTGATTAAATACATATAATCACATATGATTAAATACACGAAAATAACTATTGAATCGAAAGCGCGGAAATGAATCTGGTCGATATAAATCATATGTGATTTGATACATATAATCACATGTAATTATACGTACTTAATCGCGTATGATTTATGTGGAAATTATTTATTTTCACGTTTTCGATTCAATAGGTTGTCTCGTGTATCTAATCACATGTGATATATATATATATATATATATATATATATATATATATATATATATATATATATATATATATATATATATATATATATATATAATCACATTAGATTTATGTGGACCATATTCGTTTTCACATTCTTGATTCAATAATTGTTATCATGTATTTAATCACATGTGATTATACCTTGGTATTCACATGTGATTAAACGATTCACGCGGGATTAATCTATTATCACTTTCTCAGTTTTATAATTTTTCTCGTTTGTATCTACCTCATGATTAGTATTTATACATATGAATTTTTTTATAAAAATACAAACTTTTTTTTACCTTTTTATAAATTTTCATATTATATTACAGATACACAAGTGAAACTTAATTATTATTTTTAACTAAATACATCTTGAAAAAATGTATTTTAATATATTTATAAATAGATCATCTCTAAATATTATTAAAATAGAACCCTTAATTCACCAATGAAGCAATCAGAGCCTTTGATTGTATTTCAATCATATGTTTCTTACCGTTAGATCAAATTGCTGACATCATCTTTCCCAAATATAATTCAAACACAATTACATTTAATTATAGAATCTTTAAATTCAACAATTATGTTATCAATTGAAACATATCATTCTATTTATATAAAATATATAAGTTTCTCTAATTAATATTGTTCTTAATTTAACTCCCTTATTTATAGTTTTTTGCTTCAAAATACTAACCCCTTCAGCTTTTTTTTTTCTGTTTTTTTTTTGAAAAAACTCATTAAATGAGCATACCAATAATTCAGTTATTAACTTATAAAATCTAATTCAAGCCCATTAAATGAACAAAATATTTGAGAGTCAAAATTAAAGTAAATATTATTCATAATTTATCTCTTAATATATCCCACGTAAAATGAATCAATTTGAGATAATAGTTTGAATTTTAAAACTAATTAAAAAAGTAAGTCAATTAATGTGAAAATTTAAATCAATATAACTGATATCTTTTTTTTTCCAGATGAATAGTCGAAAATCCCCAAGACGATATCTTAAGATCCCAATTTTTTTGAAAGATAATGATTTATTTGTTCAAAAATACCATATATATACGATTACATTGCAGTTGTTATTATTACGATTATGGATTGAGTCATACAATTTACAATGTTCTTCTTCAGTGGTCTTCTCTCCGATTCTTTTTTCCAGGTTCTTTCTTTACTCTGTTCTTCTTCTTCTTCTCCAAATTTCTTGCATTTACTCTGTTCTTATTACCTGTTATTACTATATTCCTGTTTGAGAGGTCTTGAAAAAAATTAATCAAACTACTTTAAGCATATTAGTTTCATTCATCTCTATCTCTAAATATTATTAAACGAAAATCCTTAATTCACCAATAAAGCAATTTGGGCCCTTGATTGTACTTCAATCTTATGTTTTCCACCCTTAGATCAAATTGCGAATATCATCTTCACCAAATAGAATTCAAACACAATTACATTTAATTTTAGAATCTTTAAATTCAAAAATTATGTAATCAATTGAAGCATATCATTCTATTTATATACGAGATATCAGTTTTTCTAATTAATATTGTTCCTAATTTAACTCCCTTATTTATAGCTTTTCGCTTAAAAATTCTAACCCGTTTAGCGCTTTTTTTTTTCCTGAAAAAACCCATTAAATAAGCATATTAATAATTCGATTATTTACCTATAAAATCTAACCTAATCCCATTAAATCAACAAAATATTTTAGAGTCAAAATTAAAGTCAATATTTTTATAATTTATCTCCCAGTATATCCCACGTAATTGAATCAGTTTGAGATAATGGTTTTAATTTTAAAACTCATTAAATAAGCAAGTCAATTAATTTGAAAATTCGAATCAATATAACTGATATCTTTTTTTTCATAGATGAATAGCCAAAAATCTCCATGATGATATCTTATGTTCCTATTTTTTTTGGAAGAGAATGATTTCCTTATTCAAAAACAGCCTATATATACGTTTACTTTGAAAGTACATTGTTGTTTTAAACTGTTTTTGTAAACATATAAAAAAGTTAAAACTACATAGTCAGTTGTTTTAGGTATATAAGTCAAAACTACGAATCTATGAATTTTTTAATAACTTATATGTAAATACCAACTTTTTATTAGATAGAAAATTGCTTTAAAAAATAATTTATATTGCTATATATTGTTGTCCATTTAAAATATATATATATTTTAATAAAAATACTTAGCTTTGAAGGGTGTCACACTAAACGATTAATGGTATATACTTATTGATATGTTTTCTGATGAGCATTAGCAAAAACTATTTATCCTTACTTTATTGTCAAGTTTGCATTATGAAGTTTTTTAAAAGTATATAACATCATTCATATTTGGATGATAAGAATTTTATTTTATTCTTATAATTTTGATTTTGATTACATACAAAATACTTTCTACATTATATGCTTTAGACTAAATTACATTCGACGTCCTTGAGTTATGTCCAAGTTATAAATTTTGTCCCTAAAACTATATTTTCACTCTGACCCTATGATTTTAAATTGTTCATGTTTTGTCTATTTTACCCGGTCTATATTACTTGGTTGAATCACATGTGTTTAACAATCATTTGTTTTTTCACAAACAAAAACATGGCTCAAAGTAACAATACCTTCATAGACCAACTTAATGTTTCAAAAAGTCAATTTACCATGAGAGTAAGAATAATTCGTCTCAATTTACCATTACAATGATGCTAGAGAGAGGCGAAGACTATGACGTTTACATTTACAAAATAGAAGATTGAATTATATGTTTATAATAGAAACTTTATTTCATCATCTAAAGCAATAAAGACATTTGATTGTGTTTCACTTATACATTTTCCACTCTTATATCAAATTGCTTACGCCATCTTGACCAATTCTCGGTCAAACACGATGTCCATCAATGTTTCTGCTCAAACCTTCACCAATTTCCTCTATCCCTAAAATAAAATTCAAAATTGCTTTCTCCGTGTACATCGATGGTACCAAAACTCATCAAGGGAAAAACAATCACCTTGCATTTAAATCTTATTAATATAGTAAATACTTCCAGTTTTGAAAGTAATAATTGGTCTTATAAATGTTAAATTACAATCGCTCGATTTCCAACTATCTAACTCAATAATTGTACATATTTATTCTTAACGTTACCCTTTTTTATAATGTTATTGATTAGATTTACTATAATTAAGTTTAAATTGCAGAAATTTTTACTTGAAAGTGATGAGCATTAGTTGATGTCTATATTGAAGCTTGATGATGATGCAAAACTCTAAATCCCTTAGTGGTAATATACTACATACTTAATAATTGATTATTTCGACAAAAATTATTTTCCATTAACTTTGATAACAAATTTGTTGAATTAAGCATATTTTTATGATTATGAATTTGTTTTCTCTACACAATTGTACTTATCATCTTAAAGATAAAAAAAGATTAATCATGACTATATTGAAAAGTGCCAAAAAGGTGTTATTTCTCACACCTTTCTGACATGATCTTCAAATGTTTTTTGCTCCATTCTTTGTTTTTTATTTATATCGTTTTTGTGTATTTGATTTGTTTCTTCAAGAAACTCAGATTTCCATTAATTTTGATAACAAATTTGTTGAATTAAGCATACTTTTATGATTATAAATTTGTCAATTTTCTATTGTTAAATCAAGTGTAAATGAATTTAAATAATTGTTGAATTTCATATTATGTAATGTAATTTATGCACTAATTAATCAAATAATAGTACATGTCCAAGTGGTACCTCCAGGACAATAAACAAACATGTAAATTATAAGCAATTTCACAATATTGTATTTTTTTACTGGCTTTAAATGAACAATTACTTCTTTCACTTTTTTAGATTCTTGATTACTCATATAGGGTTGTAATAAAATAAAATTTTGATAAATTGAAAAAATTGTTCAGCGAAACTTTAAAATTTTGAAATTTGTTGGAAATTTAGTTATATGTCAATTTGGGCTTCTTTTTGTGTTGTCATGTTTGTTGATTTGGCTATGTAGGGTTCATTTGAAGTTCCATTTCTCTACAAGAATGTTAATGTTCACATCCAAGTGGAAACAATCACAACCGATAAGCATTCTAAATGATTTTTCACTTACATTAATAAAAACTTTTTTAAATTGTGCGTTCTCATAGATGCCACACAATTGTCACTAGAGAGACGTTCTAGCGGTCTATAAAAGATTCCTAGCGGCTCCATGAAATTTTTTGATGTGTTATCAATGAAAGATCACTCTGTCAACATTCGTTCTTTATAGTTCTTTCTCTTATTTTCGATATAGATGCGTGTCACAAAAATAAGGCAGAAAGACGTGTTAGTGACCATTAAAGATGAAAAGGCAAGATATAATTAAAAAATATCATATAAAGTATAAATTGTAGATTTGTGATATTTATTTCTGTGAAAAATATGGTGTTTGATTGCTAGGTTACATATGAGGGTTTTTTTTTTTTTTTTTTTGTAATTTCATTTTGACAAGTTTTTATCTAAATTTAAAAATTGAAGCAGGGAGGAAAGATATGTGCTAATGATTTTGAATTTGTATTGCCCTCCAAAAACCAACCGTAGCCTCACAGACCGTTCCCTCATATCTCAGTAGGTTTTATCATTTCCTTAAAATCAACTACAAAAAGTCATTGATGCACTTCTTGAATCAATCATCTAAATTGAATTTCATTTGTTAGTTGGATTCAGTGACCAAAATGCAAAATTTGTGAAAGTTCATTATTATTTATTAGTGTTAACCTTTGACAAATTATGAAACTAATATTATATTTTTGTTCATAACATGTTTTTTTTTGTAATAATTTCTTCGATCGGAAGATATGTATATGTGATTGGGTGTAGCCTAAAAAAATCATATTTTAATTCTTATAAAGAAAAAATACTTTAGAAATTGACCAAATTACAATGTCTGAATTTGATGTTTATAGTTATGACAATGCACTTTAATTGTAATGTTTATCGAATTTCTTTGTGGAATTTAACGTTGTTGGTACATATAACAACTTATTGTTGCTTTTGGTTTTACAGGGCCAATATAAGAAGAGCCATATGAGCCTCCATGGGAGTGGGTACACCGAAAAAAGTCAACTGATAAAGCTACTACGCAACATGTTTTAATCAAAGAGTTGCATCATGTTGTGATAAAATAAAGATCACGTGGATCATTTATGTTAAAAAATATTGTATTAAAAAACCAAATTGCTCTAATATAAATATTAAATATTTTTATTTAATAAGTTTGGTTCAAAAACTCTAAAAATGAATCCAACTAACATTTTTTTATTAAAATTTCACGTAAGACAATGCTACCTATTAATGTGGTATGTATTTAATTAATGTTACCCGCGTTTAACGCGGGTCATAATCTAGTATAGTTATTATAACTAAGTTATATATTGTATAGTATTAAAAAAAGAATTGGGCTAAAAATGAGATTTTGCATTTGAGCTCATTCATGTATTCCAGATAAAAATGGAAAAGGTTTGAAATTTATTTGACCTAATTTTTTTCAACGTCAATTTCAGCCGCATAAGCCACAAACAGTCCTCTCTTCACCCTTTGTCGTCTTCTTTCCTTGTTATTGATTCATTTCTATTTCTCCACTTCTTCAATCTATTAAGGTGTTGTTTGTTTTTTCTGAGGCAAAATGTCTGCAGTCTGCGGACCACATCTGTAGACATCTGCAGTAGAAGAGGTGGACCAAACGTCTGCAGTCTGAAAAAAGAAGACTGTTTGTTTTTTTTAACATCTGCGGGCTACTAAAATAAACTGAAATCTATATAAATTGATTTTTTTAAACTTCAAAGTGATTTTTTAATATTTTTATGACTTTGTTATAAATAATTAACGAATCTAGATCAACTTTTATGTATTATTGTATAAAAAATAAAAATAAAAATGGTATGAATTAACGTATATATTTGATAAAAACCAACAACTTTTGTTGCAAGGTTATAACTAAACATTATAATTAGTGATAAAAGAATTTGATACATAAATGGATGGAAATAAACTTCGATTATTTCAATTAAATCCATTAAAAACGTACCATAAATATTTTCTCGAGAAATTGACGATACTGTATTAAATAATGTTTACAAAATTTGGCAAAAAAATATAAGAATATATTATGATTTTTTTTTTCATATTTATATAAACAACTTCAATGACTATTATTGTAATAAATCTTTATTTATAAATTTGTCAAAAATATCATGTTTGTATCGTCGAACGTTTTTTTTTTTTAAGTTTTGTAATTTTTTTTTCAAATTGTTTATCATTAATAAAGTTGGAAAAAATATAAATTAAAAAAAACTTAAAAAAAGTAAAGATATATATGTTTTTTTAGGCTAGAAGATGTCTGAAGATGTTAGAAGACTCTGGTCCACATCTGCGCCAAGAAGAGGGCGCGCAGACATTTTTAGGTCTGCAGTCTTCAAAAAAACAAACAGTCTGCGAAGGCTAATGTCTGCGCGTGGTCTGCGCGGCGCAGACAGAAAAGGCCACGCAGATCTGCAGACAAAAAACAAACACTGCCTAAATCTTCAAACTTCTTTGTTTCTCCGACAATTTGAGCTCTGCAACAGTTTACTCAAAATAAATCAAGGAATTAAAGATAGATTACGCATACCAGTATCCATCCATACCTGTTAAATAACAACATGATCGGTATCTTAGCCCTAACTCTTCCGCTTTGAGCTTCAACGAATGAATTGTTGTCCTACGAGCATCGGGAAACCTAACAACCATCGGTTTCGACACCTCCGGATCCACCACTTCACTATTACGCAAAACTGAATCCCCACTCGCTTTGCTCTCCATTTCCACCTTCGTTAAATCTTTGTAGGACTTTGATGATAGGTACAATGACGTAGATTGACTATGTTGATTTTCATTCAGCAAATCGATGGTCTAATACTTGTAATCAAAAGTTTTTGATATCCTTCGAGTGAATTCCTTTCATCGCCTATGAGAAATATGTAAAAACCTGATCTAAAGTCGGAGATGAGAGACTCGATGGTTGCAGCGGTGGCCGGTTAAACCAGATCTGGTGGCAACAAGCAAATCAGAGAAGCAAGAAGAGACGAAGGTAGCCAGAGAGGTGGTTTTCGACTTGGGAACAAGTGTAGGCGGTCTGGTGGTTATGAGATTCCGACGGTGGTTTGGTGTTTTGAGTGATTCCGGTGGATGTCAGGTGGCGAAGGTTCGATGTTGTCAATGGTGGGGGTTGGATAGTTGGAGAGTGTTAATTATATTTTGGTTTATATTAATATATTTTTTGATTTTAGTTAAAAAAAAATTAGTGGTCCGTTCACAAATGTTCTCAATGTTCTCAAAATAAGAATCGTTCTCATTTGAATATATATATATATATATATATATATATATATATATATATATATATATATATAATCTATAATACTAATAATGCATTTATAATCCAATTTTAAGAGTATGTCTTAAAAAACAAGGGGATGGTTTATTAGCCATTGGATTTTTGTCGGAGGGTGTAGATTAAAAGTTTTGTAATCCGTGTGATACTTGATTTCGGAAGAAGGCATACATGTATCACAATGATTGTTCCTTCTCCGACCCTTAATTTTCCTCTCACCATTTAAAGAAACCCTAATCCCCACTCCGCCACTTTCACTTTGCTCCCACACACTCCTCTCAAACATCAGATCCATTAAATCAACCACCATTCACCACTGCCGTGAGACCTTCACGGCTACCTTCGTGCCACCGAACCCTCTCTCCGTCGGATTTGAAGAGTTCTCTAGATGTATGAACATACATCCACCACCGTCACACCCTTGCTCCACCACATCCACAGTTGCTCTATGCACACATCATTCTCCATGCTCATTTATTCGTGATACTAATGGTTTTGGAAAGTTTGATTTCTTTTTTACACAGGTTTTTTTTTGTCTTTGATTTTTTCTGGGTTATAGTTGATCATTGTTTCTCACTCTCTCACTTTCTTTAATACACATGACTTTGTTTGTTCCAGATCTGAAAATGGTCAAAAGGTTAAATACATGTAACTAACAAAGCTTTTGTTTTTCGTTTGTCAGATTTGGCCGACTTCAACACCTACTATTTGTTTTCTTCATAACGGTAAGTAACCCTAACCACCACCACAACATGTCTCTCTATTAGGTATTTTTTTCATTCAAACTTAAGTTTTATACAAACCACGCTCACAAGTTTGTTCCCTTAACATCTGTTCTTTCGAGATTTAAGGAAATAATAGATTTGAATATATTCATATGATCTATTTTTTCAGTGAAAGATTCTTGAAAGAGGATCTGGTTGGAAGGGTAAATTCAAAACTGAGATAACCATAATAATTTACCACCATTGTTTGGAGTTTTGAGCGATTTCAAAATTGTCGGAATAAAGGGTAATTTCATATCCTGGGAAGAACAACTTGGAAGAACAACTTGGATTTATGTTTATAAGTTTATAATTTTTGCAGTAAGGCTCAAGTTTAGTTTAGTTTTCTGTTTATAATTTTGTAATTTTTGGAAAATAGCTTATGCCTTATTCTAATGTTAGGACCAAGTTGCAAATATGGGGTATTGAATTTGTTGTATCTGATATCTCCTCATGGGTTTTTTTTGGATCTCAGGAAGTAAACTACAAATTAGTATTCTGCAATGTTGAGTTGCAAATATGGGGTATTGAATTTGTTGTATCTGATATCTCCTCATGGGTTTTTTTTGGATCTCAGGAAGTAAACTACAAATTAGTATTCTGCAATGTTGTTATTATGGATTCACTTATTTCATTTATATTCTTTTGTGTTTTTCTTTTCAGCCAGATATGAAGCTAAGTTTTTATTTAATTTTGTTCAGTCTTTTTGTATGTACAACGTTACATTCTGCTTAGTTATTGTTCTTCTAAGGTAGATATACACAGAACAAAATAAATATAATTAGTTTAAAAACAGTGTTTATGGCTTTTGATTTTTGACTTAAATGCAAATTTCTATAAAAGTGAAATTCTGACAATAAATGACCGGTGAGATCTTGAGTAATCACACCATTTGTTTTAATGTAACTAAATATAAGTAGTTTTAAAAACAATGTATGTAAAATTACAATATAATTCTAGATTAAGTGGTTAATTATTTTTAAAAAGTATAAACATGAAAATAATCTTTTAGAGACTTATCAGCAAATTTAAGCTGTCCGTAAACTTAGACTATCTTTTGCAGCAATGTTGAATATTTATCAATATAATGTGTTGTCTATTACACAAATGTAGACTGAATTAAACTTTTTAAACTTAATACTGCAAATTTTAAATGTAATGTTTGTATATAAAATTGAGATAATAAATAAGGCTGGCATTTTATGTTTGTATATAAAATTGTGATAATAAATAAGGCTGGCATTTTTATATTAAGTAGATATGTTTTATTAAAATAATAAGAAAAATGAGGTCTCTTCATTTCGATTTTGAAGAACAATCGTTGGAATGTTTGTTTAAAATTTATTTTAAGTTAAGAAATCTAATAACAAATATGACCAAAAGAAATGTAGTTGAAAATTTTCGGAAAATTTCAAACGATTTTGTACAAAGGATTCAAACATCGTTCAAGTAGTCTATGAATATTAATGCTTGCAGGTCATATAGGTAGCTGCTATGAAATTGTTATAGAGACTATGGTATGTGGATGATAGCTACCTAATAGTGTTTTAAACCTCCAAGAAAATTAGCACAAAGTTGTCAAATAAAAAAAAACAAATATAATTTTTCGTAAGGACACATTTTTCATTTTTTTAAATATATTTTACTTAGTAATCATCGTTTAAAACAAGCTTGATTTAAATCTGTTTTTTTTAACTAGTACAATACTTATTACTAAATTTAATCACGTATGTATATTTTTTGGGGACGAACGTCGTTCACGCCTAGAGTTGACAAGATGGCAACAGATAACACTTTCTCAGCTACTCTTTCTCAATCACAGTTTCCCTCTTCTGTCTTCAACCCTTCTGCTATATACGACAATGGCGCCGTTACCACCATCCCTCATCACAACTAAACCTTCACCCTCGATCTGGATCTTCATCACCTCTTTCGGTCAATGTCGAACTGTTCAGAACCGTAAAAATCACCGTCGTAAGTTCTCTCAAAACCGCCACCTTGACAACAGATGCCGGCCCCATTGGAAAACTGATATTAGAGAGTCGTCGTAGATCCACCATTAGACCGCAATCTTAACATTATTCGTTAAATGAAACTAATCACCGTTCGCTAATAGATAAATAGTAATAGACGAAAATTAGTAATTGCTGCCCGTCTAGAGACAACTGATTGCCGAAAGGAACAAATCGCCGAAATGAAACAAGTCGAAAGAAAACAATTTGATGACCGCCGAAATGACACTAATTTTCGTTCGGAAACTAATCGCCCGAATGAAACAAATCGCCGCCGCCGCATCGCGCGGGTACGCTACTAGTATATATATATATATATATATATATATATATATATATATATATATATATACATCTTATTACCTTAAAAAAGCATTTAGCTATTTTAATACAAAGAAGTCTTAATTTTAAGTAATACAAAATTTAAAGCCTAAAATACAAATAGTTTATGCATGAATGCATTGATAAGCTTATCACTCCGAATGTTTGACCAAACCTATGACCGATTCATACCACAAATTAGGAGTTTTTGTTATATTCAACTTTGAATTCCAAATGTAGCTAATATCTCGGTCCCCAATCTCCTTAAATGATTCTCACACACTCTCTCTCATATTTTGTTCTCTCGAAACACGAATGTTGTTCGCCCCTTCATCTCCATGATCAGTTAACACAACCACCTGTTTCTTACCTAACCGGTGACTTCCACAACCACACACCATCGTCTACACCACCATCATCGATGAAGTCAGCATCGCCATTACCCTACCACAATCTTTTCCGGTTTTTTCCCTCATGTAAGATTTCACATAATCTCTAGATCACCTTATTTCTTTCCCTTATCTTCCTTTATTGTAGTCACCACCTCACACCACTCCGTTCTCTCTAAGAAACCGAAGACACCCCAAATCCAAACCCTAGAAACCATAGAATCTCGGACCATTTTCGTCGGGTAAAATATCATATCTGTTGTTTGATGATCTAAACGATGTGAAATTGAAAAACTTTTATGGGTTTTGATTTGCAGGCTGTTTTGGGTTTTCCCAGACGTTGCTGTCGTCACCACCATCCAAGAAGGTAATTTTCAAACGAATCATCCATTCTTTTTAGGGGTTTTGATTTGCAGGTTGTTTTGTGGTGTTCTTCAAGTTTTTTTTGTTTTTTAAACTGTTTAATTGTTTGCGATTGTAATTTCAACATCTTTTATGGGTTTCAATCACATCTTTTCTTTCTGGGTTGAATTGCGTATAATTGGAGGATTTTGTTTAATTTTGATTGTGAATTATTGACCTCACTTGGGATAAGGCATAAAATTGATTTTGTTTTAGCAGGTTTATTCTATTTTCTTGATTGAGAATGGACATCATGGTGAATTGGATTTTATTCTGATCTTTTTTTTGTTCCTGATGTTATCGATACTTATAACTTTTGACTTTCTATAGTTAACAATGAGGATAGACCATAAGAGTACTGCTCCGAGTATCAAACCAGATGAAATATACATAATTGGTAACTTTTTTACATATTATCAATATTTAATTACTCTTTATTTTACTATTTTGGTTCTTGATGAAATTTCATTTTACATTACATAAACTCGATATTTATTTCTCTTGGCATGGTTATATTCAGAAATGAACCTTGAGAGGATGAAGGATGATTTTAGCTTCTTTGCTTCATGATTGGTAAGTTTTGACATTTTAGTCCCCATGACACCAAGAATTTTTTTAAAATTTCTGAAATTTTTATAGTTCTATGTATGTTATAGTTAATATTCCATATCCTTGAGTATATAACAATTCCCATTATATACTTAACCACCCTTTTCCTTCCATGTTACAGATTCTATCCACCATGTCTATCTTTGCTCTTCAGTTCTCATATCACCGCTTGCTCCTTTCATGTCCACAACTTAATCGGTATGTCAGCATATAAGCTCTATTTCATTTTCTCTTTAATGAAAAGAGTCTCTGAAGTGCTCCATGGAAGGATGTGCTGTCAAAAGTTCAATAAGGGGAAAGGGTATTTTCATCTTATTATTCTTAGGTACAATAACTAATGGTTTGACCAATTTGGTTTGTTGTTGGGGTTTTACCATTGAGTTGTAATATGTTAACAAGAGATGAAGTGTGGGGATAAGAAAAGGGCATTATGGTCTTTTTTGATAATATGTAAGAAAAATGCATTATGCATTTTGGTTGTAACTAGAGTAGAGTCCATGAGAAAGAACAAAAAATCCCCAATTTCTGAAACGACCTTGCAACTGTAGACGATGTTTTATATGACCATTTTGTTAGGCGAGGCCTCCGTCACTCTATATTTTTTAGGTATTAAATAATATTTATTTGACCTGAATGCTTTTTTAATAGGTATATTTTGGTAACTAACATATTGGCATATGGTGACAGTATGATGGACAGGGATGAATTTTTGCAACATTTTTGTCCAGAAATCTTGATTGAGGATTCA